>NC_133771.1:38994421-39070797 GCF_003597395.2 Chelonoidis abingdonii | reverse complement strand
GATTTTTAAGAGCAGTTTGGACAAACACCTGTCAGGCATGGTCTAGATAATACTTAGTCCTGCCTTGAGTGCAGGGGACTGGACTAGATGACCTCTCAAGGTCCCTTCTAGTGCTATGATTCTAAGACAATTCAAAGTTTCTCTTCCATAGGGTTGTCATCAGTTTCTCAGAACCATGTACATGAAGTTACAGTGAGCCAAATTCTCCTCTCATTACGAACTGGTACAGCTCCACTGAAGTCAAGGGATGCAGAGCTAGTATACTGCAGAGAAATTGGCCTGATGCATACTGTAAATCATAGGCTTTGAAGTAAATTAGAATTGGAGCTTTGATGCTTTTAGAGCTACTTTCAGTCTGAAATCTAGTTCCATTTTAAAAAATAAACTAAAAGTAGTTTTGGATACAGCACCTGACCCTGAACTCTCCTTGTGGATATCCATCCTATTTCTATTTTTTTTTTTCACTTTGGAGAAAGGAAGGTGAAAAGACCCAGTGAAAGAAATTTAGCTGATCGTGCAGGGGAAACAATGGAACTAACTAGACCCAAAGTACTACGAAGTTCACTGTGGAAAATACACTAAGTTAAACAAAAACAGAAAACTTAGTGATTTTTTTCTTTTTTCCCTTTGTCAGACCACTCAATTATACTTCCCAAAGTTAGTCCCAAAGTTACCTATGTCCCACTCAAATTTGGCATCCCTTCACCTTTATTGGTGAAATTTATTTATATTGGAAATAAAGAATCATGAAAACTGAGTTTAAAGAAAGTTAATTGCATTAAATAAATGAATCCCACCATGGTCGTACGTAGGATTTATGGGGCTGTATGCAGTATTATTAAACTAGTGCCCCTTTGCCCAACTTGGGGCACAGCCACCACCCCTGCCCATGGGCCCCCAGAAGACACCCCCCCCCCCTTGCTGATGCACACCAAAGTTCATACACAGCAGATGCTGCAGCAGAGGGAGGGGCTAGGAAGCAAAGGATACCGAACCATCTGGCCCGCCTAACGGTGGCAGAAAGTCATAGTTCCCTGCAGAGATCCCTGTACCTTTTCCCTCATGCAGAATGTGCCATGCCGGTGCATTTGGCTCTCTGAATATGGCCACTGCCTAAGGAGACTGCAGCATGTGCTGAGTGTGCGGGAGCCGACCCACTCTTACCTACTGTCCTGGTGGTGCCCTAAATTTTCAGGTGCCCTACGTAGCCGCGTATGCCTGAGGATGGTCTTGAACCCTGTAGCACTTTAAGTTCTCTGCCTGAACAATTTTGTGGCCCCTTCCTTTCTGGTCTTTGTCATGCTTTGCATCCCACATTTGAACCTTGACAATAACAAGTTTATCAGCAGAATATGAAAGGCATGGACTAGATGGAGTGAGGTGAGCAGAGTGATCTGCAGTAGGAGAAGTTGAAAGTATTAAGTTGAAAGGTAAGATCTACAAGACAGTAATTAGGCCTGCACTTTTATATGGCTCTGAATTCTGGGCACTGAGGAAGAGACAGGAACAAATAATGAATTCTGTGAGAATGAAAATGTTAAGATGGATGCTTGAAGTTAAAAGGATGAATCATGTATGGAGCAAAAAAAAATTGGGGAAGTGTGAAGATGGTACCTGTGACAGGTTGCCCCCGGGATGCCACTTGGACCTGAGATACCACTAAGCCGTCTCACTGATCAGCCTGGGCTTCCTTTCACACTGCTGCTGTGACAAGCTGCAGACCTGCTCCTGGTCCTACAGTTCCACTAGAATTCACACAGGTAGGAACACACCCATTTCCAGTTACATGCAGGCTCTCTGACCAGTCACTACATGAACCACCAATAAAGAGGCTACAGCCAAGATAACTCGAGCTCCCCAGGCAAGCATCCCCCTCTGGAGTATTCAAAATTATACCATTTTATGCTGCACAGGGAACTGTACAGTGTAAGCTCATAGAGTTCGCCCCTCCCTCATTGTGGAGAGGAAATATAACAGCCTCTGCCCCTGGAGCTAAAATTCCCAAGCACTTCACTCCAAACTTACTGGTTTAGATTGAAACATAAAATAAGTTTAACCACAAAGGATAGATTTTAAGTGTTTATAAATGATAGCAAACGGATCAAAGCTGATAACCTAGTAAATAAACACAAACAAAAACTAAACTTAACGTACCAGAAGGATAGGATTTGAATTAACAATCTCTCACCCTGACTGATGAATCTGCAAGCCTGCTTGTATCTCAAGGCACAAACGGCACGTGCTCTGTAGCTTGGGATTCCCCTCTGTCCCCCATTCCAAGTCCTTTTTTTTTTTTTTTTTTGGATTTTCTCCTAGGTGTTCAGTTGTGGGGGAGTGAAGAACAGCCAGTGATGTCACTCACTGCCTTATACAGCTTTAGCATATGCCAGGAGCCCTTTGTCCCAAACTCAGTTTGTCGGGAAAACATTGATATCCAAAATGGAGTTCCATGCCATTTGGCCTGTTCACATGCCCTTGCATACCTTACTAAGTCATAGCAGCCATTACTTAGGGCTTGTCTACACTGGCACTTTACAGTGCTGCAACTTTCTCGCTGCACTCAGAGGAATTTTTTTTCACACCCCTGAGCAAGTTTCAGCACTGTGAAGTGCCAGCATAGACAGTGCACCAGTGCTGGGAGCTACTCCCCTCATAGAGGTGGGTTATTTAGAGTGCTGGGAAAGCTCTCTCCCAGTGCTACTCCGCGACTACACAAGTGTGGCAATGCTTTAACATTGCCAGTGAAGATGTGCCCTTACAGGCTGTCTGTAGCATTCTCAGGAAGTCTCACTGGAGGGGGGAAGGGGTGAATAAGCTTCTTCGAAGGCCTATTGTTTTTCCAAATGGCTCATTACCTGGAATAGGCCCTTCACAGCCAGCTTTCTAGGAAGCATTTTGCCTAGTGGGTGTCAGCCAGGTGTGACTACATATGAAATACAGATACATAGTCAATATTCACAACTTCAGATACAAAAATGATACATGCATACAAATATGATTTGCTGAATATTATCTTAACTTTTCCAATGACACCTTACATGACCCATCTTGTACAAAATGCATCACAATTATGCTGTAATCATATCACATAATATTACTAGGATGAATATGGGGTGTAGCGTCACAGTACACGTTGCAGAAAAAGTTGAAGGTATCAAGACTTAAATGATTTGAGCATATGGAAAGAAAAGGAGAAGAATATACAGTAGATTGCTCTTAATAATAACACAGGTATTAGCAACGGTTGGTCAATAGCAACATTTGGCCAGGAACTGATCTGATCCCCATTGACTTGAATGATAATGGGATTTGGATATAGGCAATTTATTAACACCAGGGTCACCCAGAGGATTCAGGGGGCCTCGGGCAAAGCAATTTTGGGGGCCGCTTCCATAAAAAAAAAGTTGGAATACTATACAATACTATATTCTCATGGGGGCCCCTGGCAAATTGTCCCCCCACCCCACCCCGGGCGGCCCTGATTAACACTATTGGGGGGAGAGAAAAGCCCCACCTACAGGCAGGCTTTCGAGGCTGCAGCCAGAGAAGGAAGTTCTGGGATGTGCCTTCCCTGGCTACAGCCTCCCAAATCTCCCTGTGCACAGGGACCATACAGGAGATAAGGAGCTGCAGGTTGAGATGGAACATTATGAGCAGGCAGTAATAGGGAATTGGGCTGCAGCCCAGATGCCAAAGCTGTGCTCTCTCTGCACTCTCTGGGCTGCACCCTAATGGGGAACTTCACACAGGGAAGAAAGTGCTGAGTCCCAACCCCTGGCGGGAGCAGGCAGATTTACTGTGCAGCTCCATGGGCTCCTAGCACCTCTAGTCCTCATAGAAAGCCCCAGTACTGTAGCTTCAGCTCCTGTCCCTACTGCTGCCCTACCTGCAGGTGGTTTGCAGCGATGCAGACAGGGAAAGTAAGTCCCAATGCTTCCTCCTTTGGCTGCAGCCCCAGAAACATGTGTTCCGCTTATTAGCAACTGCTGGATAATGTCAACTTTTTGCTTGCACTGAATTTACGTAATAGGAAATGGTGTTAAACAAGTGGTGGGCACTCTGTGACCCATGGGCTGTATACGGTCCATCAGGGTAAACTGATTGCGGGCCGTGAGACATTTTGCTCACATTGACCATCCGCAGGCATGGCCCCCCCACAGCTCCCAGTGGTCACGTTTCACTGTTCCTGGCCAACTGGAGCTGTGGGAAGCCTCAGGGTTATGCTGACTGCTGCTTCCCGCACTCCCATTAGCTGGGAACGGCAAACTGCTGCCACTGAGACCTGTGGAGGACCATGCCTATGGATGGTCAACGTCAGCAAAATGTCTTGCAGCCCGCAATCAGATTACCCTAATGGGCTACATGTGTTCTGCAGGTTGCCCACCACTGTGTTAAACTTTAGAAGCAGAGGATAAGGAAAAAGTTGGATGACTCAAAATTAGATGGAGGGATGTCATACAAAAGGATTTGGTTAGTTGCAGAGTTTCCAAGGAACTGTTTCAAGACAGACAGCAATGGTGGAGGACTACTTCAAGCGCTGACCCCATATAGATGGGACCAAACCTAGAAGCTGATGATGATTTGGGCCTCAGAAGGTTGAGATGTATTTTTTTTTCCAGTAACTGTTGTCATAGATGTAACAAAAAAGCCTACACTAATGTCCCATAATTTTGATATAGAGTTTTATTTTTTTCCCCTTTGAACCAACTAGATTTTTTTTTTTATTTAGAGTTTACAAGGTGATCATTCAGGCAAAACTTCTGTTGACTTAAATGGAAGGATTGCCTGGGGGCTCAGCTGTGCCTTTTAGGAACAGCCATACTCTGGGGCTGCTGATAAGCCATGTTGCTCCTGAGGAAACTCATGGCAGAAACTCACATTTCTTGAAGGAGTCAGAATTCGGCACAGGGCTCTCCAGCCTGAAAAGGGAGTGAGCCCACTGTTACACCCCTCTAGGGGTGTAGTCTGGCCCCCTACTGCATGCATGCCTTGATAGCTTTGCTGTGCAGTACCTCAGGAGGCATGGCCAGACTGTGTCATGGTTTGTGAGTTACTTAGAATGTTACTTTGCATCCATCAATAGTGTTGTGACCATGTTCTCTTTCATGGTCTCAGGCAATAACTTTTCAACAACCCTACACAATATTAACCTTTTTACTCTAGTAACAGCTCGATGCAAAGCACACTGGAGTCAGTGCAGAGATTCCCAATTAATTCATTGGATTAGGCCCTAAATATGCAGAGAAAAATCACATTACCAACCCATTTTTTCCCTAAACTTTTCCTTAAATGATGGGGATGTAATGTTCCAACCAAAACATCCTTAGCTTGCTTTAAAAGCTGCACATTTTCACAGTTTAAACAACCAAGCACAAGGAACATGAAAAGAGATGACAGGCAAAGGGGAAAGATGAGGAAAAATAAATTCCCGTTTAGGTAATACATGGACAGGTTCAACCTGACTCTTCTTGAATAGGCGGAATCCCAGGACCAGATTGGGAGGCAAGATAGGAAAGAAGGTCTGGTTGGTAGGTGAAAATGCTTCTCTCTCCCCATAATGGGAAGTTATTAGCAGGACCCAACAAGAAGTTTTTTTGGTTCTACAAATCCCCGGAACTATGCTACATGTTCTTGACTATTATCTATTAGCACCTTAGTTGTTAGCTAGCTATTTATATAGGTTATAGGCAGCACAGCTAGCAATGCATTTAGGGCTTGTCTACATGGGGCAAAAATCCCACAGTAGCTGATAATAACTGTCCTTGTTGATACTCTTACTGCACATGGAATGCCTTTGTGTGCATTAGCTCAATGTACTTGCTAAACTGCCTGTGGGTAGTCTTAGTGCACAGTAAGGGCTGATCTAGACTACGGGGGAAAATTGATCTTAGATATGCAACTTCAGCTACGTGAATAATGTAGCTGAAGTTGAATATCTAAGATCGGATTACTCACCCATCCTCACTGCATGGGATCAATGTCCGCGGCTCCCCCTATCGATTCCGCAACTCCGTTGGGGTTGGGGCAGTTCCGGAATCGATATAAGCGTGCTCGGGGATCGATATATCGCGTCTAGATGAGACGCGATATATCGATCCCTGAGCAATCGATTTTAACCCGCTAATACGGCAGGTAGTGTAGACATAGCCTAAGAATATCCACACGGAGAGTTAGTTGGGAGTAGCCAGTGTGCTTTAAATTCACACTCTAGTTTGCTGAGCATTAACTTCCCTGTATAACCAACCCATAGTTAAGGTTGCACAACATTTTCCATTGTAAGGCTCAGTTTTCAATTGCTTATAATTTTGCCTAAGTTAAATTACTTTGGCCTGAAACTTTTCATTCCAGGTGTCTGCATAAACCTGAACTGTTTCCAAGAACAAGGCTGGGGGAAATACATTATTTTTCCCATGTTAAAAAAAAAATAATCTTATAACTGATTCAAAGCATGGTGATATTACAGCTTCAAAGGACTTGAAGTTTGACAGGGAGGTTGCACCGTGTAGTGTGCCTTTTGCTGTCCTTATGAAAACACACCCAGATTTGACAAAGTTATCAGCCTCTGAAAAATTGCGCTTTTCACATGCCAAAGGAAGCCATGTCAGAGTTTAGCACACGAGTGGGAAAACTACGGGCCGGATCTGGCTGCCAGCTGTTTTAATGCAGCCCTTGAACTCCTGCTGGGGAGCGGGGTCTGAGGCTTGCCCCACTCCGGTGCTCCAGTCAGGGAGCAGGGTCAGGAGCTGCTCCATGCGGTTCCCAGAAGCAGCGGCATGGCCCACCTCTGGCTCCTATGCGTAGGGGAAGCCAGGGCCAATGAGAGCTGAAGGGGCGGTGCCTGAAGACGGGGTAGCAGAAATGCCTGGCCACACCTTCGCGTAGGAATGGGAGATGGGACATGCTGCTGTTTCCAGAAGCTGGTTGGGGTAAACACTGCCTGGAGCCTGCATCCCTGAGCCACTTCCCCATGCCCCAACCCCCTACCCCAGCCCTGATCCCCCTCCCACCCTCCAAACCACTCAATCCCACCCTGAAGCACCAGTCTGCACCCGAAACTCCTCATCCCCAGCTCCATCTCAGAGCCCACACCCCCAGCCAGAGCCTGCACCGCTTCCCGCACCCCAATGCCCTGCCCCAGCCCTGATCCCCCTCCCACCCTCCAAACCACTCAATCCCACCCTGAAGCACCAGTCTGCACCCGAAACTCCTCATCCCCAGCTCCATCTCAGAGCCCACACCCCCAGCCAGAGCCTGCACCGCTTCCCGCACCCCAATGCCCTGCCCCAGCCCTGATCCCCCTCCTGCCCTCCAAGCCCCTTGGTCTCAGCCCAGACTACCCTTCTACACCCTCAACTCCGCATCCCCAGCCCCACCCCCGAGCCCTCACCCCCATCTGGAGCCCTCATCCCACCCCCCCTGCCCCAGCTCTGAGCCTCCCCCTGCACCCTGAACTCCTCATTTCTGGCCCAGCCCCAGAGACCTCACCCTCTTCCACACTCCAACCCCAATTCTGTGAGCATTCATGGCTTGCCATACAATTTCTGTTCCCAGATGTGACCCTCAGACCAAAAAGTTTGCCCACTTCTGGTTTAGCAGCTAATTTCTCAAAAAATCTGTTTGCATTGAAGATACTCGTTCTCCCTTATAGCTCTGGCATAATGAATGGACTGTGCATGCATCATAGCCATGGAAAGACTGAGCATACTGTATTCCATGGATGCAGGAGCTGAGCAAGACTTTTTTTGCAATTGTTCCCCTTGGCTGTCAGGGTTGGCTCCAGGGGTTTTGCTGCCCCAAGCAGCCAAAAAAAAAAAAAAAAAATCGCGATCTGCGGCAATTCAGCAGGAGGTCCTTCGCTACGAGCGGGAGTGAGGGATCCTCTGCCGAATTGCCACTGAATCCCTGAGAGTGCCTTCCCACTCTCGAGTTGCCTCCCCAAGCACCTGCTTGATAAGCTGGTGCCTGGAGCTGGCCCTGTTGGCTGTATAAAGGCCACTGTAATGCTTTGTGCAGGAACTGAGATCAGGGAGATCTCTCGCCTATGCCCTTAGTGCACTCTCCTTGATCACATCCAGCCAATATGGAGAGAAAAGAGGAAACAGAATGACTGAAAAGAAAAAGAGTGGTAGTGCAGTGAGAAGAGATACCGATGGGTGAGGAATATAGAAGTTGGAGTTGAACTACAAGAGGGATAGGAAGAAAGGGTAAGGATAGAAGCCTTGAGGAGGGATGATAAGAGGGAAATGGGGGCAGGAACTCGGAGGGGTGGGATGGAGGGGTGAGCCAGGAGCCAGACGGGCTAACAGCAGGGGAGGTTGAAGTACAAATGCTAGGGAGGAGGGGAAGAAGCAGAAAGGGATAGGGAGAGCCTGGAAGAACAGAGGCAGAGAAGTCTGGAACCATGTTTCCCTACAATCCATTATTCTTGATTTTCAGCATTCCTTTTCTGTCTGACAAATAACTGTGAAACTCACAGGCAAAGCAAATGTCTCCTTCTGCCTCTAGTGGTGGGTCCACACAGAAGATAACTGCTAGCAATTACTCAATTAACTTGAGCGGTAGAGGACTGTGCTGTGGATCTAAAGATTTCAACCCTGCTGAAAACCTTATGTGGAACCTCTATGGTTTCATGTGATGGGGTTTTTATTTTTCAGTGTTTAAGTTTTTAAAAACTGTAGGAAATTCTTTTTCATGCAGTTTTTTATATTTAAATATAGTGTCATGAATGCAAAGCCAAGCACTCAATAGTTAGGAAAAACTAGAATTAAGTTTGCCTGTGCAACCTTAATTCATCACCATTAGAGGTTTGCATTCCGCTACAGTTTTCGCTCCATAATTATATACTGTATTTTCCACAGGACCCCTGCCTAAATCAGTGCACAGGTTTGATTGTGCTCTGGGAATGAAATGGCATTGTGTACAAATGAGGCTATTGTCTACAGGACCTTTGCCTCATTTGTTGCGGAAGTTGAATGGATGTGATGAAGGATGCAGGAAGCTGCAGGAAGAAAAATGATGAGTTTTTGGTTAAGGTAGTTGACTGCTGTCTTGTAGAATAGATTTCCAACTCTGCCTCTGCTACAGAGTTCCTGTGTATTGCTAGGGAAATCACATAAACCAAAATGTTCACAGGTGGCTACTATGAGTTCCTAATTTTCTGGTACCCAACATGAAACATCTGGGATTGGATTTGCAGAAGTGTTCCGTGCTCTCAACTGCAAATGAAGTCCGTGGGAGCTCTGCTCTGAACACTTAAGGTGCTTAAAAAATGCTAGCCACTCTGAAACCGAGACAAGGTAGAACCATCAATCGTGATGCAGAAAAGGCAGAAGTATTCAATAAATATTTCTGTTCTGTATTCAAAAGGGAGGAAGGTGTATTCACAGCTTGCAGTGATAATTAAATACTTTCTATTTAATCAGTAATGAGGAAGGATATTAAACATCACCTATTAAAGTTAAACATTTTTAAAATCCATGAAACCAGATACATTTCACCTAAATGTATTAAAATAATTGGCCTCTGAGCTTTCAGAATGATTATTGTTGATCTTAAACAATGATTGGAGTACTGGGAAGTTCCAGATCATTGGGTAAAAGCTAATGTTTTGGCAATATTTAAAAAGGGTAAATAGAATAACCTGAAAAACATAGGTTGGTTAGCCTGACTTCGACCCAGGGCAAAATCATGAAAAGGCTGATGTGGGAAGCACTCAGTAATGAATGAAGAAATAGTGGCATCATGAATGCACTCAGTAATGAATGAAGAAATAGTGGCATCATTAATGCCAGTCAATATGGTTTTACAGAAAATAGGTCTTGTCAAACTTGATGTCTAACCTAATCTCATAAAAAATTACAACAAATGTAATTGTGTTGACATAATATACCTAATCTTCTGTTAGTCATTTGACTTAATCTCACCTGACATTCTAATAAGAAGTAATTATTATAAAAAAATCTATGTAACCCATGTTAAATGTATTAAAAACTAGCTAACTGATACATCACAAAAAGTAATTTGTTGTCATCTAATGGGGGTACTGATATTTCTAGTCAGACATCATGGGGATCTGATCTTTGTCCAATGCTATTAAATAGCTTTATTGATGATCCGGGAGAAAATACAAAATCATTATCGATAAAGTTTGTAGGTGACAGCAAAATGTGTGGAGTGGTAAGTAATGGTGTTGACAGTTAACGTCTCCAGACCAACTTGGATTACTTGGTAAGGTGGGTTTATCTGAACAACATGTGTTTTACATAGCCAAATGTGAGATCATACAAACAACGTGGTCAATGTGTTATAAGATGAGGAATTGTCTTTGAAGGTAGTGACCCTGAACAGAATGTAGGGGTCATGATAGATAATCAGTTGAACTTGAGCTCTCAATGCAGTGCAATAGCTAAGAGGTGAACAAAATCCTTACATATATAAGCAGGGGAATATCTAGTAAGAGTATGAGGTGGTATTATCTCACTATATGGCATTAGTGAGATCATTACTGGAATTTGAAAGATGTTAAAAAAATTAGTAAGGGTTCAGAGAAGAGCTACAAAAATTATTTGAGGTTTGGAAAAAAAAGTACCTTATTCTGAGAGACTTCCGTTGATTAATCTATTTAGGTTACCCCAAGAGAATGTTAAGAGATGACTTCATCATGGTCTATCAGTACCTTCATACAGAGAGATTTCTGATACTTGATGGCTCTTTAATCCATAGGAAAAAGACATCCAGTGGTTGGAAGCTGAAGTTAGACAAATCCAGACAGGAAAGAAAGCACAAGTTTTTGACAGTGAGGATAATTAACCATTGGAACAATTTACCTAGAAATGTGGTAGACTCTCCATCACTTGTTGGCTTCAAGTCAAGACTGGATATCTTTCTAAAATGTGGTCTATAACTCAAATAGAAGTTTTGGACTTTGTCATAACTATAAAGGGAAGGGAACAGCCCTCCTGTGTACAATACTGTGAAATCCCTCCTGGCCAGAGACACCAAAATCCTTTTACCTGTAAAGAGTTAAGAAGCTCAGGAAACCTGGCTGACACCTGACCCAAAGGATCAATAAGGGGATTGGATCTGGACTCACCAGGAATTGGTGGGGGAAAGGAGTGGGGATGGTTAAATTCGCCTTGTGTTAAGATCCAAGAGGTTAAATCGGTGTTCACCAGGGACTTGGTGAAAAAGTCTCTCAAGACTATCCAGAAAAAGTGAGTTAGTATTTGGGAGTGGTGGCAGCAAGACCAGATCTAAGCTGGTAGTTAAGCTTAGAGGTGTTCATGCGGTGCCCACATCTGCACCCTAAAGTTCAGAGAGGGGAAGGAACCTTGACAGGCTTGATGCAGAAATTATTGCTTGAGGTTCTTTGACTGGTGTTATGCAGAAGGCCTTAAAATCTATGAATCTTTGAAAAACCAGGCCGTAGGCTTCTGCAAGTGAGCCCCCAGAATCAGTTGATAATTGAAGCCAAAATTGTCAATCCTCATGCCTTGGTTTCCTAGCTGTAAAATGGGGATGATACCACATCACCACTCAGATATGTTCTGAAGATATTTTCATTAACATTTGCAAAGCACTAAGATATTATGATGAGCACACCATAGAGGATCCTATGGGGATATTAATAATTCTGTATTCAGTGCAAGGTTTGCATGGTATGAACTGAAGAATGAATTGGGTCACATGTTAAATGATGAGGCTAAAAATAAATATTAACTAGCTACCCAATCAGTGAGCACCAGCCATCCTTATTTGTGTCATCAGTGGACACATTTTCTGGTCCTCTACATCTCCTTGTGACCGTCCCTCTCATTACATCAGCCTAATGGAAATGGCAGCAGACCACTAAATACTGAACAGCAAATCTGCTGAATGCCAAATAAAGACAAAAATGTAGCAGGTGTTGTCTCAGTAAAAGATGTTACACTTCTAATGTCACATGGCATTCTTTTAAACAAACTAGAGAAATATAGCCTAGATGAATCTACCAGAAGGTAGGTGCACAACTGTTTGGAAAAGCATACTTAGAATAGTTATCAGTGGTTCATAATCAAGCATGTCAGGGGCACATCAACTGGAGTCCTGCAGGAATCTGTCCTCTTTCTGGTTTTATTTAATATCGTCACAAATGATTTGGATAATATCAAAGAGTACACTTACAAAGTTTGTGGCTGATACTAAACTGGAAGGGGTTGCAAGCACGTTGGAGGACAGGATTAAAATTCAAAATGATCTGGAGAAATGGTCTGAGACAAATAGGTTGAAATTCAGTAAGGACAAATGCAAGTTCTATACCAGGGATTGGCAACCTTTGGCCCGCAGCCTGCCAGGGTAGGCATCTTGGTGTCCGGGCCGGTTTGTTTACCTGCTGCGTCCACAGGTTCAGCCGATCGCGGCTTCCATTGACTGCGGTTTGCTGCTCCAGGCGAATGGGAGTGGCGGGAAGCGGTGGCCGGCGCATCCCTCAGCCCGCACCGCTTTCCGCAGCCTCCGTTGGCCTGGGACGGCCAACCATGGCCAGTGGAGCCACGATTGGACGAACCTGCGGACGCGGCAGGTAAACAAACCGGCCCGGTCCACCAGGGCGCTTACCCTGGCAGGCCGCATGCCAAAGGTTGCCGATCCCTGTACTATACTTAGGAAGGAATAACTAGTTATAAAAATACAAACAGGGAAATGACTGCGTAGGAAGGAGTACTGGAGAAAAGAATCTGAGGATTATGGTGAATCACAAAATAAATATGAATCAACAATGTAACACCGTTTCAAAGAAAACAAATGTCATTCTGGGATGTATTAGCAGGAGTGTTGTAAGCAAGACATGGAAAGTAATTCTTCCACTTTACTCAGCACTGATAAGGCCTCAGCTGGAGTACTGTGTCCAGTTCTGGGGACCACACTTGAGGAAAGATGTGGACAAATTGGAGAAAGTCCAGAGGAGAGCAAAAAAATCGACAAAAGTTATGGAAAACATGACCTACAAGGAAAAACTGAAAAACAAACAAACGGGGTTTGCTTAGTTTGGAGAAATCAAGACTGAATGAGGACATAACAGCCTTCACATATATAAAAGATTGTTATGAAGAGAAGGGTGATAAATTGTTCTTGTCCACTGAGGACAGGACAAGAAGTAACGGGCTTAACATGCAGCAAGGGAGATTCAGATTACATATTAGGAATAATTTCCTACCTGTAAGAGAAGCTAAGCACTGGAACAAATTACCTAAGGAAGTTGTGGAATCTTTATCATTGGAAATTTTTAAGAACAGGTTAGATTAGACAAGCATCTGCAGGAATGAATATTTAGTCCTGCCCCAGTGCAGAGGTCTGGACTAAAAGACCTGTGAAAGTCCCTCCCAGTGCTATATTTCTATGATTTTCTGCTTAAAGGAAATAATTTAATCCTTAGCAACTCATACTTGGTAGCAATTTAGAAATTAAATTGCTTCAGCATATTCTGCTCATTGTAAAATCTTGCTTTATTAAGAAAAACTTTTAAGAATAATTTTTGAACAGCATTCTTCACTGTGAGAACAAAGCAATGTAGCAATTGCTCATCTGTGATTACTGACAAGTGAAGTTAACAGTAATTGGTTAAAATGTACGTGCACGTGCATACATATATTTCATATTTATACTAGCTGAATTTGTTGAATTAAATTCAAGGAAATAATAAATTGAAATGACTTGTCTGTCATTTTCCTTTGTGCCTGTCTATAAAGGCAAAGACTGTTTGAATGCCTCAAGGGTGGAAAATGTGTGAATATTTTAAGTGATTCAGGGCAATATTCTCTTTTGAGGAGCCTAGTCTTCTATTCTTTGCAAGCCAACTTCCACTGATGCAATAAGAGTCAGTGTTCCTGCCCACTGGATGCAGGAGCAGGTCTAAAATAGCCACAGCCCTGTCTTTAGTCACTACTGAAGTTAAGAAGAATGGAGTAAACTGAGTAATTCCAAATGCACTTCTTTAAACAAATGATTTTGAAATATTTAATGGAGCAAACTTCTAGTATTCAACAGACAACTGAAAATGTCACATCAGTTCTAGGTGTATCCAGGGAATCTTTTGGATTTCGAAAAATGTCTGGCTGTGAGTTTTTTAGATTCAATCAGATGCATTTGTGGGTTACCTACTTACCTTAATGTAGGCATGTGTTCTATGGCTTTATTCCTTTTTGAGAACCCAAAATGGAGATTGCTCCTCTGACATTATTGTTTATCTCTGCAGGGCTTTTGTGGGTTTTATTCTTGCCCTTTCTGTTCAATATGAATAAAAGGCTATTAAGAGCATTGGTAAAGAAATATGCAGTGTTATATCTTTTGCATGTGAGTGATACCTATATACTTCCATCTTTTCTGACCATGGCAGGTATGGTTGAGTGTCTTGCCCACAGTCTAACAGATATGTGGTTGAAAGCTAGATGGTTGACAGTCAATCAGAAAAGACAGAGGTGTTTGGAAATAATGCCATAAGAATGGATGGTGATAATAAAATCACCTTTGATTGTGGTAGCTGGAGGTTGGAGATGCAACAAGCCTGAACATCTACACTGCAGTTTAACAGCTCAGCTGCTCAAGCCCCATGAGTCTGTGTCAGCTGACATGGGTCAGTTGCTGGTGTTTAATTGCTGTGCAAACATACCCATAGTCTCCTCATACTCACTGTACTGCTGGACACCTATATTCCTTGTAGGCCAGGGTCCTGTGTCTGGAGGCCACTTACCTCTGCATTTCCACCAAGCCATCTCTCTTAGGCCCTGATTTTGGAACCTTGTACACATTGCCTACCCCTGCAACCCTGGTGAGCCCCATTGACCTCAGTTCAACTCTGCAGTGATATGTCTACAAATATGAGTTTTCAGGATCTTATGCTTAGTGAACATATCAACTGCTTATGCTGATTAGAAGAAACAAGCTTTTCAGTGGAATATGTTCCCATTTCTTCACTAAACTTCAGATAAATGGTAAAATTAATATCATGTCAAATTCTCATTTGGAATTTCTGATGTTAATGACTAATAATGTATCGGCTGTGCCTTCATTTTCAGCCATGCAACGACTATATGAATATCTAATAGGTTACTTTATGGAACAGTATAACTTCAGTCAGTAATCATAAAATGTATTTGTATTTGACCAGGTTATCTATTAGCTAATGCTCATTTAATACTTACTAACAAAGTGAATATAATAGTGGCTTTAGTTTTCCCTTTTTTCCACAGATTCTTTCAAAGCTTCTTAGTCAAAGATAGGGAAATGAAATAAGCTCAACTAATGACAAAGCCACTTATAAAAATGTAAATCTGTTGAATAAATGTTTTAGCTACTTTTCAGATGAAGTAAAGTCCTTGTAAAACTCAGATGCATTGGGCAGAACATGAAATAGTTCACTCTTCATTGCTCGTTATCTACAAAACCTATTCATCTTTAATTCTGCCCCCATATTTTTCTCCAGTATGCTGTTGGAGGCATATGGTTACCTTTACATATAGTTTGTTAAACATGCAGTAAAGATTTCCCTGGGACTACATTCCTTTGGTACATTAGTGTCAGAGTTGAATGCTTTCTGATAGGAGTAGAAGATCGTTTTTATGAGTGATTGAGCTATTTAGTATTATGAAGTTTATTTACATGGTTTAAGCCTGTGTAGAATTTGCAAGTTTCTATTTTAACTATCTAATGCTGGGGTTAAGTCAAAAAATCCAGAGTGGCAGTGAAAATGCTTTGTGACAATGATTCCACAAGAGAAGGGAGTCAGTTGCTCGCTTATGCTTTCTATGACTTGTCTAACTCAGAGATCATAGAGATTCCCTCACCTCCAATACAAAACTATATTCTTAACCTCAATAAAGTAGCAAAAATAATTATTAACATCTTTCAATTATTTTATCCAAATTCAAACTTTCTTCTAAGTATAAATTTCACTGAACTCCAGAGGACAACAGGATCCAAAGCCAGATCTTGATTTTTGTGGCAATCTTCAACCAGTGTCTGGGGGATTATCATGCAATTACAACAGCTAGAATTGTTTTCTATTGAAAATGCAATGGAATGTGAGCGTCTGGGGCAAAACAAAATCAGGATGCAGATTTTACCCTGATCTTGGTATCAGGAGAACAATGCTTCCCATTTAATGAAAAAACCAAACAAACAACCCTGCCCTTTCACACAAAACACCTTAGTAAATATAAACGCTAACACATCGCTTGACAGAGCAAGCAATTTTTTTCATAACTGGGTGGGTGGGTGCTCTGTCCTTGCACTGTAGATTTATAAGGCTGACAGAGGAAAGATAACCTTACTTACAGGGCTTAAATTCAGCTGGAGCTGACTGGAGCAGAGCTCCAATAAATGTTTTCAACCTCCTTGAAGTTTTTATAGCATGTTGGCATGTGGAGGGGTGGGAAGGCTCTGTGAAATACTCTGAGAAATTAAGCCCTGCTTACTTACAATGAATAATCTAATGTTGCAGGCATCACTTGAGTGCACAGTGTTGCTAACTTACCCTTCAACTCTATAGGACCCATCACTTGTCTGTGTACACAGGGACCAGGTTTTAATTCACTCCACAGTCCTTTCTAGCTACGTAAATATCATATTGGCAGTACTCAGAGTTGTGATATTCCACTGCAAAGCAGACAGATATGCAGTGGGGCAGGTCCCTGAGTTGCTCAAACTCTGTCCTTACCTTGACTTCCAGTACAGAGGAGGCCTGACAGGTGAAACTGGCTGTCAGGCTTCTCCACATGGACAATGGAGTTTGGGGGCTCCTCTCACCCCTTTGTCTAGATTCTGCTCTGGGTGAGCAGTACAGGTCAGATGCCATAACGGAGTTGAAGACAGTGGGGAACTCATTAATTTAACTGCACAGGATAGTCCACTGGAAACCCTTGTAGACAGTCTGCACGGTCTGATTTGTGTGGCCTTTTTGAACTCAACCAGTCAATGGTTGCCTGAGCCCAGGGAAAATGAAAAAAATTCTTGGCTAACAGTACTCTGGTGCTTTCTGTTGATTTGCTTTTTTCCTTGCTTTCCTTTCCTTTAAGATTTCTAAGAAAGAGAAAAGTTTATGGGAAACATAACTTTTTTTTTTAATTTTAAAGCACACTGTAGGCGGAAAAGATCACTAGGGATGAGGAATAAAGCAGAGCAGAGGCTGTCATTGTTGGTCCTTCTGTGGGGTGGAGGAGGGAGGGGTTCTTTACTCTATTACTGTGCCCAGTAACATGAACTTCCTGAAGCTAATTTGTGTACTGAGCCTGTATACAAACAAGTCGCATCTGGAAGTATAGCTATTTTCACTTGTGACTTAAAGATTTATAAATTAGGTCTCCTCTTAGTACCATTTTCACTTTAAATAAAAAGTTCCGTACCGCACAAATATCTAAACCAACTCTATTTGAATATGGATCTAAAGAGGGAGTGTGTTCATTAAAAATCATACAAATGATTTTCTATCCTATACATACACAGTTGGATGTGCACAAATCCATGTACAATTATGCACATGGCAATATATCAAAATGGCAATATGCAAACTGTTACAATTGTGCTCACAAATGAAGCAAGCATTTATCCGTGTACCCTGTAGAAAATAGGCCTTTATACATCCTCCCACTCCCAACCCCCAGATTTATTTGGAAATATGTAACTGGCTGTGTAAGAATCTATGCAAAACGCATGATTTAAAAATAAGGCTTTATGTGTTCTGTTTTTTGTAGAAGCCAGTGCTTAGTTCAGACATTTGTTGATCTCAGGACATTATGTAAGCAAGAGCATCACCGAATGATAACTTCTAGAAAATGCACGTATGCATAGCATGCAGTTTACAGTAGCTGAAAATCTACCCTCCAATATCTTCCCAATACAGAGGAGTATAGGGAGCACTTCTCCCAGCATGCATCCCTTCGTGTCAGTTTTACCTTTATAAAATGTCAACTTGATGGGAGCATACAGTACCACTTCTTTCTAATAGAGCAGCTTCCATGCTACTGTCAGTTCAATTTCGTGTACTGCAAGTATTTTATGGCTACACTTCTTATACATGTTTTGCATAGCGTACTGTAAGGTAATAAGAAAAGAATAATGCATTTTATGCATTACTGTGGGTTAATGACTTCATCAATATTCTTTGTGGGAGGATAATACATATAATATGCAACTTGTCAGTATAAATGTCAGGGAGCATATAATGATTACAAAACATTTTTATCATTTGACTGGAACAATGAGGGATGCTTCTAATATCCTTCAGGGTCAGGAGGTTCAATGAGGAAGAAAAGCACCTACTTTATATTTGGTTTTAGAGGAGCTCTCTTAATGGGGGAACAGCTTTGCATGGTTGAACTCCTGTGCAGGCATTCTGATCTGGAAAACAGACTACAAACTAGAAACTAAATCACTAAGGTGAAGCATGCTGTCTCTGGGTGGAAAAGGCGGAAAGTTCAGCCTTCCAACACTGTTTTGGGTTTGTGTTTAAGGCAGAGTGAAAGAGTCACAGGAGAGGGGTGAGATCCAGGACAACAACTTCCAAACCCTTATCTAGCGTCTGTCACAAAGTGCTATGAAGATGACAAATACTGTGTGAACTATCTTCTACGTGGAACTTTGTACTGCTGATTCTGTTCTTTACTGGTGATCAAAGTTTCAATGCATTAGATATTTATTTCAGAAAGTGACTAGTATAGTAATGTATCTCTTATCCCTCTGATTATTTGTATAATCTGTTCATAATGATTTGGGGAACATATGCTTCGCCTATGAGAAAAACTGAATGGTGGTAGTTCACTTGCATATGTGTTCACTTTCCAGGGCACATTTTTTTTCTGTTTAAACCGCTGTCAAATACCTATAATTGGCTTTTCCAAACCCATGATGAGGTCAATTTGTTACCACAAGTATTTCTGAGAGTGCAGATCCCAACTTGCCAACACTTCCTAATACTTCTGTAGTAGAGAATTTGTGTGCCTCTACCATTTTCCAGTATAGCTTCCAAAGCCGTGCCCCAAACAAAGATTTAGAATCAGTAACGTATCGAGACGGGTGCAAACCAAAGCCACAAGTCCACATAGATCTTTGTAAGAGCTTGGAAAAGATCCAAACTTTTCTGTTGTCTCTTATGAACAGGAAAGTTCAGATGGGGGCCCATCCCATAGCAAGTTGACATCAGGACTTGGTAGCTAAATCGCCATATTGACAGTTCCTCACATGTAAGCAGTGTGACTGGATCTACAAACAGTATATTTTCTAATTCTTCTTTATGTTGCAGCCTCAGTGGTACACAAGGTCCATAAAGTTGGTGGAAGCAGCCCCTGAGAAATACTTATGGCACAAGATTTTCCTTATACGTTGGCATAGGGGCAAACCCTGGGAATTGCAGCCAAATGTAAATTAGAACAGCCATGAAAAAACAGGCAATACAATGGTCCATTTAGAGGTATACTTGAGGTGCCATCATGAGTGCTTAAGCAAAGTTGTTATGGAAAAACTCCTGAGCCAAACAGGAGATTGGACAAGATGGTGCAGTAAGTCTCTCCAGCCCAACCATCTATAGTTCCATGTTATATTTGGCATAATAGATTTCTGTTTAGGACCGGTTCGATCTAAAAGCTTTTTATAAAGGCAAAATTTTGTGTACATTCATGTCATATTTTCACAAATATCATATCGTTGGCAGACAGAATCAATGAATAGAGATTAATCTTTCCCATTTGTATGACATTTTTATTGTTATGTTACAACAATATCATTACCCTACTACAAATTAACTTAACATTTTTAAGCTGCAACTTTGTGGCTTGTTAAAGATTTTCAGATAGACAGAAAACGCATGAACTTTCATTATACTATTTTGACAGTTGCAGTGTAAAGCAGTGAATCAAGTATCTTTAAAAGGCATTTACCAACTGGAAAAAAACAAAAGAAATGAAAACGGTATTAAAAGTAAGATTAAAATATGTGAGCTAATTAGCTGGGTATAATGGACTTACAGAAGGAGTTAAATGTCCATCAATGTCTTCTATTTTTACTTTCACTCCAGGCAAAACAGTTCAATCTGCAATCAGCTTTGTTGTTGTTGTTGAGTTGATTGCACCTTTCAGGAAATTATTGTTTATTGGGTCAGATTCTCCCTGGCCCTTACAGGGATACATTGTGTGAGGGAGAGTGTAAGGGAGCACCACTTTGCATAGGCTCCTAGCCTGCATGAGGGCCAGGCAGAACTGGAATTCCTGTGCTCAGAAACTTCTGGGCCCACATTTAGGAAAGCATTCTTATTTGAAAAGGATGCTTAAGCATGTGCTTATCTGCTGATCTGAATAAGGATTGGCATAGCACCTGCATAGGTGTTGTCTAGAATTGAGGCCAAGAACTTGCAGCTTGCAGCAGGAAGGGGAGGAGGGGGCTGTGGTCCCCTTTCCTCCCCTACTTGTTCCACTTGTTCACCATTTTGTCTACTGGGCAGCATGTCTGCACACTCTGGGTTGTTCCTAAAATGTGCAGTCTAGTCCTTTGTGAGCTAGAAGGAGGATATAATCACAAATAAATTAGTTTTACTGAATGAAAATTGTTGTATTTATTTTCATTTAATTGCTTGAAAAGTTCCTTTCGGTTTCCTATTCATAGGGTGCTAATTAATAATACACTTGATTAAATGAACTCAAAAGAAAAAGTTATGGGGACACGCATATAATCAATATTAGCATATCTGGTTTCTTCATTTAACTTTCCCATTACTTACTCCAGTAAATTAGATTTTATTGTCCATGATTAAGGTCATCGGGAAAAACACGAAACTAAAATGTGATAAAATATGTTGAGATGGAAGGAAATGGGTTTGGTTAAATTGTGCACAAAGTTATTTAAAATTAGTTTGAGTGTTTGAGAGTTTGGTTTGTTGTTTTTTTTTGTGGATTTGGGTATGTCTACATTGCCCCTCAGCCCAGTTAGAAAGACTCTTACTAGTAGGACTCCACTAAAAATAACAAGGTGGATGTTGCAGCTCGGGTTGGAGGTTTTGGCCCTCAAGTTCACCCCTGTGTTCCAGTCTGTGCTGCAATGCCTATACTGCAGTTTTTAGCACACTAGCTCAAGCACCATTAGCACAAGTCTGTCTCCCTGGGATGGGAGGATTGCTGCCAGCGGCAGTGTAGACACACACTTTATGGTTTAGTTGGACTCATTTTCAATTTGTGATTTAATGAGAATAGGAGTGGCTTAAGTTGTAAAGTAAATTAATGAGGCCTGAACCTGCCATGTTCTACCTCCCTCTTCTTCCCTTGCCATCTCCCTTGTATCCAACAAAATAAGTCACAAGAAGGAGGATTGCTCTGCAATGTTCTCCTCTCTGTCTGACCCTGGTCATTTGACTGTGGGGAGGTAGATGTGACTTTTTTTAACCCCTGAACAGGCAAAGGGGTTCAACTACCTCCTGTATCTGCAGATCCCTTAAGATTAGCCAAGATCCTTGGTAATTTTGCGTGGTCTATTCAGTGGTGAGCTGGAGCCAGTTTCCTCTGGTTTGCAAGAACTGGTTGTTAAATTTAGAAGCTGGTGTAGAACCAGCTGTTAAAGGGGGAGGTGGGTGGGCAAACAACTCCGGTCCACGGCAGGGCTGTCCGGGGGCAGGGGAGAGGAGAGGGGCAATTTGCCACCGGGCCCGCAGGGGTCCCCACGAGAATGTCGGAGGCTCCTCCCTGCCTCCACCTTTCCCCATCCCCCGGCACCTCAGCACGCCGCGTCCAGAAGCAGCCCTGGACAGAGCTAAAGTTGCATGCTACAGCTGGGCCTGAGCTCCTCCCGCTCATAGCCGCGTGGTAAGGGGACAAGGTTGCGAGCTGTGGCCGAGCGATGAGAGCTCAGGTCCCGCTGGAGCCACACCGCTGCAGCGCTGTCCAGGGCCACTCCTGGACGTGGAGCGCTGAGGCTCCGGGAGATGGAGGAAGTGATGGTAAGCGGCATGGTAAGGGGGCTGGGGCTGATGGGGTTGGATAAGGGGCAGGGAGTCCCGAGGATAGTCAGGGGACAGGAAGCGGGCAGAGGTTCAGGGAGGGCGGTCAGGGGACAGGGAATGGGGGGTTGGATCGTGGGCATTCCTGGGGTCTGTCAGGACTCAGCAGGGAGGTGATAGGGGTCGGGGCAGTCAGCAGACAGGAAGCAGGGTGAGTTCATGGGGGTGGGGGTCTCAGTGTGGTGGTTGGAGGATATTGGGGGGGTGGTCAGGGGACAAGGAGCAGGATGGGCTGGGGATTCTGAGGGGGGCAGTCGGGGTGCAGGAAGTGGATGGGGGTTGGATAGAGGGCAGGGCCAAGTTGTTTGGGGAGGCACAGCCTTCCCTACCCTAAAGCTCATTCAACAGTTTGAGGCTTGCAGAAGCTATTTAACACAAAGAGCCAAGCTGTTATCTTTTCTCTTAGAGCTACCATCCCTTTCGCTTCTCAAATGCCAAATTATAGTCTATATTTAATTTCAGTGCCATAGGGAGATTCATGTCAGGGGAGGATAGCTTCATTTAAAATTAGCTACTTAACAATGATAGAGCCAAGAGAGCCACGGGGCTTGTACGCACCAGGCAGCGCTCTGAGTCTTGGGCGGCAGTTCGGTGGCGGGTCCTTCACTCGCTCCGGGTCTTCAGCGGCACTGAGGGACCTGCTGCAGAAGTGCCGCCCAAGACCCAGAGTGAGTGAAGGACCTGCTACTGAAGTGCCGCTGAAGACCCGGTAGGGAACTGGTTGTTAAGATTTTGGCAGCTCATCACTGGGTCTATTCATACACCTCCTCGTCTTCTATTCTTGCCTCTACTCATGAAATCCCCTTTAGTTCAGAGTTGACCGACTGGAGATCTTACTGAATTTTAGAGATGTATTAATGTTTGGGCAGATTTATTGTGCAGTTAGGAAAATGACTGCCTCTCCATTACCTCACCACCAGCTTGCCCCTTTCCAACACATGGATTCCAGAGGTTGGTATTTTGTTCCTTGTGCAGCATATTGTGGGTGTACGATACGCTCGCAATAATTCAAACCATCCGATGTAATTGTACCATTGCTACTCCATGTGTAACACAGTTTCTTCTCTTCACTGTACTCAACACTCAGCATTTACTCTCTCTCTCTCACACACAGGTATGGATCTTTTTTCCCTTGCTGCATGTACCTTTTATATGTTACTGGTGCTTATGCTCCATTGTAGAAGAAAGCAGGCATTACTTCATAAGTATATCCAGTATGAGGATGGATTCATGAAACTAGGCTATTATTTTTCAGCATACTGAGGAAATATTGAATAACTCTCATTCCCTGAGCACCATCTGCCCAGAGCATTGAATGAGGAAGGGAAAGAAATATATGATTGTGTAATTAAATATGATATCATAATGTGTATGCAGAAGGGGGCAAAATTAGGAAGTAAATAACAATGACTATAAGTCACAAGTTATAAAATGTATGTGACTGATAAGGAAAGCTACATGAATAATTGAAATATCAATGGATGCTCGAGTTAAAGACAATAAGATTTCATTCTTAAATATTTTAGGAACAACAACAAAATACTCTAGGTCTGGTGTAAGTCCTTTGGTAGGTGCAGATAATAGATTTGTAAACAATGATGTAGAAGAGTCTGAGATGTTCAACACATGCTTCTGTTTTATATTTGGAATGAAACAGGAGGATGTAGCCATCCCATATAATGTTGTGGATGGAATAAAAAGCCTTACCATCTGTAACAAAGGAGAGTATGAAGCAGCATCAGCTAAAACTAGAGAGGCAAGGTAGGTGAGATTGAGGTAATATCTTTTATTGGACCAGCTTCTGTTGTTGAGAGAGAAGCTTTCGAGCCACAGGGAACTCTTCTTTAAGTGTGAGAAAGGTACTAGGAGTCTCACAACTAAATGAAAGTTGGAACTGATTGTTTAGCATAAGTAGTTAGCGCATATTCTAAGGGACCATTCAAGATGGTCCATTAAAACCTCTGCAGTCATAGAACAAAAAGAATGTTAATGGGTTACAGATTGTTGTAATAAGCCAGAAATCTGGTGTCTCTGATCTAGTCTTCTTTGAAATGAGACTACATGAAAGCATATTAACAAACTGTTAATGCACATCAGCAGGGTCCACACTGACAGTTAGCCCATGGCAGGCTAGTGCAAGGTAGAGCCAAACCCCAGCTTGCTGCAAACTGAATGTTGATGTAGAAATATCTCAATGTCTGTACTTCGACCCATCAACCTTTTACTTCCAATCGAGGATATTGCAGATTATATATTTCTTATGCCATCCGATTTTAAACCTAACTTCACACTCCTTGATAATCTGTATGTTATTCCCTGATAGCCAGAAACTTCTATGCCTAAACTCAATACCATTCACTTTTTTAAACATCATTTTAATAAAATTTTTAACTTTCAGAGTAGCAGCCGTGTTAGTCTATATCCACAAAAAGAACAGGAATACTTTTGGCACCTTAGAGACTAACAAATTTATTTGAGCATAAGCTTATCTGATGAAGTGGGTTGTAGACCATGAAAGCTTACACTCAGATAAATGTGTTAGTCTCTAAGGTACCACAAGTACTCTTGTTTTTTTAAAATTTTAAGCCCTTATGTGCCTAGCTGGTGTCTTGTTCTCATGCTCAGGGCCTAAACGATCCTTAGATTTGGGTTGGGAAGGAATTTTCCTTCAGGTCACATTGGCAGGGACCTGGTGCTGGGAGGTTCACCTTCTTCTGCAGCATGAAGAATGAATCATCCTCTAGGGTCACCTGGACATATCATAGCTAATCAATTTCCTGACTTGCAGGGGCCTCAGGTTCAGTGATTTCCCTACACCCCCCCTGAATTTCCCTAACACCTCCCCAGTTTTGTGAACTAGTTACATGCCAAACCTGATGGCTGAACTTTGTGACTTTGTCCTCACCCACAACTATTTCACATTTGTGGACAATATATATCTTCAAGTCAGTGGCACTGCTATGGGTACCCGCATGGCCCCACAGTATGCCAACATTTTTATGGCTGATTTTGAACAAAGCTTCCTTAGCTCTCATTCCCTAACACCCCTACTCTACTTGCACTACATTGATGACATCTTCATCATCTGGACCGATGGAAAAGAAGCCCTTGAGGAATTCCACCATGATTTCAACAATTTCCATCCCACTATCAACCTCAGCCTAGACCAATCCACACAAAAGATCCAATTCCTTGACACTAATGTGCTAATAAGCGATGGTCACATAAACACCACCCTATACCAGAAACCTACTGACCGCTATACTTACCTACATGCCTCCAGCTTCCATCCAGGACACACCACACGATCCATGTCTACAGCCAAGCTCTAAGATACAACCGCATTTGCTCCAATCCCTCAGACAGAGACAAACACACCTACAAGATCTCTATCAAGCATTCTTAAAACTACAATACCCACCTGCTGAAGTGAAAAAACAGATTGACAGAGCCAGAAGAGTACCCAGAAGTCACCTACTACAAGACAGGCCCAACATAGAAAATAACAGAATGCCACTAGCCATTACCTTCAGCCCCCAACTAAAACCTCTCCAGCGCATCATCAAAGATCTACAACCTATCCTGAAAGATGATCCCTCACTCTCCCAGATCTTGGGAGACAGGCCAGTCCTCGCTTACAGACAGCCCCCAACCTGAAGCAAATACTCACCAGCAACCACACACACACAGAACAAAAACACTAACCCAGGAACCTATCCTTGCAACAAAGCCCGATGCCAACTCTGTCCACATATCTATTCAAGTGACACCATCATAGGACCTAATCACATCAGCCACACCATCAGGGGCTCGTTCACCTGCACATCTACCAATGTGATATATGCCATCATGTGCCAGCAATGCCCCTCTGCCATGTACATTGGCCAAACCGACAGTCTCTACGCAAAAGAATAAATGGACACAAATCTGACATCAGGAATCATAACATTCAAAACCAGTAGGAGAACACTTCAACCTCTCTGGCCATTCAGTAACAGATTTAAAGGTGGCAATTTTGCAACAGAAAAGCTTCAAAAACAGACTCCAACTAGAAACTGCTGAACTTGAATTAATATGCAAACTAGATACAATCAATTTAGGCTTAAATAGAAACTGGGAATGTCTGAGCCATTGCACACATTGAATCTATTTCCCCATGTTAAGTATCCTCACACCTTCTCGTCAAATGGTCTTAAATGGGCTATCTTGATTATCACTACAAAAGTTTTTTTTCTCCTGCTGACAGTAGCACATCTTAATTAATTAGCCTTTTAGAGTTGGTTGGGAAACTCCCACCTTTTCCTGTTCTCTGTATGTATATATATCTCCTCACTGTAAGTTCCATTCTGCATCCGATGAAGTGGGCCCACAAAAGCTTATGCTCAAATACACTTGTTAGTCTCTAAGGTGCCACAAGTACTCCTGTTCTTTTTGCAGATATAGACAAACACAACTGCTACTCTGAAACATGCCAATTCAGTGACTGTTTGGAAATTTGAATTGAAATTGAAACATTAATACACACTTTAAAAGCATATATGGTGTATGATAAAATACATGTATCTGAAAGCATAATAGATTTGAAAAGTATGAACATAGACTAGTTTTCTTATACAGATGTTGTGTTTTATGACAATGTCAGTGCATTCATTTCAGTGATGTTGGCAACCTAGTAATTTCAAATGACGATTTGTAAGCAAAGTCTAAATGAGCTCTGCCTGACAGCTGATGATGAGGTTGGGGGAAAGCTTCAGGACCAGATTGTATTTACATTCACACCTAACCTACGTAGGTATCCAGCAAACAGAGCTGTGTTGCCCAAGTGATAGATTTTGGCTGGGGTTGGGTTACAAATCACTTGAATGCGGGGGTTGGAGGTGGGGTTGGGAATGAAATGTTGTTGTTCTTATTGTATGAGTAAAGGGCAGTTGAACTGTACTTAGCTTGTGCTGATTGAGGGCATCAAAAGAGAGGGTGGGGACCTGTCCCTCTCCACTGTTGAAAGACAGAGCTGATTAGGCTCCATAGATAGTCTTTTTTGTTCTGTTAAGTGACCTCTGCAGCTGAAATCATTGATAATCAGGTCTAAGTGCTTAGTCCTCTGTGGGGACAGTGTTTCTGTGGGTACAGTGTTTTTGTGTAAAAGACAGCCCAGACTGCACTAGCAGCGAGGTTCTCCCAGTGAGAGCTCAGTTGAAATCATTGAGAGCTGGGTGGAACCTCAAGAGACCAACTTGCAGAGGTCACAATGGCAGGTGGCAGTAGAAGGTGACTTCGCAGGGCCATTTGCAACTGAGTGGTGGAGTGAACGGTGGCACAATGAACAGCCATGGCCAGAGCGAAGAGTGAGCAGCTGGAGGAATGAGTAAGGTGCCTTCTTGCCCCCCACCTGGGAGGTGTATTCATGTGAAAGCACCTCTAGCGGCTTAAATAAGGGGCATGTTAAATAAATATTTGCTTGTTGGACTATATTTTAGTGACTTTGCTCCAGAATGCTAGATTTGTGACTGGGAATGGAAACTTACATATATATAAAAGCAGCAGAGAAAACTGCGAACTACAGAACCAGATTTTCCTCCCTTGGTTTTCACACCTCAACTGCTAGAACAGGGCCTCATCCTCCCGAGTTTCTGTACTAAACATTTTATTATTATATAATTAATTTTTACATAAGAATGGTCATACTGGGTCAGACCAATGGTCCATATAGCCCAGTATCCTGTCTTCCACAGTGGTCAAGGCAGGTGCTTCAGAGGGAATGAACAGAACAGGTAATCATCAAGTGATCCATCCCTGTTGCCCATTCCCAGCTTCTGGCAAACAGGCTAGGGACACTCAGAGCATGGTGTTGCATCCCTCCCCATCCTGGCTAATTAGCCCTGATGGACCTATTCTCCAGGAATTTATCTAGTTCTTTTTTAAATCCTGTTTATAGTTTTGGTCTTCACAGCATCCCCTGGCAAAGAGTTCAACGGTTGACTTAATGGTGTGTGAAGAAGTACTTCCTTTAATTGTTTTAAACCTGCTGCCTATTAATTTCATTGAGTGACTGCTAGTTCTTGTCTTATGTGAAGGATTAAATAACATTTCCTTATTCACTTTCTTCACACCAGTCAAAATTTTATAGACCTCTATCATATCCCCCCTTAGTCATCTCATTTCTAAGCTGAAAATTCCCAGTAATTTTAATTTCTCCTCCTGTTTCATACCCCGAATCATTTTAGTTGCCCATCTCTGTACATTTTCCAATTCCAATATATCTTTTTTGGGATGGAGTGACCAGATCTGCACACGGTATTCAAGGTGTACACATACCATGGATTTATATACAGGCAATATGATATTTTCTGTCTTATTATCTATCTCTTTCTTAAAAAAGAAAAAGTTTCAGAGTAGCAGCTGTGCTAGTCTGTATCCGCAAAAAGAACAGGAGTACTTGTAGCACTTTAGAGACTAACAAATTTATTTGAGCATAAGCTTTTGTGGGCTACATCAGATGAAGTGGGCTGGAGCCCACAAAAGCTTATGCTCAAATAAATTTGTTTCAAAGGTGCCACAAGTACTTCTGTTCTTTTTAAAAAAGCAAACAGAATATTGAGAATCATTGACTGCCGCTGCACATTGAGTGGATATTTTCAGAGAACTATCCACAATAACTCCAAGATCCCTTTCTTGAGTGTTAACAGCTAATTCAGACTCCTTCATTTTGTATGTATAGTTAAGATTGTTTTCCAGTGTGCATTACTTTGCATTTATCAACATTGAATTTCATCTGCCATTTTTGTTGCCCAGTCACCCAGTTTTGTGAGATCCCTTTGTAACATTTCGCAAACTGCCTGGGACTTAACTATCTTGAATAGTTTTGTACCATCTGCAAATTTTGCGACCTCACTGTTTACCCATTTTCCCAGATCATTTATGAATATGTTGAACAGTAATGGTCCCAGTACCGACCCCCCAGGGATACCACTATTTATCTCTCTCCATTCTGAAAACTGATAATTTATTCCTACTCTTTGTTTCCCATCTTTTAATCAGTTACTGATCCATGAGAGGCCTTCCCTCTTATCCCATGATGGCTTACTTTTCAAAAGTCAATTTAAATTAAATACATTTAAAAAAAAAATTATATATTTTTAGAAATCTAGACCTGTTATGTGTTTTAGTATAACTTGCATTATCCTTATGTTAAATTTGCATTATCCTAACAAAACATTTACTTTATTCATATCTCTTATATATCTCATCGGTCCTGACACCACCCCTGTAAATTCGAACACCCTCCCTAATTTCAATTCCTGGGGGAACCACTGCTCAGGCTCCCGTTTGCTTTCTCTGGCACACAATATTTTAGTCTCTGAAGACTGAAATGATTTGTTGTAACTGAAGTCACTGGGCTCAATATATGGGCATCATGGTGAAATTTAATGAACTGGGATATTTACAGGAGGTCTGATGAGATGATCTAATGGTCCTTTTTGGCCTTAAACACCAAAGTCTCTTAAATTGTTTTTTTTTTTTTCTCTCACTTCTCTGAGAAGAGAGATTAATCAAACTTTTAGCAGGTGTATTTAGGCAATCAATTTGCTTCATTAAGAAAATAAACAATGAAGAACAAAGGTGATGGTGAGGTCTAATTGGTTTAGTGAGTAGGAACAGCGTAGGGTCATAGTTATGATTCTAATACTGTCCTCTCCTTCCCTTGTAGGGGTGAAAATTAGCATTTGTCTGAACTAGAGCATTTTGGCATTGCAGCTATCTCTGCACCACTGCAACCTCTTAGCTTGCCTGAACATCACCATTCAATCCTTTTTATTGCACTTATGCTATACAAAATTAAGGACCATTGTATTCATCTCTGTGGCAGTCTGCATTTTTGAAATGTCCATGTCAGGAAAAAATAAATATTGCGACACAGTGCAGCAATTAGTCCTTCCAGTTCAACCCCATGTTTCCCTTGCTCATCCTTTAATAACTCTGACAGCACAGAGCACTGGCTTTCTCACTATCAAGTCACTCCTTTATTGGCTTTGTGCAGCTGGAGCTTGATTTTTTTGGGGCGGGAAGAGGAGGCTCTATCCAACTTTTGTGTCCCTGGCCCTTTTTCTGGAAAGGCCAGAAGGCAGCTGCAGCAGTATTTGATTTGTCTTACCTATGCCTGCCCCTTTTCCTCTAAAAGCGCAAGGAGTACCCCGAGCTTTACAGCAACAAACGACAACACAAATATGATGGAAAAATACATCTTTATGTTTTCCTAAACTTTGTAGGGCCTTGTTCTCTATTGCCCCTTGAGTGGCTATTTACACCTGTGTAAAGTGGATATATAATGCTGTCAAAACTGAAGGGTAATATTTAAACCTTCTTTAGTCTCAATGGCCAGATACTGAGCTGTGTCCTAGCGCTATGCATGGTTTGGGAAATGAGGCTCTGGTACAATGAAAACAGAAACTATGTACCTGAACTTTTGTACATTTGGTACAAATGCACATCAGTGCTGAAATGTTTTGCTTCATGCAACATGTTGTTACTGCTAATTTTCTTCCACATAAATCAAAAAGTGAGAAATGAACTTATAGGTTGATAGAGTTAGATAAAAAATATTTCACTCTGTGTTAGTACATCTGGAAGCTTTAGACCATTTATATATTATATATAGGCCATTTATATTTTATTTTTTCTTGTCAATTACTGCTTCATTTTTCAGAAGTAAAACCTAAAATTTCCTAATGCTGTTGACTTTAGTGTTGCTGTGATGTTGCAGGGCAGTAAGTAACACAAATAAGACAGGTTTTCCCGAAAGATTACAATGAAGGAAATGGTGTAAAAGTGACTGATGTCTTTTCAAGTTTAGTTATTACTAAAGTGAGATTTTTGTCCCTTTAAATTACAGTCTATGCAACAACTGCTCTATTATTTTCTCTGATGCCCTTCCTTGGTGGGGCCAGACGTTTGTCTCTGATATTTGCACTGTGAAACTTTTACAAAAATAATACAGATTTTATCAATATCAATCATCTTTATTTGTTTCTGTTTTCATTGTTTGATAATGTCCACAAATGAGAGAGAGGGATGATATATGTTGGGTAAAGGACTTTAATCCTTTTGGTTACTATGAGTACAATTTTGGTCTGATTTGCTCCAACATGTAGGAGTTACTGCCCATGCCTAGCATGTTTTGGCATTATATACTGAATAATTATAAAGTGGAGAATATCATCCTCTGTATAATAGTATTTGCGAGATGTTGGGTAACATTTATGAAAAAAATAATAATTAAAAGAGAGGCTGTGACCTAGCAGTCAGTGTTCTGTGTTACACTGTAAGAGAGTTTTCTGACTGACTTCTATGATGCCAGGATTCTATCCCCAGTCTTTAAATTTCTGAGCAAAATGCAGAAGTAAAGGACTTTGCTCTTGGGAGGAAAGCATCCCTAATGTCATTCAATAACAAACCTTCTGGTTGACTACGGAGAGGCATGAACAGAATCCAGTAGGACTGCCATGCTGTCCTCAGCCACAGTGTAGAGAGCTGCATTGTGAATAATGTGTATAATAATAATAATTTTCTTTAATTATTACAGTATTTGAATGTTAGATTAATTGAGGAAATGTAGAACATCAAATTTGACATTCATTGTCCATACTGATGAATAGGAAACTTACAAAAATGAATGAAACCTCAAAGTTTACTTTGATTTTCTTTCACTCTGTGCACCATAAATATGTATTCAAATTTACACCGTTCTGTATTTTTATAATGCAAATTAAATAAATGAAATGAATTATACATATTTATATATATTAATGCAGTGTTCCTTCAACAGAGAAGTCTTTCATAAAATATTTAGTTCCCTTAAAAATTGATATCTATATTGTTGACTAGTGTTATTGCTAATGACCAATGAAAATGCCAATTAAAGATACCAATGAAATATGAAGTATTACCATATCAAATAAAAGTTTTATTATATTTTATTAACATAAAGTACATATTTTGCCAAAAATGAAACATGTCCAGTATATATATTTATTTTACATATTATGTCTGAAGTGATTTCTTTAAACAAACAAAAAAGATCTCAAATGTAGCCACATAACATTTTTAGGGCAGACAATCTAGAAATCTTAAAAGGGGAACATGCATTCATCTCTTCTTTAAAATCAGGTATTCTTGGAATGCCGAATTATATGGATGAAATATGTTACTGACACAGTGGAGCTCAGCAGACAACCTTTGGTTGTTCAGAAGACTAAGTCTATACAAATCAAGCCCTCAATCCAGGAAATTATTCTCTCCATGTGACCCCCTGTGCCCATATAGGGCCAGTATATAAGTGGGTCTCCCAGTGGGCATTAAAGTCTGCCCATACAAATAATGTTGCAGCTGCAGGGCTACTGACTTATAGATCTTTAATGAAATAAGTTTTTCCTATGGAAGATGAAACTGGTTACTTAAATTTCTATATTTTTATGGCTTGATCCTATAGGTGGAGGAATTCTCTTAAGTATGCTTAGCATGTAGTGCTCAACTATCTTATTGATTAGACTTTTTGATCAGATCGCCTATGAGCTCACTGTTCAGTAACTGCAGAAGTACAGTTGTTTGCAGTTCTGTTGAAGGCAGGCTATTTTGACTCTAGGCAGGAATTCCTCAAGCTATGTACAAGCTAATTTGTTTTATTTAGTCACAAACATAGTCCCTAAAGCTCTGTCTTGAAAGGCAAAAATTGTGTGTATGTGTTTCAGTAGTGTTAGTTGTTAGCTCAATGGTGAACTGAGCTAGTTCACTGTGATTGAAAAGCCTCAGCAAGATGCAGGTCAACATGTCTGAAACTGTGTTAGCAGGCATTGTGCTAGCCTGGGGGGAACCTAAGAGAAAATACAGCCAGCCAACATAGCTTCAGAAGTTTTAGCCTGTGTCTTGATAAGAATTTCAGGCATGTTAAGCTAACATCACTACCATACACCCAATTTGTCTTTCAAGACATACCCTTATGGATCTATTAATGGGGATTCTCTGTATCCTAGTAAGGAGGAGAGGATGGAAGTTGATAAAATACATGTAGAAATGGAAGAGAAACTGTAAAATGAAAGGGAGTCCTATTCAATTACATCACATAATGGCAGAGAGCTAAAAGGTGACAAATTTTAAGTGCTTGTATATAGACACAAGGATGGTGATGATGATTGTGAAATGCTATGAAAGATTAGAGAGGCTGTGAAAATGGAAAACTCAGTAATAATGGGGGATTTCAACTATCCCCTATTGACTGGGTACATGCTACCCTATAAGTCTGTGGTATGTCCACACCTTGAATACTGCATGCAGTTTTGATCACCCCGTTTCAAACAAAGTTATATTAGAATTGAAAAAGGTACAGAGAAGGACAAGAAAAATTATTAAGGGTATGGAACAACTTCTGTATGAGGAAAGATTAAAAAAGACTGAGAGTGTTCAGCTTGGAAAAGAGACGTCTGAGAGGTCATATGTAGAGATTTATTAAATCATGAATAGTGAGGATAAAGTGCATAAGGAAGTGTTATTTACTCCTTCAAATAACACAATAACCCAGGGTCACCAAATGAAATGAATAGACAGCAGATTTAAAACAAAAAGAAAAACTTCTTCACACAATACACAGTCAATCTGTGGAACTCATTGCCGGGGGATGTTGTGAAGGCCAAAACTATACCCAGGTTCAAAAAAACTAGATAAAGTTAATGGAGAATAGGTTCATCAATGGCTATTAGCCAAGATGGATAGGGATGCAACCCCCTGCTCTGAGTGTCCCTAGCCTCTGATTCCCAGACGCTAGAGTGGATGATGGGATGGATCACTTGATGATTATCTGTTCAGAGGGAATGATCAGAAGCACCTAACATTGGCCATTGTCAGAAGACAGGATACTAGGCTAGACGGACCATTGGTCTGACCCAGTATGACTATTCTTATGGTTCAGCTGTCTGCAAAGATATGTCTCATAGCATACGCAGTGATGTAAGTAGCCTGACTATGAGTTGCAAGGGAAAATCAGTAGGAGATATAAAAACAAGTATTCTGTCTAGAGATAATTTTGTGGTCAGCATCTGGTTACTGCTAAGAAATGTGGGCTTTAATCTTTCCCTCTAGGAAGCCAGCCAAACCTGTATGTACATATCTCTTTAGCTATCTCTCGCCACCACCAATCCCAGCTCATTCTTCGTAGTAAGGTTACATTAGGGAATAGCTTATGGAATAACTGTAAACAAAAATTCATTTTAAAACTACCCATTCTATTAGAAAGCTATCATCCTATTGAAAGTGAAGTCATAATCATCCCAATGCATTTTAGGGAAATACATCTCAGTAGGTACCCCACTGACTGTGTTAGCAGGCCTCCATCCAATGCATTTGTATTATGTGTGCATCCTATCAGGGAGAGGTCATGCACAGCAGATTATTGGCGAAAAGGCAGACAAGCTCTAATCTGAGACAAAATCAATAATTTAACCATATAATCAGGAATACCTTATTGCTTCTCAGGATCGTGGGATCTAGGGACAAGAGCCCTTACTCAAATCCACTAGTGCTGGTTTGAAATAGTCCCTTTTCTTTAAGAATCATGACCTTTGAACATTAAAGGCACATACAAGAACCAAATCGAAAGCTAGTCACGTGCAATAGAGATGGAAACTGAGGAACTGTCTTGTTAGCACTGTCTTATCAACACTGAGGATCCTGAATAATTTCTTTCCAATTGCCTGATCCTTCTTCCTTTAAAGTTGATAGGAACTGAAACAAATGGCAGCAAGATGAAGTCCAGCATATGCAAAAAACTCTGCAAACTCTGACAAAAAATCTGCTACTTGCATTCAGTCATGAGGCATGGAGAAACAAACATTAGAAAACAGCAACCAGATTTGTCTCTCATTGTACGTGTCCTATGATTTTACTTGGTTAGAGACTTTCAGTGATGATTACAGTGGATAATATGGAAATACATGTTGTGATTAAAGACCGTTGTGGTTTTTTTGTAATGAGAAACTATTTAAACTCAGCTAGGTCAGCTGGTTACATATAGAAGTAAATGTCAAGAGAGGTGACAACTTCAGAGCCGGAAGACTGAAAGTGCATTCCCTTGCTCAGACGTGAGGGGGAAATATAAATGCAGTTGCCCTGAACTGTGTCATACAACAACAATCCTTAATGTGTCTAAATTGACTTTAGAAAGGTCAAAGACTAATGGGATATAAATTAAAATATACTGTAGCATAAACCTTCCTGTTTATCTTAGCCTTTGTAATTTGAATATCTGTTATTTATATTATGCCCTTGGTACATTTGAGTTATTAACGATTTCTTTACACTTATATTTATTTCTTTATACTTGCATCAAGGAGCTGCAGAAAAAAATGATCCTAGGATTCTGAACTATTTTATGTTTGCGGCGGCAATTACTGTCTTCCATAAAACTGATGATACAGTGTCCACAATGACTGTTGTTAAAATAAATGAGTCATGAGGTGGCCATGGGCTGATAAAGTTTTTGTTTAAGGAGCTGAGCAATGAGATAATTTCAGTATATTCTCAAAGCTGATTACTATTTTAACAGTGACATCTTGTTGCATGCGTTATTGAGTAGCTAACTTATCTATCGTTCTTGTATGTTTATTATGTGAAAGAGAGAGTCTGCTCAGTGCTATACCTAAAATGCTCCGTGCTATACTCAAGTCTTTCTTTGCTAGATTTTTTTTTATATCATGTGGAGGTTTAAAAGGACATCACTTTAAAATTGGTTGCATAAAATGGAAAGGGTAACCTGAAAAGTGTGGAGTGAAGAGTTTGCACTATTTAAGAATTCCAGTCAAAGTTCTGAGCATATCAGGAAAAGACAGTCCATCAAAAAGTGAAATTCTCGCATCCAAACTAGATGTTTATCTAATGCCCAACCCCCAACCCTCAGGATGTAATAACACCTGTCTCATCCAAGTTTTCATACTGTGTGCATTGCTAATGCATTTTTTTATGTAAGTATACAAAATAAGTACTAGATTTCTTAGGGAAATATCTTCTAGTTATTTGAAGACTTCATTGATGCTACCTCTTCTTTCATTAGACTATCTGTTCCTTGGTTTCCATATATTTTTAATTACACCCCATTTTCAAGTTCTTCATTACCTGACATTAGTCTTCTTCCCATTAGTGTAATAAACCTTCCAGCTCAGATCTCAAAAGGTTAGAACAGTGATACTCAGAGACTGACGCTCGAAAGCCACAAGTGGCTCTTTAATACATCTCCTGCGTCTCTTTGCAGCTCATGATATTAAAACACTATGTAATTTAATTATTAACCAATCAAGATGCTTTTACTATGTTATTAACCATACTATGTTATTGCTGTGAACATTTTATATATAAAGAGAGAGAGAGTGTGTATATGTATGTGTGTGTGTATATATATGTATGTTAGTAAATGAAAAAATGAATGCACACTACTAAGGCTCTTTTGGGTAACATTGATCATCAAATTTTGGCTCCTGAACAACTGAGGTCTGACTATCACTGGGTTAGAACAGTTGGGCTATGATTAATTTAGGATGTAGCTAAATCTAGTTCTATTCTTTTAAACCAGGTGCCTGGTACTGATTGCTAATGTTAAGGTCGCAAAACAGTTTCCATGAGAATGTTCTGTTTTAGTACAAATATAATTTAACAAAAAGGTTGATCTTTGAGGCTGAAATTTTTTAGGCTTGGTGTCTGTGAGAAGGTTTCTTTTCCTGGAAACTGAGTATGATCCTTTTTTCCATTGTGGTATTCATAGGTGGTAGAAAAACAAATGTTTAGTCCCGTTAGAAAACAAATTTTCAGGTAGGGCTGCAGTCTCAGAATTTGAACTGTATACATGCCTTTGCCTGGTCTAGGAAAAAAAAGGGAGAGGGTTGATTTATTAGAGTTATGAGCACTTGACAACTGCATACTGAGCATGCACAGTAGATTTTCCCCATTAAGTCTACAGTGAAAAACTTAAAGAGTCTGTTCCTTGGATCTGGCCAACCTGAAATTGGTGCAGGACCAGAAGAAAAGAGGAGTTATACCACTTTTCTATCCCTCCCCTGCTTCCCTTCCACTCCTTGAGACAGCTAAGTGTTGGTTTGGCTCCCTATCAAACTTAAAATAATCAGTTGGATGCTGTAATTAATACTCACTAGTAAAATTCTTAGCTGCTGCTCCACTGGATTTCTGAAGTGCACCATATTATATACCCCCTCCTTCCCTGACATACTTTGAAATACCCCTACAGTGGAAAAGGGAGGTGCCGACCAGATGGAGGAAGTGACTAGTGATGTCACTCTTTTTCAATTGATTTTCATCTCCTTTCACAAATGCCTCCTTTGCTCTGTCAAGCTGTTCCTTGTGCTTGAAATAATCTCCTCAACTTGGTTTGTCAAGCCAAATGCCTGAAGAGCTCTGTACGGCTTGAAAGCTTTGTCTCTTTCACCAAGAGAAATTGTTTCAATAAAAGATATTACCTTCCCACCTTGATTCATTTAAGTCCCCCTGCAAAATTCACTTCTGATTTGTGCAGTCTAGGCTTATACTAACTTTTATGGGTTATAAAGTTGGTGGATTGAAAGGGGAGGAGAGAAAGATATGTCCCCTTAGGATCGCAGGCTTCTCCCTGCAATTCACTAAGTCCACACGCACAGTACAGACTCCAGAACACACAGACAGCTCCGCTGAGCCTGTGGGATCCAGTGCACAGAGGTTCTTGAGCTGCCCTCTCCTCCCCTCCCCTTCACTCTACCTTCAGGTTGGCAGAAGGCAGATTACCCAAGAAAGGCCTCTCCATCAGCAGATAAGGAGGAGGGACCAGAGGAGTTGTGATCCAGCCTCATGTTAAGTATATAGAAAACATATTTACTCCCCAAATGGATTACGTCTTGTACTGTCATTGTTATTTAACAATATTACGGTAAAATGAAAGGGGAAAATAGAGCAGGAGAAAGGAATAGAGTGGGTCCTATAGAATCCCACTGATGACTGAACTAATTGTTTGTTGCATGTGATTCTTTCAGGTGTACCTTATTTTTATGTCCTTATCATAAAGAAACACATAGAGCTTAGGTTTATTATTTATTATTATTGGAGAGGATGGGCAAAGGAGAAGCTAACATGCAGAATAAAACGGAAGGTTTTTAAAGAGCCTGGTAAGGTTGGTTGGTTGTTTTTTAAACATGTAATTATCCTTTTGATGGTATTTTTAGGTGTTGATTATTTAAAGTAGTAGTGTGGGCATTAAATAATTCTTTAAAATTCCGAAGGAAAATATAAGCAGCCAGGATTTTTTTTTCATTTATATTTATGAACAATGTTGAATGCTTGGAATTATTTTTGTCTGCAAAAGGAAAGGCTAAGTGAATGATGTTCCTTTTTTCTGGCAGGGATTTCACTGGAGCAGGTCTGTTCATGAGTAAAATATCCTATGTTTGGAAGAAACAACAATAATGAACTTCTGGTAATGTGTTGTGTTATGACTGCTGATTAACAGGTTGGAAGTATGTAAATTAAAATAATTCTGGCACATAGCACAAAGCACTAGAATTCAGAGTTGGATCACCTTGTTATGGTCACTCTAATAAAAGCAAAAATAATCTTTCCTACTGTCTGAAGCTTTCTGAAAATCATGCAAATCCTTCATAATATTAGAATCCTCTGCCTTCAAAATAGAGAAGAATTGATATATGTAAGCCTTTTCTTTCAGAAAATACAAAGATTTGTAATGTTGTTTTATTTTCGCCTTTGTGGTTATTTTGCAGTAGTATTTCCTTCCTTTTTTTATTCTTTGCTACTGATAGTTTACTCAGTGCTGTAGCTTTGCTTTGTAATGCAATGTGCTTATATTTACTAAACTTTTAAAAATGGAATGTTTTGCGAATATTTGCCCGCAATATTTTTTCACAAAAAACTGTCTGCAAAGCATTAGATTTTATTTTTTAAATTGCATGTAATAACTCCCAAATTCTGTTTTTAATATGCATCAAGAAAATTCCTGTGGAAAAGAGTCCTAAAAATCCTCTATATGTTTTCCACATGCTAACACACCTGGATCTTAAAAAAAAGCAGAACTGTTTCTTTTTAAATCTTTCTGATACACAAAGGAAATATTAGGGATTTCTGTCTTATTTATCAATAAGGACAGTGCTTTGATAGGTCCATTCAGTTGGAACCTTAAGAGTAAAATCAAGTTTGATGGTTTAGAGTTCCCATTAATTAATATTTGCATGTTTGTGAGGATGACAGTTGTGAAATCTGCATATTTATAACCATTTCCCAGAGTATTGAAGGGATTTATGCTACTGAGATAACGGACACCTTCTATTCTAGAAATATTCAAAGGCTGTGTAATAAATAGTCCTGGTATTTGTCACCTTGGTAGAGTTTCACTTTGTTTGAACACTTAAATCAACATAAACTGCTGCTTGTTGGAGCTGTACTAGCTATATGCATTCCTGAGAATAATTGGTGACTTGCATTCCTGAGAATAATTGGTGAATTGGTAGGTTCATTTACCTACCAAGCTATCAATAGATAGAGGGTAGACGTCTGTTCTCAGCAGTATTCAACAGTGTTGACCATGAGAGAGGTAGCAGGGGTCCAGGATAATGTGCTAAACTGGTCAGAGTACTTCCTGCACCTTCTCTATGAGGCCTCGGATATGTTTTGGTCTCATAAGAATCTATTTTCTCGTCGATCCTTTTCAACATCTACATGCAGCCACTATGTGAACTAGTGAGACAACATGGACTCAACTGTGAGCAATATGCAGACCACAGACCACCTATTCTTCTTCATGTATTTGCACACCACTACTGCCAATATGGCCAAGTGGTTGGATGGGATCAGGTCTGGATGGCAGTGGTTAAAGGTGAACCTGAGCAAGACAGAGCTGTTGCTGGTGGGCAGAGGAAAGCATTGTAAAGAGTTTGCTGCCATGGTGCAACCTTCTTTGGTTGAAGGCATCCACAGTTGGTCAGTTTAGTCTGTAGCTTTGAACTGCTCTTGGATTCCTCACTGATGCTAACCATCCACAAGTATGGCTTTCTGTCATCTCCAGTTGGGAAGAAGACTCTGTCCTATCCTGGCTTCAGTGATTCACACCACCTTCTTCTCTTGGCTGGTCTATAGCACTTGGGCATCAGTGCTTAGGAAACTCCAACTAGTACAGAACGCTGCAGGGAGTCTCCTCGGCATCATGGGCTACGACAAACACATTAGACCTGTCCTCCACTCTCTCTACTGACTTTCCATAGAATATCCAATATGTTTTAAGATCTCTGTCCTTATCTTCACAATGCTCCATGGCTTGGCCCCAAGGTATCTAAAAGATTGTCTGCATGGGAACTTTTTCAGGGGCCACTCTGAGGTTGTGCAATAAACTCCCTAAGAACTAAGGAGCATCACAAACCTCATCACTTTCTGCTCTAAGTGCAGGGCACATTTCTTTGACCTAACTTCTCTAACATAAACACCTAGCAATATGTATTTAAAAATATATACCCCCCTCCCGCATACTACCCTACCAAAACAGTACACTTCACTTCTCTCCCCATGAGAGGACAGAACAAGCAACCCATGATAGATATTAATCATGTTGTTTAATGCACCACTGCAAGGTACTTGGCTAGTGCATTGAAGAATGCATGATAAGAACTTGTATGGAATAGAATAGAATATTCTTCCAGCTCATGTAGTCTTATAGCATAGCTGATGTGTGAACTTGGGGTCTGCAAGTTGCTAAATATATTGTGTATCAGATGAATCGTCAAGTATGAGAATTTTTTCCTAAGAGTAGGAATGGCCTGGGCAAATTCCAACAGAGCAGTTATATTATGCCTATCTCAATTGTTGAAAAGGAAGCCTTTTACTTTCCTTCCTAAACTGTTCTGAAATGTTGCAGATGCAGATTGCTTAGTGTATTTAACTGCCAATCTGGATGCATTTCAATGGTGACCAAAGGAGTCTTTTATTTATAATATGAAAAGAGAGAGGCTTTTCATTACACTAAGCTATGAATTATAGGAGTATGCAGTACACCGCACAGCAACTAGAACCCCTTGAGGAATTCTGATTGACTCACCCAAATTGCCCTTGGCTATCTAGGGCCACATTCTGTAGCAGGGACTTTATTCCCTTTGAACAAATGAAGCAACCTTACCTCCTCACCCAAAAACTCATACTCTGTTCCTGCTTTGCAGACTGACTGCAGAGAGGGGCCAGGTTCTCCTACCATTTTGATTGGACTACCACCAGCTGTACCAGACTGTATGTGCCTTCTGAATTACAAGGGCCTTGTGACTTTCTCCCTCTTCTTTCTACACCCAAATAAGTTCAGGTACCTTTTAGTCCATTGTTCATAAATTAGGCCCCTATACTGCAACTCTTATATATATGAGCAATCCCACTGAGTCAGAGTTACTCACCTTTGTAAGTGTTTGGGGAATTGTGGCTTAGTTTGCCAAGTGCTGTTATGGATGATCTCTTCTACAGAGCTCTTCTAATCTATATTAGTTGACTTCTAACCAGTTTGAAAGGTGAGGAGAAAATATGGACCCCTTAGAATTGTTATCTGATTTTCGTCAACCTGATATTAAGGCTGGTCCACAGGAAGAATTCTTTAAAAAATATTGTTTAATGGTAGCAATGACACTGAACATGTTACTAATACTAATGGAGGTTGTGTCAGTTACATCAGTATCTTACTGGTTGATGTAATGTACCTTGCAGAGAATAAGCAAGTGCCTTGATCTAGTTGCTCAGGTCACTGAGATTCCACCTTAGTAAGTTTGAGAGATTTGTTCTAGCCTGGTCACCTATATCAGTGGACTAAGAAGATTAGACCTAAGTGAGATATAGCACACGTTTTTTTAAAAGTGACAAATTGCCATCACACAATTGTATTGGTGGCTTGAGATATGTAAAATATGAAATCCCTACCCAGATACTACAGAATTGTCTGCAACTGATTATATGCACTTGTCACCTTTTTTGAAACCAGTACTTCCAAGCGGGTTTTTAAGTACATAGATTTCTATAGTCAGGAGCGTGACCATGCTGTCCCTCCAGACTTAGCAATATTAAAACTTCTTCTTATGTAAGTATGTATCACTTTTTGTACTTCCCTATTCACCCAGCAAATTTGTAATGTACCCTGTCATACCATTGCCATGAGCTCAGTCAGAATAAAATGACAACTGTGTTGCTACATGACTAATGTGAATAGATTCCAGCGTGGTAGATGCAGATTAAATTATTCAGCGCATCTGTCTCGGTGTTGGTCTGTCTGAGTGGAGGGACAGGACTTTAGAGATCTGGGCCTCACATCCAGAGAGGTGAGTCAGAGGCAGAGCAATCTGAATGCTGTTGGCCAGCTTCAGGTTATGGTGGACTGGGCTGCATGCTAGGAGAAGCTAAAGGATTTAGGAGTGAATGAAAAACAAGAGTCAATCTGAAAGGGCAAAGAGGAAGAATTTATCAGAGATACAAGTGGGTCAAGGAGAAGCCCTAAAATATTAATGTAACCTGGCACTGTGCTGCTTTTAATTTACCAATTGTGATGAGTGGGCATTTCTATTCTGTACGTTAGCATTGGATAGGGAGGATATTTAGGCAAGCATGACAAATTATTAGCATTTTCATACTGAAGGGGCATTTTCAGATGCTTATAACTTACAAAATTTCAGTCTGAAAGTTAGAAATTTTACTATTTCCCCCCTCATTTGTAGAGTGAATGTTTTTGGAACATTTGAGCAAAAATAGTAGTGTGTGTGTGTGTGTGTGTGTTTAAAAATGTAAAAAGGATAAGAAACAGCCTAGTCCCTCTTTTTCTCTCTCTCTCAAAAAACCCCCCCAAGCCTTTTTTTTTTTTTCTTTTTTAATATCCCTAGTACTAGTTCTGCTACCACAGCATTGGGTTGCAGGCCCTAAAGCCCATCAATCTGGTCCATTATATCAGACAGCAGTGTAGTTGGCTTGTTTACATTAGTCTTTACCAATAAGACATGATCCAGGGGAAGAGCTGTATCCCATTACCTTCCCATTCAACGCATATTCACCGAAAGGTGGAGTTAACCTATTAGGATATGCAGGCTAAGGACTTTCCATTTGCAACAATTTGGTGTTATGCTGTCCAGGGTATTGGTTGCCAGTCTCCATAAGGGAATCAGTAACAGAATTGGTATCAACAATTAAGTGCAACTGGTTCCACAATAGAACATGTGAAAGGGTTAAGGCTGCCTTCTGGTCATGTGACTCAGCAGGAGATTGAAGGGAGGGAGGTGACACACCAACTCCATCTCGTCTTTTTTTTGAACCCACTATTACCTCTGCTTCCCACTCCCCTCCCCTTCCTGGCCCCCAGACCTCTACCTCTTGCTCATCCAGCTCTGCCCCTCTCCTGCAGTCCTAACTGGCCCCACGTTCCTTGTTGCCAGGCCACAATCACTACCAGGATGCTGACTGTCTGCTCGCTGGCTCTAGCCATTTCCTCCACCCATCTGCTAAATGGATCCTGCTCCCCATCCCACTGCCTGCTGCTTGGGAGAAGTAAGAGTAGGGGTAAGGTGGAAGGGGAACACCTCTGGGGAACCCACATAGACCATTCCAGCAGTCACACTAATAAAATAATACCAACAGGATTTTATAAGAGGGATAAGGAAAAATCCCAGGTTTATTGTAAATAAATAGAGACAGAAATTGGGATATGCAGTTTAATATTATTTTACTACTATTTTTTTATTTACACACTCATTTATACAAGTTTTGCAGTTGTTATAGTTACCAGCTTAGATGTTGCTTGTGGCAGAGTACTGGCCAGGTAGCCTGCACACGAGGAGGGGAGCAGAGTTCTTGTCAGATGTGCATCTGACGCTTCTGGAGGATGGTTGCAGAACTGGACTCCAAGTTCCTGAATTTTTGGTTCTGTTCTTATAGGATTTTGTCCTTATACAAGTCTGTGGGAATTGCTTCATCCTGCTGATGTTTGTTTGAGGTGATTATCGAACAACAAGTGGCACATCCCTGATGACTGAATGTCTGAGCGTTGTTTTGTTTTTTGGAGTCTTCAGCCCTCCATGGTGGGGGGTAACTTAGGTGGATTTCAGTTTGCCCTCCGGGGGTCATCTTGTTGTTTCCACTTGGTGCCTTCTTCCACCAATAGACACTGCATTCCTAGGCTGGCACCTCCCTGATAATTCATGTAAACCAAGCATTTATTCACATACATTTCTTCTTTTAATTACATTAACATACAGAGCAAACAAATTAAAAGCTGTGTTCTTTTTGGAAGAACAATTACAGTTGTTTTTGAGAACAGACTTTCTGTCTCAAGATGTGTTAACACAATTAGCAGTTTGGCCTTGCATGTTTCTTACAGAGAGAGAGAGACCTAAACAGAAAAACAAGAGGCCTAAGATGTGGGGAGTTCAACTGAATTTAATTTTACCCCTTGTTTCTTTTGGCCTCAGACTGGTTATACACATACACTTTATAGATTCATAGACTCTAGGACTGGAAGGGACCTTGAGAGGTCATCGAATCCAGTCCCCTGCCCTCATGGCAGGACCAAATACTGTCTAGACCATCCCGCATAGACATTTATCTAACCTACTCTTAAATATCTCCAGAGATGGAGATTCCACAACCTCCCTAGGCAATTTATTCCAGTGTTTAACTACCCTGACAGTTAGGAACTTTTTCCTAATGTCCAACCTAAATCCCTTGCTGTTAGTTTAAGCCATTGCTTCTTGTTCTATCATTAGAGGCAAGGTGAACAAGTTTCTCCCTCCTCCTGATGACACCCTTCTAGATACCTGAAACTGCTATCATGTCCCTCTCAGTCTTCTCTTTCCAAACTAAACAACCCAATCGTTCAGCCTTCCTTTATCGGTCATTTTCTCAAGACCTTTAATTTCTTGTTGCTCTTCTCTGGACTCTCCAATTTTCCACATCTTTCCTGAAATGCAGTGCCCAGAACTGGACCACAATACTCCAGTTGAGGCCTAACCAGCTCAGAGTAGACAGAGCAAGATGACATCTCATGTCTGTTTACAACACACTGTTAATGCATCCCAGAATCACGTTTGCTTTTTTGCAACAGTATCCACTGTTGACTCATATTTAGCTTGTGGTACTATAACCCTAGATCTCTTTTCTGCTACTCTTCGCTAGAGTCTCTTCCCAGTCTGTATGTGTGAAACTGATTGTTCCTTCCTAAGTGGAGCGCTTTGCATTTGTCGTTATTGAACTTCATCCGGTTTACTTCAGACCATTTCTCCAATTTGTCCAGATCATTTTGAATTTTGACCCTATCCTCCAAAGCAGTTGCAATTCCTCCCAGTTTGGTATCGTCCGCAAACTTTATGGTTTTACATACACTTTATGGTAGAAAAATTCCCTGATATGGTCCAACACAGCAACCCACAAGTGAGCTTGGACCCACCATTTTGGAAACACTGCTATAGCCAGTTTGAGGATTATTTCGTATTTAATTCTTACATTAACATAATATATACTATTACTTATCCTGTGATTGTGAAGACCAAATAATCATTTGTCTATTTTTTTCTGTGATTTTTGGTTTGCTTCAGAAGGCTAGTACCTTAATTGCCTGCTACTCTTGGCACACATGAGGAAATAACTGCCACTTTTACTGGCTATAATTTCCCTCTTGATTTTTAAGGAAAACGTTAAGAGCCAGTTGTTGCATTAAAATTTGGTGTACTGATGGGCAATTATACCTCCTGGTATTTGAATTACGTTTTGAAGGTATCCCCTGAATTCTAAATGAAAATTTATCAAAATATTTGGGAGCAATACAAGCATATCTAGTTTATAATTATTTTTGCAGAAAATCATACTGAACATGTCAAGAAGCTAGAATCATAATGCAATAATTGTTCCTCTGAATTGTATTTGAGCGAAAACATGAAAGGGAAAAAATGAGTCAGCAAATTTATGTTTACCAAAAAATCAAACCAAATTTCAATATTTTAAGAATTACTTGTAAAGCTAAAATAACGAGGAGTCCAGTGGCACCTTAAAGAATAACAGATTTATTTGAGCATAAGCTCTAAGGGGTAAAAAACCCACCTCTTCAGATTCATTCAGTGAAAATTACAGATACAGGCATAAAATATATATGTTGGCATATGAAGAGAAGGGAGTTACCTTGCAAGTAGAGAACCAATGTTGAAGGTCAATTTAGTCAGGGTGGATGTAGTTCACTCCTGATAATTGATGAGGAGGTGTCAATACCAAGAGAGAAAAAATTGCTTTTGTGGCAATCGACATACTACAATTGACATAGTACACTGACTATGATGAGAGACTGTGGCACACACTCTCAAAGAAACTGAGGCACCACCTGATCAGCATCCTGTACAACAAACAGGAGAAGATCAAGAATGAGCTCTCAAAACTGGAGACTCTCATACAAAACCAACCTTCCTCACAAACTTCCATGTGGCTGGACTTTACAAAAACAAGACAAGCCATTTACAAAGCTCACTTTATTTCTCTACAGAGGAAAGAGGGCAGTAAACTGTAAACAGTAAATAAATCTGTTAGTCTTTAAGGTGCCACTGGACTCTCTCTTGTTTTTTTGGATATAAACTAACACGGCTACCCCTCTGATACTTCTAAAACTAAAAATCTTAACATATTATAAGTATGCATACATTTTTATATGGATGTATGAATAAATATATAAAATGCAAACTATGCTTGGCAGATGTCGATCAAACAAATTTAGTACGAAGAATATATAACTACATCATCCTTCAAATATATGTGGTTATAAGCAATAAATGACAAATATTCAAGGGATTTATCATGAAAACTATTCTCTGTAGTTTGGTCACTGTGCTCTATACTGGTTTTAAAGCTCAACTGTTGTTAAACTGGTGTGATTCAGGAGATAAAAGCCACCATGCCTGCTGTATTAGATTCTGGATCTTCACAACATCCACCTGCACACTAAGTTATGTTCACCACCACATGCACATGACTGAGAATTTGGCATCCTAAGTAATCCTGTCATTTTTTTTCATACAGCAGAAAAGACATTTATAGTCCCACAGTTGGCTAATCTTTGGATGGTGCACAATACTTATTGCATATTTAAGGTTTTGAACTCCAATAACTTTACACTTTTGAAGTCCATAGCAGTAACTTCAGTGCGGCCAGGATTTCACCACAAGTGTTTAACTTGTTTCAGAGCAAGATTTCTGGTTTAAATCAGAATGGTTGTCAGTAGTTTCATTTATATGTTTGACAACCCACATGATTTAGTGGGTTTTCTGATTTTTCCACTACAGTCAGTCTACCCACAAGCTGTAATTTTGTATGGGAAGATACATCTCAAGGCATGGGGGAATAGATTAACATAAAATAAGAACCAAAACTCAAAATTTATTCAAACTCGAAACTTTAAGAAGAATCTCTTGTGGTATTTCACTGACCTAAATGAAACTAATAAATACTGGGGATCTCACAAGTGTGTCTACAATCACAAATTTTTTTGCCAAAGAGGTTGAGACAAATTCAGATGAAACTCTGGACTAAGCACATGAACTTCTTGCCTGCTAACTAGAAGTGCACATCTGAACCTTCTCAAGTTCAGTCTACTTATAAAAAAAGGCTGCTATCAAATCCCCCTTCAATCTTCTCTTCTGCAAACTAAATATGCCCAGTTCCCTCAGACCCCTGATATTTTTTGTTACTTTCAGCTGGACTTTCTCCAATTTGTCTACATCCTTTCTGTAGTGGGGGACCCAAAACTGGACACAGTACTTCAGATGTGGCTTCACCAGTGCTGAATAGAGGGAAATAATCACTTCCCTTGATCAGCTGGCAATTCTCCTACTAATGCAGCCCAATATGCTGTTAACCTTCTTGGCAACAAGGGCACATTGCATAGTTGCCAACTTTTATGCGGTAAATAAGTACCCTGACTTTCACAATAGGCCAAAAATCAAGCTAATCCCATTTGAAAACAAGGCCAAAACAAGCCAGTCTCTAAGAACCCTAACACTCTATGTGACTAGATACTCCTAGCACGTGTCTGGGACTGTAGTGGGCCCGCTGTGCACCTCTGTCTCCTCGCTTGCCCCCGGTTGCCGGGAGCTGATTTAAAAAAAGAAAAAAAAAGAAACCGCAGCAACAAGCTACAAGACAAAAACAAGGCAACAAATCAATTAAGTCAAAAAACAAGCCCAATTTCTGTGTTTTATTCATGGGTTTGGCATGTCTGGCACATTGGTGACTCATATCCAGCTTCTCATCCATTATAATCCCTAGGTTTTTTCTGCAGAACTGCCTTTTAGCCAGTTGGTCCTCAGCCTGTAGCAGAGCATGGGATTCTTCCATCAGAAGTGCAGGACTCTGCATTTGTCCTTGTTGAAACACATCAGATTTCTTTTGGTCCAATCATCCAATTCGTCTAGGTCACTCTGGACCCTATCCTACTCTCCAGCGTATCTCTCTCTCCTCTCCATCTTAGTGTCATCCATGACCTTACTGAAGGTGAAATCCATCCCATCATCCAGATCATTAATGAAGATGTTGAACAAAACCGACCCCTGGTGTACTCCACTTGATACCATCTGTCAACTAGACACTGAGCTGTTCATCCCTACTGGTTGAGCCTGTCGATCTAGCCAGCTTTCATTCCACCTTATATTCCATTCATCCAATCCATACTTTTTTTTGTACTTCCTGGCAAGAATACTGTGGGAAACTGTATCAGAATTTTTTCTAAAGTCAAGGTATATCTGTCATAAATGGATAGGTAGGTAAGGGTTAAGTTTCTTTTACCTGAAAAGGGTAACCGAACACCTGACCAGAGGACCAATCAGAGAACTGGATTGTTTAAAGTCAGGGGCGGGAATTTGTATACTCGGGGTCTTTGTTGTTTTCTTAGCTATGATGAAAAGTCTTCTTCTAATTCTCTCCTAATACTTCTTCTAAACATCTGTAAGTTACCGGAACCGCAAAGAATTTAGCTATGATGGTCTTTGGGGTGTATTACCTGCTATGTTATTTGTTGTGCTGGTTTTAATTGGCTATCTTTTAAATCAGATGTTTCTTTTATATTCTATAAGCCAAGAGCCATTGTTTCTTGAGTTTCTAATGCAAGATGATTGTTTTATATTTTCTTTCTTTTTTTCTATAAATTTTTCTTGTTACACCTTGTTGTAAAGTTCTTTTCTCGGATGCAAGGGAAGCAGGCTGTATTTATTGTCCATGGGAAGAGCGATCGGGGGGAAGGACACGATCTCGGCCGGACGGCGCGGCTGGCCAGGTGCGGGGGCATAGAGCGGGGTGCAGAGCAATCGACAGTGCGGACAGGGTAGGGGGAGTTATTTGTCCAGGGGATTGGGTAGTGACACATGGATCAGCCCTGTATTCCTGATTCTATGGTTTGCGCGAGAATATCCAGCTTGTGAGCTGGGGGAATTCAGGAAGCCCCAAATTTGGACGCAGTCCAGGTGGGACAGGACCAGATGGACACTAAAGTCCAGGTCTGGGACGGGACGTAGATACCACATGGTGTGCGCGGATTGGAGATAACCATACCCTAAGGCCAAGGTGGAGGCTATCCAAAGTGGCCTGTCCAAGTCAAGAAACAGGTCCAGATCTTTCTTAGGCTTGGGGGGGATATTTAAGGCGATTGTACACACTACAGGCCAAATCGTGACCACTGGACCGACCTGGACCCAAAAAGCCCAGCACAAGTAATGAACTGATGAGGGTGTCAGGGAAGCCTTTTACCCAACTGGGAAGGCTACGCTCAGTCTGACCCTTGCTAAGGGCCCCAGAACTTGACAAACCATTCCTGGTAACCACCTTCTGAGCGTGGTATGGAGCAGTTCTTATGGCAGGAAGGACCTGGATCAAACTTCCATCCTGTCGGTGTCTCAGCAAGAAACTATCTGCAGAGGGAAAGTCACTGGTCAGTCAGTGAAAAGGAATGCTTATGCCATCGTGTACGCCCTTGGAAAGCTCGCCCATACGTTTGGGGACGGCGGTTCCAGCTACAAAACTGACCATGCTGCCGCTAAGTGGCTTCATTACAGCCAAAGGCAACAACAAGAACTACATTCGGTGGGTCTAGACTTCTTTCAAGATTTTGCATTTCGAAATCCGACACATTTCAGGAGCTTCTAACAAAGTAGCTGATTGCACTCTCCCGTGAGAGTTTCCCAGAATTACCTTTGGGGTTAAAACTTTTCCTTGACAATGGGTTGAAGTTCCTGTGTACTTTTGCATGCTTTTATTCTCTATAGTGCATGTGTTGTATTCCTCTGTTTAGTTTAAAGTTTATAGGTTAGAAATCACTCCAGTGAAAGTTTCTACTGTCGGTGATTTGGGGGGCTTGTCTAAATGGATAGGTAGGTAAGGGTTAAGTTCTTTTTACCTGAAAAGGGTAACCGAACACCTGACCAGAGGACCAATCAGAGAACTGGATTGTTTTAAAGTCAGGGCGGGATGTTGTTATACTCGGGTCTTTGTTGTTTTTCTAGCTATGGGAAACAAGTCTTTCTTCTAATTCTCTCCTATACTTCTTCTAACATCTGTAGAATACCAGGAACCGCAAAGTAATTTAGCTATGATGGTCTTTGGGGTGTATTTACCTGTATGATTTTGTTGTGCTGGTTTATTGGGCTATCTTTTCAAATCATGACTGTTTTTTTATATTTTTTATAGTCAAGACGCCTGTCTTGATGTTTTTAATGCAAGATGATTGTTTAATTTTTCTTCTTTTTTCAATATAAAGTTTTCTTGTTTAAACCTTGTGGAAAGTTCTTTTCCTAGGGAGGCAAAGGGAAAAAGCCAGGCTGTGAGCTTATTTTCCTATTTTGGGTCAGGAAGAGCCAGACTCGAAAGAGCGACGAATTTCTGTCCTGTCCTCTCTAGCACTCTGTTAACAGTAAAAACATTTCTTTCCTCTTTTCTAAATGTAGAATTAGACAGATTAGTTTGAATAAGTCCTTTGCAGAAGGTACCACTACTATATAAATGCTAACTGTTTAGTATCATAGGCTGCTACTGAAGCTCTCTTGCCACCCTATTCTGTTTATCTGTTTAAAAATGTTCACAATAATCCTATTCTTAATTACTCTACTTTTCCCCTTGTCATTCATTTTCAAATAAGAGGCAGAATGTTTTGGAGAGTTTGTATTAACTCATTTATCAATGCGAACATCTGAATCTAGAAATTACCTTCCATTGTTTTCATATCTTTTCAATTTGCAGAACAAGGAATGTTGATATCACATTTGGCCATCTGACCAAACTGATTGTTTCTATGAGGCGATAACTGGCTTCTGTGAGGATGTGATAGTTATGTGGTAATCTAGCCACGTCACAGTCCAACCTGGACTTTAGTGTCCCCGTCTGGTCCTGTCCAAACCTGGACTTTTGCGTCAAAGTTTGGGGGCTCCTGAAACTCCCCAAGCTCACTACAGCTTGGATATCTCGCTGCCACCAGATCAGGAATTAATCTATGGGGCTGATCCCCCTTCCTCCCTCTGGTGTCCAACCATCGCTTGGTGGGACACCCAGATTCCAAATCCTTGGATGCTAAAGCAGGGAAAAACCTCTTTCCTCCTTATCAGGCTTGCCTCGCGGCTAACCTGTGTGACCAAGAAAACCAGCTTTTCTGCTTGCCTCAGACAATGGAGATGCAACAATACACACAGCTGGGCTCTGCACCCCTTGCTCCAGGAACGAGGAAAAAACTGTAACCACAGAGAACAGAGAGAACTTCGTCGTCTCTTTCCCCGTAGTCTGCTCTTTCCCTGGACCCAATAGGAAAATAGCTCACAGCCTGGCTTTCCTTTGCCTCCCTAGGAAAAAGAACTTTCACAAGGTTTAACAAGAAAATTTATAGAAAAAGAAGAAAAATAAAACAATCATCTTGCATTAAGAAACTCAAGACAGGTCTTGCTATAAGAAAGAAATAAAAGAAAAAACAGTTTCTGCTGATATGAATTATATTTATTTTTGGTTTTTTTAAAAAGATTTATTCGCCCATTTTTTGTTAAACCAGCACCACAAAATTAACCATAGGTTTAATACACCCCCGAAGACATCATAGCCTGAATACTGCGCGCCGGTGTACCGGTCTGGGGGGGGTAACAGATGTTAGAAAGGTATAGGAGAAAATAGAGAAGACTGTTCAAGGGCTAGGAAAGAACAAACAGAACGATATTCTCTATCTTCTATAAATTGAAGTATTCAGTCAACAAGTTAATTGGCTATCTTTTAAATTCAGACTGTTTCTTTTATATATTTCTTATAAGGCAAGAGCTTGTCTTGAGTTTTTAATGCAGATATGTTTTATATTTTCTTTCTTTTCTATAAAGTTTTCTTGTTAAACCTGTGAAGTTCTTTCTAGGGAGCAAAGGAAAAGCCAGCTGTGAGCTAGTTTTCCTATATTGGTCCAGGGAAGAGCAGACTACGGGAAAGAGACGACGATCTCTCTGTTCTTCTGGTGGTTACAGTTTTTCCTCGTCCTTGGAGCCAAGGGGTGGCAGAGCCCAGCTGTGGTATTTTTGCATCTCCATTGTCCTGAGGGAAGCAGAAAAAGCTGGTTTCTTGGCGTCACACAGGTACCGCGATGGCAAGCCTGATAAGGAGGGAAGAGGTTACTTTTCCCTGCTTTTAGGATCCAGGATTGGGAAATCTGGTTGTCCCACCAGGAGGGTTGGGGACACCAGAGGAGAAAGGGGGATCTAGTGCCCTCATAGATTATTCGATCTGGTGGCAGCGAGAATATCCAAGCTGGTAGTGAGCTTGGGGGAGTTTCAGGTAAGCCCCCAAACTTTGGACGCAAAAGTCCAGGTTTGGGACAGGACCAGACTGGTGGACACTAAAGTCCAGGTCTGGGACTGGACGGCTAGATTACCACAATATCACATCCTCCACAAAGCCAGTTATCTCATCATAGAAGACAATCAGTTTGGTCAGGTATGCCAAATGTGATATCAACATGCCCTTGTGTCTGCAAATTTGCAAAAGAATATGAAATACAATGGAATGTATTTCTAGATTCAGATGTCGCATTGAAAAGAGTTAATAAAACTCTCAAAAACATTCTTGGCCTCTTTTGTTGGAAGAAATGAAGAAGGGGAAAAGGGGTAAGGATGTAATTAAGTAGGGCATCTAATTGGGAACTATTTTTAAACAGATAAACAGAGAGATAGGGTGGCTAAGAGAGTTCAGTAGAGCCTATGATTACTAAAACAGCTTTTAGCATTTATATAGAGTGCCTGTACCTTCTCTGCAAAGGGACTTATTCAAATACTAAATCTGTCATAAATTCTACATTTAGAAAAGAGGAAAGAATTGTTTTTACTGTTTCCTACTCATGTCTGACTAACTGACATAAAAGCTAGTGAGACAAGGTGGGTGAGGTAATACCTTTTTCTGAACCATTTTGTTGATGAGAGACAAGCTTTTGAGCTTACATGGAGCTCTTATTCAGGTCTGGGAAATGTACTTGCAGTGTCACAGCTAAATACAAGGTGGAATATACAAGGTTTAGCATAAGTAGTTAATCCATAATTTGAGGGGCCAGTCAATGTGAAGTGGCCCATTAACACCTCTCCAGCCACAGGTCAAAAGGGGAGGGGAAGAGGATGGGGCATGGAGCAAGTGGGTTATAGATTGCTGTAATAAGCCATAAATCTCTCTCTCTCTGACTCTGATTTTTAGTATCTAGCAAAGTTATGAATTTAAGCTCAAAGGCTCTTCAACAGGAGCTGAATTATCTCTACCGCTACAAGATTGAAATTCTTCCCCACCACAGAACCCGATAACTTATTAACATGTGGAGAACTAGAAGAATTCTTCTGCCGACTCTGTCTCAGAGAATTACTTCAGAACAATGATGACATGACCTACAACTACTACATCCCCACTGAAAGTCAAAAGAAAAAAGAATCTTCTGACTAGACACACCACAGGGGATGAAATTACACTTTTGATCATTACATTGATTGCTTCAGGAGGAAAATCGACTCTGAAATCCATAATGAACACATCACACCCACCACAGTCTGTCCATCACCGAGAGGACAGCTATACAGTCTCTAAAATCCAACAACAAATAGTGATCAAATCAACAGACAAAGCACCATTGTAGTCCTCAACTATGATAACTACATAAACTAGGCCAACTGACAACTCTCTGACAGCAGTGCACAGACAATCCAGGAAGTTTTCGAAGAGTGTTGGGGACAACTTCCTGGTGTAAGTGCTGGAGGAACCAGTTAGGGGCTATGCTCCTCCCGACCTGCTGCTCACAAACAGGGAAGAATTGGTAGGGGAAGTTGAAGTGGCTGTCAACCCAGGCAGCAGTGACCATGAGATGGTCGAGTTCAGGATCCTGACAAAAGGAAGAAAAGAGAACAGCACAATACGGACCCTGCACTTCAGAAAAACAGACTTTGACTCCCTCAGGGAACTGATGGGTAGGATCCCCTAGGAGGCTAATCGGAGGGGGAAAGGAGCCCAGGAGACCTGGCTGTATTTTAAAGAAGCCTTATTGAGGGCACAGGAACAAACCATCTCAATGGGCAGAAAGAATAGCAAATATGGCAGGTGACCAGCTTGGCTTAACAGAGAAATCTTTGGTGAGCTTGAACACAAAATGAAAGCTTACAAGAAGTAGAAACTTAGATGACTAGGGAGGAGTATAAATATATTACTTGAGCATGCAGGGATGTAATCAGGAAGGCCAAAGCACGATTGGAGTTGTAGCTAGCAAGGGAGGTAAAGAATGACAAGAAGGGTTTCTCCAAGTATATTAGCAACAAGAAGGTCAGGGAAAGTGTTGGACCCTGACTAAACCCTGGACTAAATGGGGGAGGCAACCTAGTGTCAGATTATGTGGAAAAAGCTGAAGTACCCAATGCTTTTGCCTCGGTCTTCACAGACAAGATCAGCTCCCAGACTGCTGTTCTGAGCAGCACAGTATGGGGAGGAGCAGCCCTCAATGCTGAAAGACCAGGTTAAGGACTATTTAGAAAAGCTAGACATACACAAGTCCATGGGGCTGGATCTAATGCATCCAAGGGTGCTGAGGGAGTTGGCTGATGTGATTGCAAAGCCATTGGCCATTATCTTTGAAAACTTGTTGCAATCAGGGGAGGTTCTGGATGACTGGAGAAAGCCAAATATAATGCCCATCTTTAAAAAAGAGACGAAGGAGAATCTGGGAAACTACAGACCTGTCAGCTTCATCTCTGTCCCCAGAAAAAGTATGGAGGAGGTCCTCAAGGAATCCATTCTGAAGCACTTGCAGGAGAGGGAGGTGATCAGGAACAGTCAACATGGATTCATCAAGGGCAAGTCATGCCTGACCAACCTGATTGCCTTCTATGATGAGATAACTGGGTCTGTGGATATGGGGAAAGTGTTGAACATGATATAACATGACTTTAGCAAAGCCTTTGATACGGTCTCCCACAGTATTTTTGCCAGCAAGTTAAAGACATATGGATTGGATGAATGGACAATAAGGTGGATAGGAAGCTGTCTAGTTCACTGGGTTCAACAGGTACTGATCAAAGGCTCAATATCTAGTTGGCAGCCAGTATCAAGCGCAGTGCCCCAGGAGTCAGTCCTGAGGCAGGTTTTGTTAACATCTTCATTAATGATCTGTATGATGGGATGAATTTCACCCTCAGCAAGTTCGCAGCTGACACTAAGCTGTGGGGAGAGGTAGATATGCTGGAGGGTAGGGATAAGTTCCAGAGTGACCTAGACAAATTGGAGGATTGGGCCAAAAGAAATCTGATGAGGTTCAGCAAGGACAAGTGCAGAGTCCTGCTCTTAGGATGGAAGAATCCCATGCACTGCTACAGGCTGGGGACCAACTGGCTAAGCAGCAGTTATGCAGAAAAGGACCTGGGGATTACAGTTGAGAAGCTGGATATTAGTCAACAGTGTGCCCTTGTTGCCAAGAAGGGTAACAGCATATAGGGCTCTATTAATAAAAGCATTGCCAGCAGATCGAGGGAAGTGATTATTCCCCTCTATTCGGCACTGATGAGGCCACATCTGGAGTATTGCGTCCACTTTTGATCCCCCCACTACAGAAGGGATGTGGACAAATTGGAGGGAGTCCAGCAGAGGGCAATGAACATGATTAGAGGGCTGGTGCACATGACTTATGAGGAAAGGCTAAGAGAACTGGGGTTATTTAGTTTGCAGAAAAGAGTGACGGGGGATTTGATAGCAGCCTTCAACTATCTGAAGGGGGTTACAAGGAGGATGGAACTAGGTTGTTCTCAGTGGTAGCAGATGACAGAACAAGGAGCAATAGTCTCAAGTTGTAGTGGGGGAAGTCTAGGTTGGATATTAGGAAAAACTATTTCACTAGGAGGGTGGTGAAACACTGGAATGGGTTACCTAGGGAGATGGAGGAATCTCCATTCTTAGAGGTTTTTAAGGCCTAGCTTGAAAAAGCCCTGTTGGGATGTTTTAGTTGGGTTCGGTCCTACTTTGAGTTGGGGGGTTGGACTGGATGACCTCCTGAGGTCTCTTCCAGCCCTAATCTTCTATTATGTATGACAGCTCCTATTATAAGGAACTCAAGAAGACCCCACACCACAATTTTATAATGGTATTTAAAGATATTATCAAATCCTTCCCCTAACAACTCCAAGAGAAAGTGTACAACCTCATTCCCCACAAACCCACCATAGGGACCTTCTACATTCTTCCCAACATTGACAAGCAAGGGAACCCAGGCAGACTCACCATATCTGGCCATGGCACTCTTACTGAAGGAATGTTAGGAATCAGACACCATCCTAAAACCACTCATCACACAAAGGAAACAACCAGCTTCCTCTAGAAACTCTGCAGTATTATCAGCCGCCTTCGGAATACTATCCTTTCCACCATGGATATCACCTCCCTACATACCAACATCACTCACAGTGATGGCATCGTTGTCTGCCTAAAATATTTATAAGATAATGGACAATTCTCAGATATCCACCCTAAACACATCATCTGAATCATCCATTTCATCCTCACCCTCACCTTTGGAATATCTATGCATATTATGGTGGCTCCCAATATGCATACATTTTCGTGGGCCACATTGAAGAAGAATTTTGGGACAAATGTGCCACAAAATCAATGATCTACCTGGTATGTGTCAATGATATTTTCATCCTTTGTACAGCCAAACTAAACTCTGTTAAATTCCACCACAATTTCAACAATCTCTACCCATTCATTAAATTTTCCCTGAAATACTCCCACACAAGCATTGACTTCCTGGACACTACAATCAGCTTCAACAATGGAACTCTACAGACCAGATATACAAGAAACGCACAGATGACCACAGCTAACTTCACAGATTCAATAACCACCCAAAAACTTCATGAAATCTGTTATCTATAGCCAGGCACTTAGGTGCCACAGAATATGCTGCAAGGAGAAAGTCCAGGATATGAACCTTAACACATTTAAAACCATCTTCACCGAAGAAGGAGACTCCACGTTGCATCATGGAACAGACCACTCTGTACCTGACCTCTCAGTCCTCATATCAAAGGAAATCTGCACACCTACAAATGTCGAGCATGGGAACTGAAATTCAAAACTTTACTAGACCCTAAAAATCATGGACTGACCAGACATTGGATTTATGGCTTATTACTACAACTTATAACTCACTTCATCCTCTTTTCCCTCGCTCAGCCTTCCCTCCCTTTCCCCCTATGACTGGAGAGGTGTTAACAGGCTACATCACCTTGAATGATCCTTTGGAATATGTGGTATGCTAAATAATCTATACCACTCTGTATTTAGTAATGACACTGAATACATTTTCCAGACCTGAAGAAGGGGCTCTGTGTAAGCTCAAAAGCCTGTCTCTCTCACTAACAGAAATTGATCCAATAAAAGATATTAGTTTACTCACCTTGTCTCACTAATATCCTGGGACGCAGCTACAACTACACTATTTACAATGAGAGTTAGGTCTGGTCTACACAGAAAGTTAGGTTGATGCAAGGCAGCTTACTTCAGCATAACTATGGAAGAGTCTACACTTAAATTTTGCTTCCACTGACATAACTGCCCTGTTACACCAATTTAATAACTCCACCTCCATGAGTGGCATAGAGTCAAAGTCTATGTAGTTAGGTCGACTCAGTGTCTGCAGAGTAGATGCTGTATTGCTTACATCGACTGTTACCAGCTTTCAGGAACCATCCCACAATGCCCCACACTGACGGTGTAACAGGATCCCTGGGGTACAACCTGGACTGTGGGACTGCTGAGCACTCTAAACCCACCAGCCTGTGCTTCCTCTTACACTGTGATGTTATTGTCAATCTGTGAGCCTCTGCACTACACAAGGCACTGCACATGCACAGCCATATACAGGCAGGAACACACCCAACTGAGTTACATGAATGATCCCCCAACCACTCATGAACCATCAATAGACAGTCTTCAGCCAGTACCCCTCAGCTCTAGCCCTATACCCCAGAACTGTACCGTCTTGCACTGATCAGAAACCTGACCATTATTTAGTTCACCACTCCCTCATTGTGGAATGGACATGCACGAGTCTTCGTAATCTGAGCTGAAATTCCCCAAGCACTTCAACCAGAAATGCATTGTTTTAGGTAAAATATAAAACAGATCTATTAACTACAGAAAGATAGATTTAAAGTGATTGTAAGTAGCAGGCACAGAGATCAAAGTTTGTTACCTAAGAAATTAAAAATAAATTTGCAGTCTAAATTCTAACTTTAAAAGACTAAGCAAGATTTGGATCAAATAGTTTCTCACCATAACAGATGTTACAGGCATCTTACAGTTCCTCAGTACTCAAAATGAATTCCCTTCCAACCTGGGACCAGTTTCCTGAGTTCACAGTCTTTGTCTTCCAGGTGTTGAGATGGGGAGCATGATGGGAAAAGAGAGGCCAAGTGATGTTGTCACTGTCTCTCTTTTACACTTTTTTCCAACTGCTAGAAAAATCCTTGGTGTGACATGGGTTAGTCCACCCCCACTTCCCCAGTGAACATGCCTTCTCTGAGAAGTCTCTGGCATAGTGGGTTCTTTTCTTGATGAGCCATTAATGCCCGTCTGGCAATGGTTGCTCCTTTGTCCCTATTGAAAGGCTGGTTGTGGGTGTTTCTCAACCCCACAACGTATTTCAGTAACACATATAGCAATACTACATAATTTCACAGTGATACTACATACAATTCAACAGGATATTAAGGTTCAACATATAAAGACTTCTTAAATGATACCTCACAAGGTATTCTTTGTACAAAACATATAATCAGAAGGCTGCAGTAAATATGGGGGTCCCAGGGTGCTAGTGTGAGTTACAGAATGTCACAGACAGTATAATTGATGCAGGCACTCCTGGTGAGGACGCGCACTGCCAACACAAGGAGCAAAGTGTGGGCACACACAAGTGATGTAATTACTGTGGTGGCTGTATGCCGACATGTTAGGTCAATTTAATTTTGTAGTGTAGATGTGACTTTAGTGGCATTAAGCAATGATTCATGTTTTGTTTTTAAGATCTTAAAGGATTTTAAAACTTTTAAAAAATTAGTAACACTTTTGTCCAATGCTTTTAATAACTGGGTTATATTTTAAAATAGCTTCTCTTACTGAAGTAGAAGTCTGACTGAATTGTATTAGCGAGTGGAAAGTAAGTTATTCTGATGTGTAACATTTCAGTAGAGTACTCTGCAGTGTCTGAAACAGAGGCCTGTATCAGTTCCTGGTATTATATTTTGTTGTAATGGCAATCAACACAGGAAAGCAGAATCAAGCTTTCTGGTATATTTATTGTTATCTGAAAAGTCCTATAGTTGGATTTTCTCTAACTGCTCCTGTATCATTTTCCTACTAAAATCAAATGTCCTTAAGTCAAAGAATTGAGTGATAAGATCATATGAGTTAAATCTGAACAGAACACAGTTGAGGGCTATGGAATTCAAGCTATCTATATAGAGCACAAAAAATAAATGCTCGTGTTATCGCTCTCTAAATGTTAGAAAATTAACCATGTTCCCTTTTTTAGCTTTCAAGTAATCTCCAAGGGAACCTCACACTTCAAAAATGCTGATTATGTGGAATACTGAATAGCTATGAACTCGCATTAGTTTCGCTTTTTATATCAGTGAGGCTCTGTGTAGTTGCAGGAGTTCTGCTGCAAGGAGTGACTGGCAGAAAGTTATTTTGTTTTTCTGTATTGTAGTGTTTTTATTCATATATTATAATTCTCTCTCTCTGTCTCTCTCTCTGTGTATATATGTGTGTGTGTGTGTGTGTGTGTGTGTGTGTGTGTGTGTCTATATATATATATATAATATATTGTGTGTGCGTAATGCATCAGAATACCATCAATAAACCATGTCTGAGGACAGTCTACAGACTGCAACTTTTTCTCTTTTTTGACTACTGCAACTTCCTGTCCCCTGTGGGTTTCATTCAGATCCCAGCAAAATAGTCAGAGCTTATATAAACACTGTGTACTAGTTATTAGCGACATCAACCACAGAAACCTAATGGAAATACCTGTAAAGGTTATAGATTATTTACTTGGTTCACAGAGTTTATCTTATTCTATTTGAACTACAAAATAATACTTAAAGAGAAACATCACATAAATCTCATAACCACTGTGGCAAAATTTGCGTATTGTTGTCGTGGTCTCGTGCTTTCTCTTCTCTGGGGTAGGTTCAGGGCGAATTGCTTGCCTCTGAACCAGTTCTTAATCACTCCCCTAGTGTTCTGGAGGAAGAGGAGTGGAGAAGGAGGGACCTGGGCCCGCCTCTACTCCAGGTCCCAACCAGGGCCCTGGGTGTGTGACCACTTGACTAGGGGTTTCTTCCCTGGGTTACTTCCCTCCATACCGTCACTGTGAGGGCTTCCGCCTCCTTTATACAAGCCTGGTGCCCCTTACCTAAGGGTTCTGTTGGGCTTCCCAATCCACCGCAGCACTCCTCCAAACCTTCTATTCTCTCTGGACAAACTCTTCTCTTCTGCAATCTGCACTCTGCTCCAATCCAACCTTTCTCCTTCCAACACACCCCCTGTGACTGAAGCGGGGTTTATATCCATACTGGAAGTCCTGGAGTCAGGTGCTCTAACTGAGTCAGGTGCTCTAATTGGAGTCAGGTGCTCTAATTGGCCACAGCTGTTCTAGTTAATCTAAAGCAAACCTTCCTCCCTTGGCAGGGAATAAGGCCCCCTGCTAACACTCTTATGCTGCCCTCTGGCCATGCTGTATCACACCACAGAACAGTGTATGTTTAAAAACAGAAAAAACTGTCCAGACCCCTTAAGGCCAGCTCTGTGTCTTAAAGGATATCCATCTCTAAAGTGATGTCATCAGCATATTTAATTTTGGGCTTTTACATGGCAAGCAAGCCAGTGATCCACAATCTTGCTGCTGTGGGTTCTACCCTACGTAACCAAGGCATGGATATGTTCTTACCCTTAATGTAGTATCTATGGTTCCCTAGCAACTGTGCACCAGAGGTTATGAGGTATTCCAGCAAATGTGCAGTTGGTAGGAAATTCTCTAGTCAGCAACACTCATAGCCCTAATTTTTAAATTTGGAATGGAGTAGTGTGACCACAGCAAAGTATGTTCTATATATGATGTGTAGATGTTCTGAGCAATCACAATTCCAAAGATTTATTCTGTAGCCATCATTTCTATTTAAACCAAGACAGTGGATCCTTTCTTTATCTGATATAATCCTTTGCATCAAGATGTAGTGATCTAATGCACTACATTAGATGTAGTGATCTAATATCAGTGAGATCTGATATTATTTTGTTGGCTGTAAATATGAATTTGCCTTTTAGTCTGTTCTTTAATGTGTTGCACTCTGATTAGTTCACTGTCTTACCTATACATGAAGTAAAACGGAAAGGTGTATTTTAATATTTCTAGACTGTAAACTCTTTCGGTAAGGGCTGTTATTCTATGTGCTTGTTAGTACCTGACACATTTTGGATGCTACTACAACAAAATTATTTTTTAAACAAGCTCAATATTTATGTGTATGTCAATATAAAAAATTGGAGGTTGAGACACCATTTCCCTATACAGTTGTCATTTGCAGGGATGTCAGATGTACACAAATATTTTGGTCTTGTTCATAAACAATACTTAAATTTTACTTTACACTATTGGAGGTAATATTGGGAAGGGCTCAGTTAGAAGTCTGGATGGTTGTTATAGGAATCAGCTTAAATTAAGTACAACCAGCAACAGTAGCATGGCAGGAACTTCAGAGGTATGGAGTCAGAAATACTGCCTGTTTCAATATTATTTTCTACCAGAATAACTGTACACAATAACTGTGCCATCAGAACACTTGTTTCTAGTTTTCTAGTGGCCATTTCTTTTGATCTCTGGATGTTTTCTTTACCCTGGGAATAGCAGCTAAATTCTCAGATCACCACTGGGGACTATTGTAAAGTAAGAAATAAAAATGGTTATTTTTCTATCAAATTACAAATCACTGAAGGCAGACAGATTTTAATATTTGTAATTTAGTAGCAATCAACAATGGAGAGAGTGTTTAAATTGAGATGGATTTTTTCTGAGCCCTCAATCCCAAAGTAATATTTTTTTCTAAAGTCCTTTACTGTCTTCACTTCCTTTTGTTTTCTCTCTCATGCCACAGTCAGTCACGCTGTTCTGGGAGGACTGAAATACTTCTACCACATTCTTCTATCTCAATAGCTTTTGAATTTGCTACATGGAAGAGAGAGTCAAATGCTCTCAGTGCCCTCACCACAGTGAGAGTTTGGAGAGAAAATAATTTAGGAAATGTCCTTGAGTTTTTTGACAGAATTTCAGTGACTCAAGTCAGGGCCAGTGCAAGGATGTTTCGTGCCCTAGGTGAAACTTGCACCTTGCGCCCTCCCCCTCTCCGCACCCCCGACCTGAGGTGCCCTCCTGCCCCCGCGGCAGCTCCCACTCTCTGCCCAGAGGCGCTCCCCTTGTGGCAGCTCCCCACCCCCACCTCCTCCCTGAGGCACCTCCCCACCCCAGCTCACCCCTGCTATGAGCATGAGCACCCCAAGCATGCCGTGGCTGCTTCACTTCTCCTGCCTCCCAGGGTTGCAGCACCAATCAGCTTAGGCACCGCAAGCCTGGGAGGCGGGAGGAGTGAAGCAGCCACGGCATGCTCGGGGAGGAGGTGCGGCAGGGGTGAGCTGGGGCGGGGAGTTCCCCTGCGTGCCGCCTCCCCTTTATTTGCTGCAGGTGGCCCTCCCCGCACTCTCCTGCCCCAGCTTTCTCCGCCTAAATGCTGGCGGCGACTGGAGCGGCTGCAGATCCGGCTGCCATGGTCACTGCCGAAGAAAATGGCTCCCCCCAAATCCTAGCGCCCTAGGTGACCGCCTAGGTTGCCTAAATGGTTGCACCGGCCCTGACTCAAGTATTGTGGCTGTTTTTTTTTTTAAAAGCTCTTAAACTCATGTTCTATATGAAGTATGTCTAAAGTTCCTCTGAAGTCAATGGACTACTTACATGCTTAGATGAATAAAGGCTGTAAGTCTCAAGTTTTCTGGGGCATGAATTGTTTGTTTTGGGTATTTGTACAGGGCCTAGCACAATTGAAAGAACAGAAATTGACACCATGTAGAGTCAAGCACAGGAGTTTATTACACCCAGCACTGGCGGAGTGACACTTTGCCTATCAGGTTCAGAGACACTGCAAAACTATTGATTACAATAGATTATATGAGGTGCTCATTGAGTGGAGAGAAGTGGGAGGTCCTTAACCCCTGGATAGGTTCTAGCAGCAAGACAAGATAAGCACAATAAGCCAATGGTCTAAAAGATTACATAATGGCTCCTCCCATGGCTCAAATTAACATATTGCTAACACACAGGTAATTACCCTCAAACTATTTCTATTAAAGTATATAGGTTAAATCTTAATTTTGGAGTCCAGGTGAATAAGGTAGCAGCTCTCTGGGTTGACCAACAGGTATATTCCTGGAGATTTAAAGCAAAGAAGCAGTAATTAGCATTCAACAATAACAATTGTTTATAGTTTTACACTTGCATTTCTGTGAACTGGGATTGGCATACATCTGTGAGGGGAGGGTGTCATTACTCACGTCAATCATGTTAGGCCTCTCCCTGAACTCTGTCCAGGCATCTGTACCATGGAGTTAACTTTGAGCTCTTTCTCAGCGCTTCGTGTGTCTATAACTCATGATAAGGATACCCAGTTACAACTGATCATCTGGAGTCATGCTGACTCCGCTCATCGAGTTGAAACACAAGGTTGTCTGTCTACCCCAGCTTTCTCTTAGCCATGTATTGTTCTTTGTTAACTAGCCCTCATGCCCCAGACCAAACTGTGGACTACGGGCCTATCTGAAAAGTTCTTTGTAGAAACTGTAGTTAAGATCTTACATGCACAGCAAATGGATTTTGGTCCTTCAACAATGAAGCCCTGATGTTTGTTTCTCTGGGCACTACTGTAGTACATGTAAATAATAAGAAGGGTAATTTTTCACTTCAGAACACAATTAATTACTGTGGTGCCTTTATGTGCAGCATTGCACCATTGGGTATGTATGTTTACTGTTTATATTACTTTTATTAATTGATCAATGTTCATATGCTAGCAAGTTTTGAAAATGTAAAGCTCTTTAAGTGTTAGACTATCCTGTAATTGAGGGTTTTCACTTTTAATCAGATGTTGGCCCCTTTTGGAAGCAGAATATTGGCCTTGATGGTCTGATCAGTTATGTCAAATCATATATCATAAAGCACCGTCTGAGATCCCATTTGTCAATCTTTCCTTTTCTTTTAAGTCCATAACAAGTCCTTGCAGCTCTGCAGTTTTTACCCTATTCTATCAAATATTTAGTATGCCCTTTTAGATCTTTTGCAATACTACAAATCTAAGTTATGTGGTCAGTTAGTGTGCAGATTACATAGAAGTACATAAATTATCGTCCTCCTTATGTTCCAACTTTTTAATTACAATTCATACTTTATTACCAATTTAATAGCCAGGTTCTCTTGAAATTTTTTTTTTAATATCTGGGTGCATTTTACTTTTGCACTATTTTTCATAGAACTGGCTAGACCCAAGTTTAATGGAGTAACACAGTATACAAGCTTCTTCACAAATGCAGTTTTATGTGATCTACAAAACATTCTCATTCTATTTAGGGTTTCCAGGTGTCTGGTTTTCGACCAGAAAGTGCGGTTGAAAAGGAACCTGGTGGCTACGGTCAGCACTGCTGACCAGGCTGTCAAAAATCTGGTAGATGGGGCTGGCAGGCTCTCTACTTGGCTCTGAGCGACTCCGGGAAGCAGCGATAGCCAGGGGGGCTCCATGCGCTGCCCCCTTCATGAGCACAAGTTCCGCAGCTCCCACTGGCCAATGGTTGCTGCACAGGCGGGGTGCCTGTGGGCAGAGGCAGCACACACTGTGCAGAGCCTTTGGTCTCTATGCCTAGGAGCTGAGGGATGTGTCGCCGTTTCCAGGGAGCCCCCGAGGTAAGCACTGCCTGGAGCCCGTTCCCCGCACCTCCTCCCGCACCCTGGCCCCTGCCCAGAGCCCACTCCGGCACCCAAATTCCCTCCTGAGGAGCCCACACCCTGCACCCCCTCCCACACATCTGCCCCAGCCCTGAGCCCCCTCCTTCACCCAAGTTCCCTCCCAGAGCCTACACCTCATCTCACACGCCAACCTGCTGCCCCAACCCTGAGCCACTCCCACACCCAAAATCACTGCCACACCTCTGCCACAGTTCTGAGGCCCCTCCCACACTCAAACTTCCTCCTAGAGATCACACCCCAACTCCCTACCCCAGCCCATAATGCCCTCCTGCACCCAGAACTCCTCGGTTTTGGCTCCACCCTAGAACCCATATCCCCAGCCCAGAGCCTGTACCCTCACCCACACCCCCTGCCTCAGCCTGGAACTCCCTCCCACACTCTTCACCCCTTGTCTCCAGCCCACAGCCCTCTCCTGCACCCCAAACCTCTCATCCCTGGCCCCAGCGCAGAACCTGCACACCAAACCCTGTCCCAGCCCAGAGCCCCTTCCCACACCTTGAACCCACATTTCTTGCCCCCAACCTACAGGCCACCCCCCAGGCTGGAGCGCTCACCCCACACCCCAACCCCCATCCCACTCCAGTGAAAATGAGCAAGTGAGTGAGGCTAGGAGGGAGCAAGTCACAGAGGGAGGAGGGGATGGAGTGAGCAGGGGACAGGGCCTTGGAGAGGGGTGGGACAGGGGCAGGGCAAAGGTGTCCAGTTTTGTGCAATTATAAAGTTGGCAACCCTAGATCTGTTGTCCATTTAATCTCTTCTATTCATTGACTGTACTATCATTACTGTCATGACAGCCATACACCTAACACACACACCATACATTGCCAGATCTATCCACTGCTACCAACTGGAGGGATCATGCTGAACCTTTCATACACTACTTCAAATGTCTCAGCACATAGTAATCACTTAAAAATATTATTACACAATATTGTTACATTATTACTCAGAGACTCTAATGAGGAATGCAGTCTGATTGGCCACGTCTAGACTACGCGCCGTATCGGCGCGTTAAAATCGATTGCTCGGGGATCGATATATCGCGTCTGATCTAGACGGGATATATCGATCCCTGAGCGCGCTTATATCGATTCCGGAACTCCACCAAAACCAACGGAGTTCCGGAATCGACATGGTGAACCGCGGACATTGATCCCGCGCGGTGAAGACGGGTGAGTAAATCGATTTTAGATATTCAATTTCAGCTACACTATTCTCGTAGCTGAAATTGCGTATCTAAAATCGATTTTCGCGCATAATGTAGACCTGGCCATTGTTCTGGGATACAAAAACAGATATAGAGACAGTCCCTGCTGTAGACGCTGTCATGTCCCTATACCAGATATGGACTGACTACAGAGCTTGCTTATATGCTCCAGATGTGTTCATTATGAGATCCTTTAACACACTAAAAGGTAAAGCCAAGGCTGATTTAAATCAGCGGTTCTCAAACTGAGAGTCAAGACCCCTCAGGGGTCAGCCTCCAACCTAAACCCCGCTTTGCCTCCAGCATTTATAATGATGTTAAATATATTAAAAAGTGTTTTTAATTTATAAGGGGGGAGTTGCACTGAGAGGCTTGCTATGTGAAAGGGGTCACCAGTACAAAAGTTTGAGAATCACTGGTTTAAATAATTTATTTTACACAGTGCCACCTAGTGGCTGAACAGTATCATATAGTGACAAGTTTCAGAGTGGTAGTGTGTTAGTTTGTAGCAGCAAAAACGAGGAGTCCTTGAGGCACCTTAGACACTAACAAATTTATTTGGGCATAAGCTTTTGTGGGCTAAAACCCACTTCATCAGATGCATGGAGTGGAAAATACAGTAGGAAGTTATATATAACAGTACATGAAAAGATAGGAGTTGCCTTACAAAGTGGGGGGTCAGTTCTAACGAGAAAATTAAATTAAAGTGGGCTATTATTAACAGGATGAAAAATCACTTTTGTAGTGGTAATTAGGGTGGCTCTTGACTGGGAGCGGATGGGTCACTACAAAAGCTAAAAACTAATTTCCCCATGCTAATTTCCCCCTACTGTTATTCACACCTTCTTATCAACTGTCTATAATGAGTCTCTAAGGTGCCACAAGTACTCGTAGTATAATATGGGTTATCATTCCATTGTAGACACCTTATAGTCTAAATGACACAAGAGCAAATTGGGTTGGAGATGAGAGTATCACATATCACCAGATGAAAAAAGGTGACAATTGGCAACTTTGTTAGTTACAACTTTGCTAAATTACTCACTATAATAAACTTTAAATAAATAAGATGTAAAGGATTAGGATACATATAATGTTGCACAGGTGGTTTATAGTGCTATTTCCATTTATACCATAAAGTTAAAAATAATCAAAATAACTTTTTGGCTTTGGAGGAAAGAAAGCTGAAGAAAAGGTCAATAGAGTTTAGTTATGATGCTGGTACATTGTCAGTGTCCTTCCTCTTCCTTTTCTGCTGCTTCATCCCCCTGGACTATATTTTGCAAAGGATCTCTTGCTTCAGTATGTCCTTTCTTCAGCTTGACCAGCTGCCAGGAGTCTGATATCAATTGGGTTCTTCTGTGTTAGATGCCAAGACCTCTCCCTTTATAAGATAAATATTAAGATCAAATCACCCTCATACTGGGATCTTATGTTATATTGCTGGCATTTGGTTTGTTTGTTTTGCTTTGCTTTGCAAATCAGAATTGAAAAGGATATACCCAATCTGTATTGGATCTCTTACCCCCTCTGGCTTTTTCTTATGATTTCTTGTGAGTTTGCCAAGCCCCTTTGCCTGAAAAACAAGTTTTAAAATGTCCTCAGAGTTTGCTAATCCTGTTTAATGATACAAAATAGTTATCCTTTCCCTCAGAGAACCAAAGGGCCAATGACTTAGTCTCACTCATTACTCCTTATTTTTTTTATATTAATCTAATCAGGCAACATAAGCAATATCATGTGTGTAAGGTTACCAGTTATGCAGAGGTAATAATGAATTAAAGAATAGTGATTATATTCAGTGAACATAGCTGCACAGAACTTTTTAACAAGTCCTTAGCTCTTTCCCTTTCAGGGGTAGATCTCAGAGTGTAATCTGGCTATTAGGCAGAGCTCAATAGAAAGAGACTTTTTTTCCCACAAAAATCTCACAAAGGAAGTTGTTGAGCCTCCTAAAGCTGGGAGGCATATAATGGGAGCCAAATGAGTTTACTTAGGCTCGAGAGGGATTCTTATGGCTCAGTTGTAGAGTTCAGAAGGTCCACAGAAAAATGGTGAAATGCAGTGCCACTTGATTTATTCTTCCTGCTCTGACCCATTCCCTAGATCCTGAGACTCCAGAGGCCTATAAGATGGGAGCCCCAAATATGCAGACCTTAGGAGGTCTGCAGAAGCAAGGGAGATGCAGGCAGCAATGGTGTGAGGGAGAGATCAGGGATAGCAGATAAAGGATACCTCACTATCTGGAACCTCAACAAAGAGAGGTTCATTATTTTCCTCAACCTCCCTCATAGGAGAGAAGTAGAGACATTCTTTTATTTCGCATGACCGTAAACTCTTGCCAGCTGCTTTTTGCCAGGCTTTCCTGTGAATCTTAGAAGATCCTGGAAGTCAAAAGAAGACTCTAGTGTTTTTCTTCTGTCTCAGACTGTACAGAGGTTGGTGTGGGTGTGTGTGTGAGAGAGAGAGAGAGAGCGAGCAGTGGCCAAATGGCCCACCCTGACATAACCCCCCCTTGGTCTGCCATACTGATGCCAGTAGCACTAGCCCACTTCACTCACCTTAGCAAATTCAGAGCTCTACCAACCAAATGATTGCTGCCTTCTGCACTGGTGCATCATGGTGAAGGGACTCACTAGCTCATCTCTGTTATAGTGCACCCACCCAGGGGTAATGTACAGTGCAGACAAGTTAATGTAACTGTTAGGGATTTACCTTTGGTTTTGCTTGACTCATACTGCACAAACTTTAATATTGAATTAACACATTTTTGCATATAATGGGTTTTTTTTTAACATAATACACATATAAAACACAGTTTTTCTAGTGCAGATTCTAGTAGCCCTATGTTGGTGTGGCAAGGCAACACTGATATTTCTTCCTTTCTCTAGGTATCATCTGCAATAATTCTAAATTTGTTTATGTTAAAAGGAAAACTTTACTCCTCTAACAGATCAGAATAGTGCTGCGCTGGAATAATATAGCAGAACTATGTTTCTCTATCCCCATCTACCTTGCAGACTCTAATAAATGTAGACAGGTATTACAGGGCAGATCTTGTCTTCACCCTTTGCATATGCATCTCTTCCATTTTAATACATTTTAGCTACAAATTAAAATGTAAAGTACTCCATCTGCATCACAATTTCATAGTCTACACATACAGCTGCATTTTTAGTATTTTTGACAAGTAATACACATTTAAAAAGCTTTTATTGGAAGAGACACTTGTCAAGCAAGTCAAAGTTTGACTTAGATTAAAATTGCCACTGTCTGGTGGGGAATAGCCTTCACATTCTAAATATACTGCATTCAAAAATCTACCAATCTGTTTTTGACATCCCCCACAAAGTGTTGCTCCATTGTTGGTGCTGAGCTTGACTGTCAATAGTGAGCAAAAGTTAGCAATTTTTATTCCCAAAATTGTTTTAATGATGACTAGAAAATGAACAAAACAAAGATACGTTAGCTCGAGCTCCCAGGGAAGCAGAAGGAGAAAGGGCAAAAGTTGTGAAGAAAAGGTTACTTTGAGGAAAAGATTAATTGATTCCACAAAGAATTAATGAAATTAAAATATAAAGATTGTAAAGCATTTAATATTGTTCCTTTACTGCAAAATCCCTCTGTGATCAAAGTAGAATGTGTGTGTTTTTCCATCCATAATGATCCCCTCCGCACCATCTCATCGGTGACTTCACAAACTATCAGCTTTCCTTTTACTGTTACATTGGAATATTCTCCTAAGGTCACATCCATGCAGTTCTGCTATCATCTGACAACACTGCAAACATGATGTCTTCTTGAGGGAGATGAATTGTATTGCCTCTGCAATGTGATCAGTTTCTTAATTCTAGTGAAAATATTAATTGTCTTAAATGGAACCAGTGCTGTGCCAACTCACTGTATGCAGTACCTACTTCTGCATTTATCCTTTCTTTAGCTTTCTACTCAGATTTGGTTTTAAAGGAAAGTGTTAATTTTCCCAATGTTTACCCAGGTCTTGTTCACTTGTATTGCATATAGTATTGCTTTAAAACGTATGAACTAATCTGTTTTTAAAAAGCAACTACAAACCTGTTCTGTCCCACTTATGCTGGTGTATGCCAAAAATACCACCAATGAAATCTTGACAAATGAGTATATGTAACTTAAGAATGAGGCCAACAAATATTCATGAATTGACAACAAAGTGAAATGTAATAGCCCTGCTCTACTAATGTTAAACACAGAACGAACTTCATTGAACAAAATATATGACAGTAGCTTGTTGCTGTTTTTGCTCAGTACATATTTGTGTATCATTTTTAAACAGCACTGAGATATATACCCACTGTGATGGTTCTTGGTGCTTTAAGGCCTGAGGTCAACTTGTCACTTCCTGGCTGCAGCATGAGGGATTCTTGCCTGGGCATGGCTAGTGTCAGCTCCCTAACCCTACAAACTTCTCAGCCACTCAAGTGCTCTCCTCTAGCCTTGTCTTCATTTTTCAGGTTAACAATAACTGCACCCCAGTTCCTGAATCCCCTTGAATCGTTCCCCAGCCCCCGACACTGGTTACTCAGAGAAATCCCAGATCCTCTGCCCCCAGTGGTGAAATGTACCTCAGTTTACTAGTTTTACCTTAAGCCACTGGTCCCCTGAGCCACACAGCAATTGTGAGCACTTCTAATGAAAGGAAAGTAGATTTATTTAAGAAAGAATGGAGAGGTAGCAAGAAACGAGAGAGAGTGGTAGAATCAAATATCAGAACAATCATAAAATGTGAACCTGGATCTACACTTATTTATGGTTACCTTTCCTGTCTACTAAAGTAGGCCCTTTGCACCAAGTTCAGTCCAATGCTGAGCTGCCTGACTTCATAGGAGCCAGGATCCAATTTTTCAAGAGAACATCTCCACTTCTAAGATGTCTCCATAGTGAAAGGATATAGTGAGGCCCGCCGACAGCAATTCCAGACCCCAGGGCAGAACAGTCAATGGGCCCCCCAGAAAGGGATGGCTGAGGTTTGATTCATGCAGGGCAGGCTGGACCTGGGCCCCATGCTGCTGCTGGCCTGGTGTGGTATCCCACATGGGCACGTATTTGCTGTAGTGAATTTGTCAGACTTGAGGTGAGAGTTGTTTGCAAAGAACAGAGAACCCTTTGCCGAGAGTCTGTGTCACATCCACCTTTTCTGTTCACTTGCTGTGAGCAGTTTGATTTTTTTTCTCAAACTTCATGACAACATATATCATAAAACAAGATGAAAATATATTTTTTAAAAATATATTAAGGGCCATGTAATTATTTCTAGTATTTCCTTTGGGTCTAAACCTTTTGGAAGGAGAGGGTTTGAGGCAATGGAAAAGGCCCTCTTATCTATTTTAATGTGGACAGCAAATTGAAAACTGTGATTTCAATTTAATGTTAGAATTTACAAACCACCAGTAAGTGTTCTTGAAATGCCAGTTTACCTCTAACTAGCTATGTAATAGATTTCTGAAGCAAACACTTGGCTGACTGTCAAGTATCAGGGGGAAGCCGTGCTAGTCTGTATCCAAAAAAACAACAAGGAGTCCGGTGGCACCTTAAAGACTAACAGATTTATTTAGGCATAAGCTTTTGTGAGTAAAAAATCTCACGTCTTCATATGCATGAAGTGAAAATTACAGAGGCAGGCATTATATAATGACACATGAAGAGAAGGGAGTACCTCACAAGTGGAGAACCAGTGCTGACAGGGCTAATTTGATCAGGGTGGATGTAGTCCACTGCCAATAGTAAATGAGGGAGTGTCAATTCCAGGAGAGAGAAAGCTGCTTTTATAATGAGCCAGCCACTCCTTGTCCCTATTCAAGCCCAAATTAATGGTGTTAAATTTGCAAATGAATTTTAGTTCTTCAGTTTCTCTTTGAAGTCTGTTTCTGAAGGTTTTTTTTTGTTCAAGTATAGCTACTTTTAAATCTGTTAAAGAACGTCCAGGGAGATTGAAGTTTTTCCTACAGGCTTTTGTATGTTACCATTCCTGATGTCCGATTTGTGTCCATTTATTCTTTTACATAGGGACTGTCCAGTTTGGCCAATGTACATGGCAGAGGACCATTGCTGGCACATGGTGGCATATATAACACTGGTAGACGTGCAGGTGAATGAGCCTTTGATGGTGTTGCTGATGTGGTTGGGTCCTCTGATGGTGTCACTAGAGTAGATATGGGGACAGAGTGGGCAACGAGGTTTGCCACAGGGATTGTTATTGTACAGAGTTAGTGTTTCTGTGGTGTGTAGTTGCTGGTGAGTATTTACTTAGGTTGTGGGGGCTGTATGTAAGCGAAGACTGGCCTGCCTCACAAAGTCTGTGAGAGTAAGGGATCGTTTTCCAGAATAGGTTGTAGGTAGCTGATAATGTGCTGGAGAGGTTTTAGCTCGGGTTTGTACGTGATGGCCAGTGGTGTTCTGTTATTTTCCTTGTTGTGCCTGTCCTGTAGTAGGTGATTTCTGGGTACCTGTCTCCCTCTGTCAATTTGTTTCCTCACTTCCCCATGTGGGTATTGTAGCTTTACGAACGCTTGATAAAGATCTTGTAGGTGTTTGCCTCTGTCTGAGGGATTGGAGCAAATTCGGTTGTATCTTAGGACTTAGCTGTAAACAATGGATCGTGTGATGTGTCCTGGCTGGAAGCTGGAGGCATGTAGGTAAGTTATAGTGGTCAGTAGGTTTCTGGTATAGGATGGTTTATGTGAGCATCACTTATTTGCACTGTAGTATTCAGGAAGTGGATTTCTTGTGTGAACTGATCCAGGCTGAGGTTGATGGTGGTGTGGGGATTGTTGAAATCATGGTGGAATTCTTCAAGGGTCTCCTTCCCGTGGGTCCATATGATGAAGATGTCATCAATGTAGCGCAAGTAGACGAGGGGCACTAGGGGACGAGAGCTGAGGAAGGGTTGTTCTAAGTCATCCATAAAAATATTGGCATACTGTGGGGCCATGTGGGTACCCATAGCAGTGCCGCTGACTTTGAAGGTATAAGTTGTCCCCAAATCTGAAATGATTGTGGGTGAGGACAAAGTCACAAAGCTCAGCCACCAGGTGTGCTGTGGCCTCATCGGGGATATGGTTCTTGACAGCTTGTAGTCCATCCTCGTGTGGAATATTGATGTAAAGATCTTCTACATCCATGGTGGCCAGGATGGAGTTTTCAGGAAGATCACCAATTGTCATAAACAGATAGCTAAGGGTTAATGTTCTTTTACCTGTAAAGGGTTAACAAAGGGAACCAAACACCTGACCAAAGGACCAATCAGGAAACCGGATTTTTCAAAGCTCAGGGAGGGAGTTTTTGGGTGTGTGTCTTTTGTTCTATTCTAGTGCTCTCTCGACTCTGGGAGAGGATTTCTCTACCTCCAGGCTTTTCTAATCTTCTGTTTCCAAGTTGTGAGTACAAAGGTAGAAAAACAATAGGCTTATATTGGTTTTTTTGTATTTACATGTGTGTAGTTGCTGGAATGTTTTAAATTGTATTTCTTTTTGAATAAGTTTCCTCAAAAAACTACAGGGATTGACACCTGACATTCAGAGCATTTCATTTGGGAAATAATTTTATTAGATGGCAAGTATTCTCTCAGTATCTTAGCAAGACTGGGTCTAGCTGTATTTAATGCAGTGCTGGTCTATATTTTATCTATTAATACATGAACTAGATCATTTATTTTGCTGGCCTTTATAATAACTGAAATTAATATAAAGGCTATACAGAATAATTCACTTAGATTAAACGCTGCTGTGGGGTTACTAATATACAATCCATAGAACATTGCTCTTATGCTTGAAAGGTGCTACAATGATTTTCTTTCAGTTTCATATTTCATAAAATTGTATTTTTGGTTTGGAAAGCAATCTATCCAACCACGCACTTAGTCCAGCAGAAGAGTCTGTCCTATCTAAGGTTTCAGAGTAGCAGCTGGTTAGTCTTGTATCCGCAAAAAGAACAGGAGCACTTGTGGCACCTTAGAGACTAACAAATTATTTCGGCATAAGTTTCGTGGGCTACAGCTCACTTCTTCGGCATGCATAGAATGGAACACAAGACAGGAGATAATTATACATACAGAAACATGAAAAGTGGAATATGCTACCAACTTGAAAAGTCTAATCAACTGAGGTGAGCTATCATCAGCAGGAGAAAAAAAAAAACCTCTTGAAGTGATAATTGAGATGACCTATGGAAGGTGTGAGAGGAACTTAACATAGGGAAATAGATTCAATTAGTGTAATGACCGAACCTTCCCAGTCTCTGTTAAACCTAAGTTAATTGTATCTAATTGCATATTAATTGAGTTCAGCGATCTCTTCTTTGGATCTGTTTTTGACAGTTTTTGTTGCAAATTGCCACCTTCAAGTCTGTCACTGAGTGGTTAGAGAGGTTGAAGTGTTCTCCGACTAGTTTTTGAATGTTATGATTCCTGATGTCAGATTTGTGTCCATTATTCTTTTGCCTAGAGACTGTCTGAGTTTGCCAAATTACATGTCAGAGGGCACTTGCTGGCACATGATGGCATATATCACGTTGGTACCAGCAATGCCCTCTGCCATGTACATTGGCCAAAAACAGCACAGTCTTACACAAAGAATAAATGGACACAAATCATAATGAAGAGGTCGGATATGAACAGGAGGCTGCCAGGCAACTCTCCAATATCACATTCTACAGTCACTATCCTCTGATCCCACTGAGGAGTACCAAAAGAAACTAACCATCTGCTCAAAAACTCCCTGCTATAGCACAGGAACAATCTACACAGACAACACCCCAGAGCCCAACCAGGGGTCTTCTATCTGCTCACACGAGATCCATAAACCATGAAACTTGGACGCCCCATCATCTCAGGCATTGGCACTCTTACAGCAGGATTGTCTGGCTATTATGGACTGTCTCCTTCAGATCCTATGCTATCAGCACTCCTAGCTATGTGCGAGACACCACTGACTTCCTGAGAAACTACAATGAAATTGGTGTGATAGCTTTCCTACTCAGATCTGAACCTTAGAGTTCCGAAAAATAAGATGCTAGCACGAAAGCTCCAAGCTTAATTATCAGCTTAGATCTTCATTCGCTGCCACCAGACAGGAATTCTAGTGCCTGCTCACTCTGGTCTCCCCCAAAACCTCCCTGGGGGACCCAAGCTCAGATGCCTGAGTCTCACAACAAGAAATAACCCACTTCCTCTCCCTCTTTGCCTTCTCCCATGCTTCCCTCCCTGGGTTACCCTGGAAGATTTACTGTAATTAAACTTCTTGAATTACAAACGAGAAGACAATTTACCTTCCCCCCTCCTTCTTTTTCTCCCAACAAATTCCCTGGTGACGCTGCAGGCCCAATCCCTTGAGTCCCCCTAGGAAAAAATCCAACAGGTCTTAAAAAGAAAGCTTTAAATAAAAAGAACGAAAAAAGACATAAAAATGGTCTCTGTATCAAGGTGACAATACAGGGTTATTGGATTAAAAGAAAACATGACATAACAGTCTTAG
>NC_133771.1:38983505-38994396 GCF_003597395.2 Chelonoidis abingdonii | reverse complement strand
GTAAGGTGTTGCCTTATTTCACTTTTATTCCTTTAAGCAATTGCCCTGTAATATTGTCAACCACGATAATAAAGGAGACACATGTATTATGTCTTCTTCTTTATCATTTTATTTAATTATTATATATAAAGCTTGCTTTTAAAAACTTGTTGAGAGTTTTTTTCGCACATAGTGTAGGGGCACAAAGGGGATTGAGGAGCCCTGAAGCTGCACCAGGGATGATGGGAGGGACGAAGAAAGGAGGGGGGAAGGGTGAATTGTCCTCTCTGATTCTTGTGAATTCAAGGAGTTAAGGTACAGTAATCGTTCCAGGTAACCACCAGGAAGGGAGCTTGGGAGAGGTAAAAGAGGAGAAGGAGTGGATTAGATTTTCCTTTGTTGTGAGAACTCAAGGGCAACTGAGTCTTGACAGGTTATCCAAGGAAGAGTTTAGGGGAGAGACAGAGGGTAAGAACAGCAATGAAAACTACTGTCAACTGGCCTGGCAGCGGATCAATTAGATCTAAAGCCGTAATTAAAGCTTGGAGTTTCATGCTAGCCTATGTTCTGGAAGGACGGTCACACGTTAGATCAGTAGAAAGCATCGACGCCTCCTGGAGGTTTTGTTCCGCCATTCCTCTCCACGCATCGAGACGCATGGTCACTCCGCTGGTAGAATTTCTGCAGCTTGAGGTTCACTAACCAATCATTGAAGGTACTCCACATATACTTCAGACATTAGGTTAGGGGGTTTTGTACAGAGTGGATGAGTGAATTCTGTACCTGCATTTGTGATAGCCGAAGTCATACTAGATGATCGATAGATGGTAACCCTATCTGACCTAAAGTCCTCATGAGTCTATATGATGCCTTACGAGCTGTCCGATAAAGGTCCAAGCTGCATGTGTGGGCTGTTAGGTTGCAACATGGGACAGTAAACACAAATCGCAACACCATAGAGTAAAGGGCCAAGGGTGCAAGAAGGCGAGAACTGCGGGTGATGTGTGCAGGAGTTGGCATTTGCACTAACATCTCCCGTCTGATGTAACGGTTTTTTGGGAGGGAACTATCCAACTTAATACTGACGACTCAGACAAGTGAGCAAGAACAGGGCGTTATCACGGACAACTCCTGGTAGCAGTCCGCAATTCCCGAAACACCTGATGGCTGTGGCAGACAGGGATGAAGCCTACAGATTACCAAGGGCATGTGGCACCTATGGAGAAGCAGATGTTGGGAGCAGCCGTGACAGAGGGACTGGGAGTGGCGCTAAGATATCGATATCGGGTGACTGCGAAGAATAGAAAGCACAGGGAAGCCCAGACCCTAAAACCAACGTACCAAACATTTCACACAGTCCAGGACAAGCTAGAAAAGATGCACACTTGTTACTGTAGCACTTGAGGCTCACGATAGCACAGCACACTATAACTGTGATCTACTCACGGTCACAAGACTCATAAGAATATCAGGGTTGGAAGGGACCTCAGGAGGTCCATGCTAGTCCACCGCCCCTGCTCAAACCGCAGACCAATCCTCAGCTAATATCAGCCCACACCCGCAGTGCACTCGGCTACGATGCGCGTATGCAGGATGCTGCGTGCTTGGCTCGTTTCCTCATCTACACAGCGTCTGTTGTGCTCAATGACGCCGGCGCCTTTTGGCTACTATGCATTTATTCGTGGCTGCTCAGCACGCCTTGCTCCAGCGGAAAGAGGCTCATCAGTGTCTAAATATGGCACCCTTGTTGTCCCTTGACTGCATGCCTTGTTCCTCTTGCGTGGCCCCCCTTGGCCACTGGCGTCAATTTCCCGCACATCCACGCGGTCGGTATTTGCCTAGGCCCCGATGGTGACTTCGCAGTGCACTCTGCTCATACTGATGGATAGGACTCTTGCACCCTCATAGGTTTCAAAGATGCTACGCTCCTGTTCAACCCGTGCTTGTGTGCTTGGAGTGTCCAGCTGTGGCTCACTGAATCGTGGGTACTGCTTGTGCATTGAGCTCATCACTGCCGTTTTCCGTGCAGTCAGAAACCGATGTCCCGACGATTGGCCTTGTGCTGTGGAGAGTCCCAAGTGCAAGGCACGTTGGACGTCTTGATCGCGCACTTCAGACTGTGCCGTTTCAGGAACTCTCCAGAGTTAGCTATGGCCTAGGTGCAACATCTGTCTCGCTGCCTCTCTGTGCACTACCATGGTGCTGTTCTGCCTGGGCATGAAGGATGTATCTGGAGCTCAGCCTCCAGCGCATCGTGGGTTTGGTGACAGTCGCATGCTTGGCCTTGTATCGCCGGCAAGAAACCGCAGTGTGCTGGAAGGGTTTTCAAGAGTCATCCCGAGTCATTTTCCCACTGTATCTTAGACCATCCTGACAAGGTATTTGTCTTAACCTGTTTAGCTAAAAACTTCCAATGAGGGGAATCCACAAACCTAGCTAGTAACCTTCCCTCAGCTTAGACCGACCTTTAGAAGGTGCCACAGCCAATCTCCATAAACCTGATCTCTTGCGGCAAACCTCAGACATTCTTCATCAGCCCCTGTGGACAGTGGGAACGAATTGATACACCGTCCCGTTTATCCATATGTTAACCCATATCTGGAAGACTTTGTCTCGAGGTTCCCCTCGAGGTCATTTCTCTTCTACGTATGATTAAACGTCCCCAATTCAGTCACGTCTGTCCCCCAGCAGATCTTCGTAAACCTCTAATCCATTGTCATCACACCCCTTATATGAGCCATACATACTCAGGCTGTGGAAATTTATTCCTGCTTGGTCACACCAAGCTTTAAGCAGTAAAATCACAGTCGTTGCAAACCACAAGAGAAGACGGAACTGGTAATGAAAGTGTAAATAGATTACCAGCAAGTAGAAGCCAATCTATGTCCTCAACATTGAAAGTGTAACGAGAGGCGGAGAGTGTATGCAAGCACTACTTGTGATGATTCAGAAGGACCAAACACGTAACAATACGCATTAAAAGTCATCATCATCGTTTACTCATCTTCACAACTCAGCTGGGTATCCAGAGTACCCCACTTAGACGGCCTTAATACCTCCTGGCACAATCCGCTCCACTTTTGTATGATTCAGTTTTTATGCGTTTCACGCATAATAATAAGATCCATTAGTCTAACTCACTTGGGTCATCCATCAAATCTCCTCGCCTACAAAGTAATAGGCTGAACAACAATACATCAGGAACGTCCCACGCAACAACTGTACCTTACATCATCTCTAGGCATCGCAGAGTACGTATCATGCAATAAGTAGGGTGGCTGAAGTTCCTGTCACTGAGGATTTTTTTTTGTGAACTCTGCTGAAGTTAACATGGGAGAACCTTCACATGTGATCTTTCCAGAATTCGATTCATGGGCAACAAGAGTATTATATCTCTGGGAACTGTTATACAACTCTGGTCTTACTACAGGAGTATCTGGGTTGTCATGAGCATAGCAAGGCGTTCTTTCGCCTGCTCCCCTTGGCTGCCCTTAGTGCTTCAGCCCATGAGCTCACAGCAGCTTGTGGAGGACGCTCCTTGTAGGCAGGTCCCTCACCGCTGCCCGACAAGCGCTCCGTGCACACAGTGCCACAGGGAAATAAGGTCACGGAGCTGGGCCATGAGCCGCTGCTTGCAGGAAGTTGTGGCTAGTGTGGCCAGCTAAACATTGAAGCCAAGGCAGTGGGCTGGAGCTCTGACCTCCCCCCTCCTGCCCGACTCATCTTGTGGAGCTCAGCTGCAGCTCTCCTCTCCCAAAGCCCTCACAGTGATCCAGTGTGAGACTCTGGTTACACAAGAGACGGAAGGCGCAGCCCAGGCGCGTCCGGGAGCCTGGATGCAGGAGAAACGGAGGGTGGAGCCGCCTCTCCGACTCCTGCACCGAGTGCCAACAAACAGGGGGATGGCATTCAACAGAGATGGGACGATGGTTGATATTTATTTGGTTCATGCCCAAAATGTCCTCAACGCCCCGAGGCGCAGATGCGGCCACACCACACATACACACTTCTGCCCCTACAGCGGGGCAGGAGGGTCCCACAGCCCGATGGGTCTCAGCTCAGATAGGTGACTACCATGCGTGGCAGAGACCTGACAATAGGACTGGCTGGGAGACAGACGCTGAAAGGGACCCTCGCTGAGCAACCCTCAAGAAAAATACCCCAGAAGGGACTCCCTGTCTCTCAGCCTGCCTGGCTCCTTGCTCTCGCAACCCGCTGGCTGCCTGACCCCGTCATTCCATCAACTGGCCTTGCTGTTACCATTGGCTGCTGATCTACGAACTCAGTATGAGTAACCCTGCCTCCTGCGCTCCTCCCTCCTCCAGCTGGCACCTCGTCAGGGACAGCTCTCCTGCCACAAGCTCAGTCCATCACCTCCAAAGTGGGATCCCCTGCCGCCTGCCGCCCGCCAGCCAGATCCCGAAGAAGCTGGGTCCTGCATTAGCCATCATCTGCACCACAGAGCCAGGGAGGGGAAAAGCTACTCAAGGCGGGCACACGCCAGCTCTGAGGGAAATGCTGAGCAAGACAGTCCCCCGGAGCTGGTGCCTGCAATAGGCCCAGAGCCTGGTAGGGCCAACTAGCCCAGCCTCCTGGCTACAGGCAACGGAGCTCCCAACCCGCAGGAGCTGATCTGAGCCATTGTTTGGAGGAAGGGGTCCCAAGCCTTCGCAGATTGGGCCCAGCATTCACAGCTAAGGCAGACCCAATCCCAGCTCATAGCGCTGGGAAGATTTGCCTCGCCGACTCAGGGGGAGACTCAGGGTGTCGTGTTTAATATGAGGGGCATGGTTCTGGTGACCCCAAGAAAACTCCACCCACCCCATGTTGCAGCTGGTCCAAGCAAAGATCCCACTGGCACGCAGAACTGATGCGCTGCCACCCCACCCCCCCTCGGAAGCCCAGCACTGCCACATGTAGCCAGCACAGCTCCTCTGCCGCCTCTGAAGGGGTTGGAAGGGAGATGGTCAAAGCAGGGCCCAGTTTCAGCCAAGCTGCTGCTGCGTAGGGCCTGGGAGGCACCCAAGGGGAACGAATGCAGGCAGGCCCAGGCCAATGCATTTTTCAGGAGGGGGCCCTGGTCCTACACGCGGGGAATGGGTGGCGGTTTGGTCCCTGGTCTCTGCCATGAGGAGTCCTTCCTTCAGCACCAGGACATGTGCTGGGTTGGCACAGGGAAAGCCCTGCGCATCTCAGGATGGGAGGCAAGGAGCTGGGGCCTGGGAAATCACCTCGCCTGCGGGGGGTTTGAGAAGCAGGGTGACCATTCCCGTATCTTGCTAGGGGTCTCCCCTCACCTCCTGGAGGGGTTTGGCTATTGGCCATTCTAGTGGGTCTCTTGTTGTTTTTTTCGTAGGGATGGGGGGAGACAAACAATTTTCAAAGGTCTCAGTGTCATCCCAATATGCAGAATGGGGAATTGCAGTTTCACAATACAGCTTAACGTTTCCCACTCAGCTCTACTTGTTAATGTCCGATAGCTCAAAAAGTAAATACAGATCTTTCTATGGGTCTTGATACTTAGTCAGATCCAGATAAGAATTAGAGGAGTGATATCCAACTAGCTGATTTAGTATACCAAGGGGTATTAGGTAATATTTCAGGAAATCCCTATGCATCCCTCAAGGAAGCATGACTATAGGCTGACCCAGTCTGATGTGGTTCCCCAAACAGAGGACAAAGTGGTGGGAAATTTCAAGTGTTGGATCAATAACATATCAGATGAATAAATCTTACAGACTTGACCAGCCTGCATTACAACATCCTTAGATAAGTTACGTTATATATGAATACAACTATGCATCCGAAGAAGTGAGCTGTAGCCCACGAAAACTTATGCCGAAATAAATTTGTTAGTCTCTAAGGTGCCACAAGTGCTCCTGTTCTTTTTGCGGATACAGACTAACACAGCTGCTACTCTGAAACCTGAGATAGGACAGACTCTTCTGCTGGACTAAGTGCGTGGTTGGATAGATTGCTTTCCCAAACCAAAAATACAATTTTATGAAAATATGAAACTGAAAGAAAATCATTGTAGCACCTTAAGCATAAGAGCAATGTTCTATGGAATTGTAATATTAGTAAACCCCCACAGCACGTTTAATCTAAGTGAATTATTCTGTATTAGCCTTTTATATTAATTTCAGTTATTATAAAGGCCACAAAATAATGATCTAGTTCATGTATTCAATAGATAAAATATATGACCAGCACTGCATTAAATACAGCTAGGCCACAGTCTTGCTAAGATACTAAGAGAATACTTTGCCATCTAATTAAAAATATTTCCCAATGAAAGCTCTGAATCAGGTGTCAAATCCCATGTTGTTTTATCTGGGAAACTGCAGTATTAGTGCTACCATAATAAAAATACCACAAGAAGATTAAAAAACAAATGTGTACTTTTGAAAGCCTAGAGATATGTTTCCTTCCATTCTGACGATACTGTAAAGAAAAGTGAAAGAGCCAAAATAATATTAGTATGAAGTGTAAGAAAATATTTAAACCAGCGTAACAGTGATAACATGACTCCCACATTTAAAAATAAGAGAGATCTAGAATTCATTACTGTGAACTCAGATTAAGTGCAGAGCAACCCACTAAAAGAAGAGCTCAAAGTATCACTTTATGTTGGTATGATAAACTGGAGATATAGCAAGGCATATGGGGCTGAGCAAGCTATACACCATTTAGTAATGCTTCAGAAAGAAAGGTGGCCAGTGATGCATCTGCACTGCTAAGTGCATGTTGGATTCTTAATATTTCTGCACAGAGAATATTAATCTTAATCATTCAGTTTATTATAGTGGAAGAATCACTATATATTTAAATGTGCTTTTGTCTATTTTTTCAAGTAAGCAAAACCTCAGAGCACAGATTTCATTTTCCATATTTTTGAGACCAGTGATGTGTTAGTATTTGACTAAAGTATATCTTCCAGAAGACATCTCACCTTTATTTGAAGACCTCAGTAAGTGGTGAATCCACCACTTTCCTCAGTAGCTTGTTCCAGTGGTTAATCATTCTCACTGTTTTAAAAAAAAAAAAAAAAAGGCCTAATTTCTAATTTGAATTTAAGTGATTTTAGCTTCCAAGCATTGGTTATTGTTAAGTCTTTCTTGGCTACTTAAAGAGCCTTTTACTACCTGGTATTTTCTCCTTCTGACCATTTCCCCTCTCCAACAAGATATGAGTCATCCTTGCTCACTATGCATTGCAGTGAGACAATATTACTGTTCTATGAGATTTCCCTTTTGCTCCCAAAACACGGGTTTGTTTAGAGAAATTCTCTAAAAGGTCAAAGAGGCAATGTAGGGGTCATTTCTAAAGAGTGAACTCTTTTAAGCATTACGTATTGTTTCTGTAGCACAGTAGCATGATTTTCCCTTCAGATTTTTTCATCAGTAATATCCTATTATCTCTGTTCATGGAGGCCACTCTCCCTTCACCCTATGAAGAAGGGAGGAAAAAAGTCAGCTTACACTCAACAACTGAGTCCTGAGAGATTCATTTCTATTCCCTCCTCTTTCCCTTATGAATCTGAGAAAATGGTAAAGAAAGGTAAAAGGGAATTAGAAGTCTTGAAGAACACTACAGATTCTCACCTCAGAGGTCACTCCTCCACAGAGGAAATTTTGAAGGCCCTAGTTTCTAGCGAAGCAAGGAGCAAGAGGTGCTTGTAGCCTGGATAGCCAGAAATTTATTCTAAGAGCAAAGAGCTATAACTCTGTGTCATAACACCAGTTCTGGCTAAATGCATGAAAAAAAAACAATCCCCAAGTAAGTCAGATACTAGTCACCATGAAATATCCCAAGGGGCAACCTTTTTGTTGATCATTTTATTGAAAAATTCTTGACCAGCATTCTTTAAGAAGACTTTGTCAGTAGAGCTGATCAAGAATTTTTCAGTTAAATGGTTCTTTGTTAGGATAGGTTTCTCAGGTTCAGGATGGAATTTCTGGTGCGTATATGAGACCACCTGACCTCAGGATAGCTAATAGTCTACTGATCAGGTTACTCATCTTGGATATGGGAGACACAGTTTCAAGTCCCTGCTCTGCCATTTTCTCACATCTCAACTGAGTACCCTGATCACCAGGCTATTGGCCATTCTAGTGGGTCTCTTGTTGTTTTTTTCGTAGGGATGGGGGGAGACAAACAATTTTCAAAGGTCTCAGTGTCATCCCAATATGCAGAATGGGGAATTGCAGTTTCACAATACAGCTTAACGTTTCCCACTCAGCTCTACTTGTTAATGTCCGATAGCTCAAAAAGTAAATACAGATCTTTCTATGGGTCTTGATACTTAGTCAGATCCAGATAAGAATTAGAGGAGTGATATCCAACTAGCTGATTTAGTATACCAAGGGGTATTAGGTAATATTTCAGGAAATCCCTATGCATCCCTCAAGGAAGCATGACTATAGGCTGACCCAGTCTGATGTGGTTCCCCAAACAGAGGACAAAGTGGTGGGAAATTTCAAGTGTTGGATCAATAACATATCAGATGAATAAATCTTACAGACTTGACCAGCCTGCATTACAACATCCTTAGATAAGTTACGTTATATATGAATACAACTATGCATCCGAAGAAGTGAGCTGTAGCCCACGAAAACTTATGCCGAAATAAATTTGTTAGTCTCTAAGGTGCCACAAGTGCTCCTGTTCTTTTTGCGGATACAGACTAACACAGCTGCTACTCTGAAACCTGAGATAGGACAGACTCTTCTGCTGGACTAAGTGCGTGGTTGGATAGATTGCTTTCCCAAACCAAAAATACAATTTTATGAAAATAGGTTTATTGGCATCCCCTTCTTTCTGCAATCAGCTGAAACGTTAGAGTGTAAGAACTTCCATATATGGCATCTGCTTCAAAGTGGGATGATTATGTTCTTAGGGAACTAGAAGGATTAGGACTCTGCTTCATCCTCTTTCTAGTGCTCAAGTGTTCCAAAGACAAGAGGCTCAGTCTGAAGTTCTTGAACAGATTCCTCTGTAAGCCTAAGTTCAGAATGGATATACTAAATTCCATTATAGCAACAATTTATAAAGGGGATTTTTGTTGTAAACTGATCTGAAAAATACCCACTATACATTACATGAACCTCACAGCCATGAAGTCTCCTGTCTGAAAAATCATATACAACACATAAAGACCGATAAAGGTTTATCACCTGATCATCTTTCCACTCCTTCAGTAAGCTTCGCAGATTAAATGTGTAGGCATTGTCAGGAACCTTTTGCTAGGTATTGTGCAAACTAAGGCCCCAATCAGAAAACATAAGTAGTCCCGTTGACTTCAATAGGACTACTCATGCTTAAAGTTAGACATGTGCTAAAGTATCTTGCTGAATCAAGGCCATCAGAGAGCCTAATTATTGCTTGTCCAAATAACAAGTCACTTGTTCCATTTTATTTATTTTCTGTATTTTTAAGCTAAAGTGTATGCAATTGTCCTAGTTTTCCAGATTATATAAAAATAGTTGAACAACTGTATTATCAAAACAGTAGCAGCTCTGCATTTCAGTCATTATGTATCTGGAGATTCTCAGATTTGAATTAAATAATATAATTAGCATTTGACAAATTGCTATCAGTGATGATTCTGAAAGGATTTTAAATTGATTTCAAAATCTGGCACTTTAGGATTAGTTTTACATAAAGTTCACAATGTTCTTTTTTAAGCATCCTAACACTCTTAGAAATACACATGGGTTAAGGTATCCACTCTTGACCTCTATCAAGGAGCTTATAATTTTGCATCATCCTGTATGGGGATTTTTTTCAGATGCTATTGCTGCAAAATTATTTATACTGTGGGAAGTGAATCCACGAACTCCAATAATGTTATACTTCAGTGATTCTGCTCTGCAAAGTTCAGATAACCATGTAACAAGTGTACAGTGAATCTCCATGTTCCCTTTGCATGGCAGAACTGGGCTTCCTGCCAGTTCCTCATGGCCTACTATATGCTGCAGAAACTTGGAGAGAGGTTTATGAAAGGAATGGGAACAGCAATATGGGAGATCCAGTGGTAAAATAACACTGCATAGGGGTGCCGATGTATTTGAACAGTAGCTGAAAAGCTATCTTACACCCTGGGACTGAGTTGGTGTGAACGTCATTGCCCGCCTTCCTAAACCCATTCAGCTTAATTTTATGTGGGCAAGAGGATGCGATTTTGATCCATGGTCTGCACTCTAGACATCACATTCTGTTCTTTGCCGCACAAAGTAGCGGCAGGCAAACCACTCCATTTAAGGTCATTGCACACACACACACGAAAAATTCTGTGTTGACTTTCTGAATGCAATATCTGTAAATTGAGTATTTACAGGTGTCTTGGTAGGAAAGATGAGATTAAATATGCCTAAAAGTTCATAAATAATTATTGTCACCTTGATCGATCGGTCCTTCGGTCCTCATATAGATTGCGCCGATCACAACATGTCTTCCATTCTTCCCTAACCCCTTCCTTCTCCGTGTGTGGCCATGCTTTTTCATGATAAAAACTTCCCATCTCTTTGAAGATTAGTCGAGTGGTCATTTCAGTTCTCGTGGGTACGACTCACAACAGCTGTAGTCCATCGACTGTCAATGAGCCTAGCTATATGTCCAGCCCATTGCATTTTATTGAACCTGATTTCTCCAATATCCTGCACTCCGCTCTCCTGTCTAATCACTCCATTGAGAACTCAGTTACAGATTGAAATGATTATAATAAATTTAGATAAATACTTTTGTATATAGGAGATTACTTAGACAAAGGAAATGCGGTAGATCTAATTTACCTTGATTTCAGTAAGGCGTTTGACATGGTTCCGCATGGGGAACTGTTAGTTAAATTGGAAAAGATGGGGATGAATTTGAAAGTTGTAAGGTGGATAAGGAACTGGTTAAAGGGGAGACT
>NC_133771.1:38976247-38982397 GCF_003597395.2 Chelonoidis abingdonii | reverse complement strand
GGTTCGGGGTTGTTATAAATGTGTATGGGTAGGGTTTTGTGGCCTGCCTTGTGCAGGAGGTCAGACTAGATGATCATATTGGTCCCTTCTGACCTATGAGTCTATGAGTCTATGAGAGTGTGACAGTTCCTCTGGGAAAGGCCAATTGGTGGAATTGCAGCTAACTAGATGATCTGTTTGGGGGCTGATAAACCAATTAGCCATTAGCTGGGAACTACAGTAGACAAGACAAGAAGAAAGTGAGAGGAAAGGATTAAGTTAGCAGTACGTACTATGTTCTGAGATCCCAAGGGAGGGAGATCTCTGTTCCTCTCTGGCCCTGTAGGAAAAGACAGGAAAACACTGTAAATACTTGACAGCACAAGACTATACTTGTGTTGGTGGTGGAAATATAAATAAATAACATGCAGGTGCCACTCATTAGAGACCCTGAGAAATTTCTGGTTATCAGGAGACTGGAACGGAACACACCCCTATTACAGGGAGTTGCACGATAGCATGTAACCCAAATTTCCAAAGTACAGGCTCAAAGTAAGAAATGTTAAATTACAAGTAACACATTGCCTAAGATTTATTACTATTTCTACCGATATTTCCTATAGAGGAGGGATAACAATTTGAATAACATGCCTGATCTGCAATTCTCATTTCCTGCCTACCCCGTCCCCAGGTGCCGATCCTTGATCCCACACTGGCTTTACTTGATGCTAGGGTCAAGGAGACAGTGCCTCCAAAGTTTCACCCAGAAAGCAGAGGATTCACCTCTTTGGGGTGAATCCCATTGGTAGGTAATTTTTTTTTTTTAATGGTGTGACATTGTATTGGAACAAGTGAGAAGGGAATTTGTTAATTTTGAAATTAATACTAAATGACTCATACTTTGCTACCATCTTTTCTTTTTCAACATTTTTATATCCAATTCCTGCATTTTAAGAAATGAATAATTTATAAGTGCAGTGACTGTCAATTAGCAATGAGATAATTTTAGGAATATCAGACAGCTCATTTGCTTAGATGATTACTGTATATGGAGATCTTTAATTATAGCAAAAAGAAATGGCCTTTTTTGCTCATCAAAGTGTTCATTGTTTTTGTAATGATAAACTTGTTCTTTTAACTATAGGGATGAATATTAAACAATGAATACTTAAACTCCATGTTAGAAAGACAAGGAAGTTCTTTATATTACAGATTAAGGGTCTGATTCTGAAGTCAATACTCATATGGAATTCTCTCAAAAACATCAGTGGGATTTCTTCTTACATCATAGCTATAGAATTGAATTCAGACAGAACAAATAGATTAGAGGATTAATAAAAGAAGCCCAGATCTGTTACTATCTTCTCCATGATTTGTGACTGTGCAGCTTGCAGATGTTAGTATTTTGTGTTTCTCAGCTGTTGTTGGCTTCCCATAAACTAGGAATAAGGTGTCTTGAATAACAACACAGCTGACAAGTAATTAAGCCAAGCAATCTGTTTATCTGTTTAATAAGAACTGTTATCACTTTAATGTCATCTTGGAAAGAATAACAATACTGTCTTCTTAAAACAGAAATGGGAAAATAGCTCAAATTTAAAGGGCCAAATTCTGCTTTTTAGTTGCCTCATGCAACCTCACTGAAGTGTAATGAGCACAGAATTTTACGCATAGAGAATACTTTTAAATACTGTTGTAAATTTATACTCTGCTGGCCTCAAGTGTAAGACTAAAGATTTGTTTTGGCAGTAAGGAAATTCATGTGCAAAATCCTGTTGTTTAAGAGGTCATAATTCAGTGTTCTTAAATATATATATGTGCAAATTGCTTATGGGATTTTTTTTGTTCCCATTGAAAAGCTTGTTAGTTACTGGATGAAATTGACTAGTACTATCATAGGTAGGTATATTCTGCCTGCTTTGGGAGTTGTACTGGACCCCAATACACTATTCCGACAAGCGTGAGTGTAGGTGCAAGTGCTCTGAAGTAACAAAATCCTTTCTCTTGGGGACACTTTCTGCCATTACAGTTCTGTATAAGGGTTTGTTAGTTTATGATATACTGAAACTTTCTCCATTCTTTTCTTGAAAGAGAGACAATTAAACTGGAGTAGAGGAATGTATAAGGTGTTTTGTCTAACACCTGTGTTGGCTACACAGCTTCTCTTTGTCAAGCAATGACTTATCTGCATACACTAGTAGTGAGTTCTGTTGTTTTTAAATAGGAATTTGGATTCCCCCACTCCCTTTAAATGAAATTTTCTCTCAGAAAATTCCTCCCCATCTCAAGCTATAGAAGAGTAAAGGCAACAGGGAGGATCCAATTAAAGAAGATCCAAGTGAGGAGAAAGCTATACTAAACAAGCGCCCCAAGTAATATATTTTTCACTGACAAAAAGAGCTACAAGAGGTAGCTCATGCAGTCAGACTGAGCTTTAAAGCACTGTCAGTACTACACAGAATGGCACTAATAGTTCAACATTCTAAAGTATCATTAACAACACTAAGGGCTTGTCTACATATGCAGTTATGCCAGCATAACTAATCTGGCATAATTCCATATGTGGACATTGTTATTCTGGAATAAGTGTATCCCACAAATGGAGTTATTCAGGAATACTTATTCTGCTTTTAATTCACACCCTACCTTAATCCAGAATAACTTTCATATGTTGACAAATCCTTAGTGTTTACATAGAAATTCCAAAAGCATAATTCCATACCTAATTAATATGCATAACAGCTGTCTGAAATAAGTATTAGCTCACAGTTCAAGAGGGGTGAACTGAGCAGAAAGGTAAATTGAGCAGCCCAAAGTCACAGTCTTATTCTTTGATAAACAACTATGATTCACAGAGACTAGAAAGAGAAGCCCCAGGAAAAGAAGAGAAAACCCATTCTGTTTAAAAGGACACTGGAATTTTAGAATGAAAAGCCTGGATCATTTAATACCGCTAAGGTTAGGTGAAGGGATTGACAACAGAACAGAGACCTTGTTTCAGAGTGTGTGGGAAGGTTTGGCAGTTTAAGCTCCTGGAAATCTGTGGAAACTGAAGAGGCTGAATTGGGGGTGCTTGTCAAGAGTGATGCTCACAGTTTTTCTCTCCAACCAGGGCCACCCAGAGGATTCAGGGGGCCTGGAGCAAAGCAATTTTGGGGGCTCCTTCCATAAAAAAATTGCAATACTATATTCTCGTGGGGGCCCCTGTGGGGCCCAGGGCAAAACTGCAACTGCTCCCTCATGGGCACCCTGGAAAAAACATCCACATCGTACAGTCACCAATCCCAGTTGTTGAGAAAACTTCTTACAGGTATCACTGGTTCCAGCATCAGCTAGCAAAAGGCACGAGCTATTGAAAGGTGGCAAATATATTCCATCAAAACTTTTTGGATCGAAAACTAGAGTTTTAAAAGCAGAACAAATGCAAGTCTGCTTTCCATCAAATTGTTGTGTTTTTTTAATTAAAAAGCTGAAATCATCTGCCAAAACTGAACATGGTTGAGGTTCAAACTGTGTGCCAAATTTTGCTGTTGCGTGTTTTGATGTTAATAAGAAATAAAAAATTCTACTTAAAAAAAATCCAAAACTTTGAACACCTCTAGCTTGTGACCAAATTCCTGAGCCCATCCAGTCGCAGATTTTCCAGTTCTGAACACTGCTAGCTTCTTGACTATATCCAACTTGGCTTCATTTAGGTTAGAACATAAAAACAGCTATATTGGTCACAACACAAAGTTCCATCAGCAGCCAGTTTATCTGTCTACTGAAATGCCAATGCCAAGTGCCCAGAGATAACCTAACTTAGACAATGATCTCTCTCCTGCCATCCATCATTATCTCTGACAAACAGAGCTAGGGACACATTCTACATTACTTGGATAATAACCATGATGACTTACCCTCATGCATTTATCTGTTCCAGAGACTGCCCATGGGTCCTCAAAAACTGGAGATGGTTACTGTGGTTTGTCCTTAGCATAGCTTAGGCACATACTCATGAACTGAGCATTTAAGCTTGTTCCAGAATCGGGATGAGCCTATATTGTGAAACTGAAGCTCAAAATAGCACATGCATTGAGAGGACCACCGTGCAAAATTAATTAACCCAGGGGTCCAAACCTGGAGTTTGACCTCAGGTCATGAGGTATTTACTGGGTCGCAAGCGGTCAGCCTCCCCTCAAACCCCGCTTGCCTCAGCATTTATAATAGTGTAAATAATATTAAAAAAGTGTTTTCAATTATAGAGGGAGAGGGCTTGCACTCAGATGTTTGCTGTGTGAAAGGGGTACCAGACAAAAGTTTGAACCATTGAATTAACCCTCTGAACTCAGGGAATGCAGGGGAAGGGGGGGTCTCCATTGTAGGGTTGGAGGATATTCGCTTCTCATTGACTCTTCCTCCGTGGCTAATTTAAATGAAGCTACCTCCCTGACATGAATTTCCTATGGCACTGAAATTAAATATAGACATAATTTGGATTGGAAAGTGAAGGGATGGTACCTATTGAAAACCTAACAGCTTGCGTCTTCTGCAAGCCTTAAACTGCTGATGAGCTTTAGGGCAGGGAGGCGGGCCTCCCAAACAGCCGGCCCTCCCCTCGTCCGACCCCCCACTTCCTGCCCTTCCCCGATCTGCCCTCCTTAGAATCCCCGACCCATCCTGCTCCTTGTCCCCTCACGTCCCAAGAAACCCCACCCAATCACCACCGGATCCCACCTGCTCCCTGTCCCTTGACTGCCCCGACCCATCCACCCCCCCACTGAGTCCTGACAAACCCCGAACGCCACAATCCACCCCCCCCTCGTCCCCTGACCCCCCCCAACTCCTGCCCCCTCCCTGAGCCCAAGGCTCCCTGCCGCCGCTCACTCAGAGCCAGCATGCCCCGAACAGCTGCACGCACCTCCTGCTGCCTCCTGAGCTCCTTCACCCAGCCGGAGCTCGCTCCCGCGCCCCTGACCACGCCGGCTGCGTGGGGCGGAGCTCAGGAGGCCCGCCGGATGGACACTGCAGTGCCGTGTGGGAGCGCTGCTTGTTGCGCTGAGGCTCCAGGAGAGGGGTGGAGGTGGGAGCCTCGGTCATTCTCTTGGGGGCCCTTGCGGAGCCGGGTCCTGGGGCAAATTGCCCCACTTGCCCCCCCCCCCGGGCGGCCCTGTCTCCAGCTCCCCATCCCCACCCCAAAAACATCCCCAAAACTGTTTCACCCAAGATGAAAATGTATCACTACAGATATAGAAACACAGTTTGAGAGAGGGAACAGAGAAAATACACCTTCCTGAGAATTAGTTTTCATTTGTGTTAATGGCAAATTGGTGTAACTTCAGTAGGGTGACCATATTTCCCTATGCTGAATACGGGACACCTGGTAAAATTACTCGTGTTCAAGTGAGTTCAATGGCAATCAATCAGAACTACGCAGTACAAACATTCAAAGTAGCATTAAGTTGACTGAGCCCCCTTAAAAAGAAATACTGCATAATTGGATTCTTTTTATTTACCTTCTGATCTTTAAAGCTTTAGGGTTCACATGGGGAGGGATGACACACATTCCGTACCCCTCCATCACATGGGGAAGAGGGGGTGACCAACCGACCCGACCCGACCCTCCCTGCCCAGCACTATCTGCCCTCCATACCTGGCTGGGCTCCCGATACCTGGCACTGTGTCTTCCTGAGGCAACATGTGTGTGGGGGGGAGGGGGCGGTGAATGTGCAGTCACATGCCCTCCCCCCCAGATTTATGCCAGGGTTTACACCAGAATGTGGCCAGCAGCAGCCTTTCAGCACTGTGTGGAAGGGAAGGGACAGGAGCTACTTCGAGCCACAGGGAAGGAGGATGCGGGGTGGGGAGGGGCAGGAAGGGATGACCTGGCCTATGTCTTTGCAGAGCTCATCCCTTCCTGTCCTCACAGTGTCAAAAGGCAGCTAACACCTCCAGGCTGCTGCTGGCCACCGACATAAGCCAGCCATTTCCTGTCCCCTGGCTCCAGCACGGACAGCAAAGAGTTAAGTCCTAAGGGCATATTATACACCAGGGCCCAGGGAACCTGATTGCAGGGGCTTCAGCAGCCATGGAGCCTGGCCAGAGAGGTGGCTCAGCAGGGGAGGGTGCCTAGGGGACAGCCCTGCACTTCCTGGGAGCAGGACCCAGGGCAGTCTGGGGGTAGGGTGGGCA
>NC_133771.1:38966994-38976147 GCF_003597395.2 Chelonoidis abingdonii | reverse complement strand
TTCAGGGAAGTGGTAGGATTGAGGTCAATGGTATTGGGACGAGTTTGACATGGTTTACTAAGGTTAGTCGTGCCAACCAACTGATTCTTCTTTGAGAGGTGACGGATTACTTAGACAAGGAATGTGGGTGATCTAATTTACTCCCGATTTTCCGTAGGCGTCTTGACCGGTTCGCCTGGGGACTGTTATTTAATTGGAGACTGGGGATGATGTGAAGTTGTAGGTGATAAGGAACTTGGTTAAGGGGAGATCGCGGGTTCGTACTCAAGGTGACTGTGTGGAGGAGGTTACTAGGGTCCTCAAGGTCGGTTTTGGGACCGTCTTATTTACTATTTATTATGACCTTGGCCAAAGTTTTGTGTTAATAAAGTTTGCGGATGCACGAGTGGGGGGTTTGTCGCCGGAGAAGGCCGGATACTTTCCGGAGATTGGACACCTTGTACCTGGGTTGATGTAAGGATGAATTATCGCTTAAAGTGAAGGTCTGCATTGGGATTAATATAAGATTTTGGATATACGTTTTGGGGGCATCAGTTGGAACGCGGGGAGGAGAGGCTTGCGGGATTGGTTGATAGCGGATGACTGATGGCCGCCAATGTGATTGGGCTGTTAAACCAAGCAAATGCCGGTGTTCGGTGTGTCAGGTTTGGGTTTTACGCACGGAGAGGAGGTGTTAGTGCGTTTTCGCGTGGTGGACCCCACCTGGCATTTGTGTGCAGTTCTGGTGTCCATTGTTAAGCGGATGAATTCAACTTGGACAGGTTCGGACGGGCTTTTTTTGGTGATCCGCGGATGGAAATCTGCTTTGAAGAGGGGTCAAGAGTTGGCTTGTTTAGGCTGGCCAAAAGACGGCTGCTGGGGGATATGCTTTGCTCTATTAAATATATCATGGGATAACGTTAGGGGGGAGAGATTTTTCGTTTGTATAATGTGGCACGGGCGTTGGGTACAATGGATATTAGGAAGTTAGACTTGAATTGACGAGGTTTCTAACATTAGGGTGAAGTTCTGGGAACGCTTGAGGGAGTAGTGGAGGCAAAGATTTCGGGCTTTATAGCTAAGTTGATAGTTTGGAGGGGATTTATTGATGGTATGTTTAATGGGATGGATTTTGGATTATCGGCGATTAGTGGTCCTGTTGTAGAGGTAGTATGTGGATGGGAATGAGTTACTGAGAGGATCTTTTTGGGTGCTGGGTGGTGAGGTCTTTGCCACTGTTCAGGGTTTTAGTGATCGCCTCTTTGGAGGCGGGAAGGATTTTCTCGGGCGATGGCACTGGGTTTTCGCCTTCTCTATGCAGCGTGGGGCATGGGTCGCTTGCTGCGTGGATCCTGGGTTGGGTCTTCAAATCTCAATTTTGACGTTTCATAACTCGTCTGTTCGGTTGTAATGTTGTTATGGTAGGTTTTGTGGTGCTTTGTGCAGGGGCGCTAGATGTCTTGGTCCTTCTGACTATGCGTCTTGAGTCTTGAAATTTGTTTCTACCTATTGTATTACTGGGAACGAGATTGAAGCTGAGTAGAGGAGTCTCTCGAGCTGAGACATGAGACGACCCCAAATTCCTCCTTGATTGAAATTTGTTCTGATTGGTCCTTGGTAGTGTTTTGGTTCCTTTGTTACCTTTAGGTAAAGACGTACCTGTATTGTTTATGACCGTCCCCAATCAACGGGATGTCACTGGCGATGATTTTTCTGAATTTGAGTAACGGATTCGAACAATGCACTTTAATATATACTAAGTTGTACTACAGATTTTTATTAGGACATGTTTTTACGTGTTTCTGGGAAACTTTCAGGAGGTGATCCGCACTTTGTTAGAGCCTGACTGTGTTGATTTTAAATCAAATTTGGGTAGCTAAATCCACGAGAGTTTTTTTGTTCCTTGGCAGTATGAGCCTTTGCGTGCATGTCAGTTGTGTGACGCGTCCCAAGTAGCGACTTTGCCAGGCTACACATGGCATAGCTTTCCTTTTTCACTGACTGGACCAGTGCTTTCCCTCAGACAGTTTTCTTGTGCAACCGCCAGGATGGATGTGTCCGGTTTCGCTGATGGACTGTCGTTACTTGTTCATTGCTCGGGTGGGTTCTGGAATTGGTTTGTCAAAGTCGCGACCTTGACGGGGTGACTAGTCGCCCTTTGTGGCTTGGGTAAGGCTTCTGACATCTTCGTCCACTATGTATTTGGGGGGTTCTTTTTGGTCAGGTCGGTCAGTTGGCAGAGTTTGCTGTAGTGTGGTACAAATGCTGTAGTACGGCACTGAAAATTACGTTCTTTGTTTCCTTGGATGGCTCACCTTTGCTGTTAGGGATTTTGTTTTTCGTCACTGGATGTCCGGTAAGATACTTGTTTTGGCGATTGACCACTTTTTGGCGCTTAACGTTTTCCGACTCCTGATGCCTCAAGACTTTTCCAGGTGTATAGGTTTCGGGCGGGGTGTCTGAAAAATAGCACATCTCGGGTAGGCACTGCAATATTACCCAGTACTGCTGTGACTTACCAGCTCTGGAAGGTGAGGTGGCATTTCGCGCCCGAAGGAGTAATTAATCTACACCCCGCTATGGGTGATGGATGCTGAATTCTCTTTGCAGGTTTGTTTAGCCGGGTACTTGCCGTCCCTTGGTTAATGTATTGTGAGATGAACTGGGCAGTTCACAATTTTCCATCGCTCATTCGTGCTTGCTTGGTAGTGTGGTAGTTACAGCTTAGCTTACGGTTAGTCATGCCAATAGCATTTTCCCATCTGGTTTGGGTCCGCCCACTGGAGATGCCATGCACTGGTTAGATGGCGATTTACCCATCGTGTAGCATGTTCTGGATCTCCCGTTTCGCACTTTGGGGCGTGGGGACCGTGGGTGTGTTCTACTGGGTGAGCTTTGCCTTTGTGTCAATGGAGTTCTGGTGTTCAGTCGCGTCCTGGTGGTGGCTGGAACAATGGGGCGAGCTAGGTGTGCGCTCCTTGTTTGTCACCGTGCAGATTCCAGGGGTTGGAGGTTCACTCTTCCACGTTCGTTTTTTTCCTTCGTAGTACCGTCAGGCACTTCGCGTCTCTCTCCCTTGGACTGTTAATGACAAACCTGTAAGTCTGGATAAGGGTTGAGAGTTTACATGGTCACTCGGGCTTGTTGAGGAATTGGGAAATGCTATTGAGGTAGTCGTTCCAGGCGTTTGGAGTGAATGGGCCCTTCCCCATGATGCTTCCATCTTGACTGTGCTTTAAGACCTACCTGGTCTCTAACCGTGAAGAACGCTTCTCTGGTATGTTTTATACCAGCCTTTTGCTCGTCCTGGTATCCTTTAGGTTTTCTTTGAGGCTAAGGTGTCGAGAGGGTGCTTTGTGGTTGTTAAGTCGATGTTAGTTCTGGAGAGGCGTACCCTCATTGTTGCTTCAAACTGTATGGTCTTAACTCGTGGTAACAGTTCATAGTGAACCCTAATGGTTATGTGTCGCTGTAGGCAAAAGAATGCTGCCATGGTATCAATGGAGTTCAGTTGTCATTTCTTATCTGGCCCAAGTTCATTAACTTTCGACGGCATGGTTTGGGTGGTTATCGGAGGACGGTGGAACAAGTATTCCATAGTTTCGTGTCGCTGCAGGAATTAGATCCTGATCTGTAGGATGTCGGGGGCAACCTTCCTGGCAAAATGTTGTTGGGCCTGGACACGGGCTTTGCCTGTGTTGCCTGAGTACTGCTTCCGGCCTAGTGCAAAGTCCTCGAGTGTATCGTATGTTTCTCTGGGGTTTTCTTGTGAAAGGGACCATTTTGCACGCTTACTCGCTGATGGGACCTCATTATGGGGAGTGCTGGAGGGGCCCTTGACGGTTTGGCTTTCACCTTCTTTGCCATTCCAGCCGGACTACTGGGCTACGTATGCCTCCTCCGTGGAGGATTTCAAAACTTGTCTTTGGTTCTGTTCACCGTGGCCATGAGTGATATGGGCTAGCTTAGGCTTCCCCGTACTTTTTGGAACCCAACTGTTTTTGCGGGCTGCATTTTTCTGGTGATCCCACCAGAGATTTCTTGGTAACGTCTTGGTCTATACAACCGGTCGTTAGAAGACGCTGGATAGGTGGGTGCTTCCGTGCGCCATTAGCTTTTGAAGGTGTCCTTGCTTCCTGCTCAGTCTGGATGTTTCTGGCTGGGGGCATCTTTTCTCGTGTTGGACTTGGGCTTGTCGTCTGGAAGCGATGTAGGTGTGATGGAGTTGTCTCGTTGCTTGGTGTCTGCTCTTCGCGGGCACCGGTGGTATTTCGGCTCTGCTGGCCTCTCGCTGGTTGTGTGGCTTTTCTGCCGTTCGGGTCGCTTGGCGCCTGGGCGTTGGGGTTAAGATGGGTTCAATTTGCTTGGCTGTGTGGTTGCTTGGTTGTGTTCTTCGGTCTGGGACTGGAGTGCTGTTGCTGGTTCGCCATTGGCGGGGTCCGCGGCTCCTACCTCTGTTCTGGGTCTCTATTAACACAGACGGGTCCCTGTGGAGGTCGGACGATGGGTCGTGGCCTGCTTGGTGCGGTACATTCCCACTCCCTTAGCCCGCTTTACTGGTTGGCCAGCTTCCCGTGATGGGGATGGCTAATTGTTCATAGCATTAAGTTCCATTTGAACCTTCGCGTCCAAATCTGGTGTCAACGCGGGTCCTTCTTTTCGCCCCTTCTCAAATTTTTCCTTTCGCTCCAGGGATTTTGAGGCATCTGGGCCTGGGGATCTTTGGTGGTGTGGTGTGTTTTGACTTGACCGGTTGGGGTTCTTTGGCGTGGCCTTTTAATTGTCTTCATTCACTTAAGCTCTTCGCTTGATGGGTCCCAGGGTAAGGTGAGTTACTGGGGACTTGGTGAGGTGGAGATAGGGTGTCTGTGGGTTTCTTGGGGTTTGTGGGGGTCTTGGGTGTGCCCTCGGTTTGTATGGGTTTTTGTCCGGTGTGCCCTGGGGTTTCATTTCCTGCGTGTTTCTTGCTTTCTGCCATTCCATCACTTGGGTCATCTCACCGTCGGTTGAGTTTTGGTTTTCCTCTTGTATGTCCGTGTTATGTCGTCAGGACCATCCCGAACTGCTCCTTTGTTGAGGAGGTGGCAGGATCTAACTTTGTCCTGAGATCCGGGCTATTCTTCCAGATGTGGTATTATGTCTGGGACATGACATCTGGTTTCATTTGGGTTCTACGCGCGGTCCATTCTGAATTGGCTTGGTTTGAAACGTTTATATCGTTTTCTGTCCTTTGGCATTTAAGCCGCCCTCTTGCTAGAGTACTGAGCTGTGACTCGCCTCATGTATGGTCTTCAGGGTGCTGTACCATGCGGCTCTTTTTCAATTTTCTAAGACGGTCAGTGGTCACACTGCTGTAGGTGGGTTTCTTGTGATGTTGGACATTGTGTAGGGTTGTTAGGCTGGCTGGAGCATGCTGTGTGCGCTAGTTCGTCATGCTTTCTGTTTTCCTTCTTCGTTTTTGTTGTTGTTTCTCTTTCGTTGGTGGCTGCATCTTTGGTTTGGTCTCTTTATGGGCTGCATCTTTGGCTGTGTTTCTCTTTTGAGGCTGCATTTATTATTCTTCTTTTTTCTTTCGCTCCTCTCTTGTATTTCTAGGTCTTTGTGTCTTTTCATGTTTTGCTTGTGGTCTCGTTGTGTGTGTTCAGTTTTGCTGTTTCTTGTTTCAGGATCCTGGTTTGTTGTTCTGCTTTTTGTTGGGGTGCCTTGTGTTTATTTCTGAACTGGTTCCTTGCTGCTGTTGGGTTTTGCTAGCCAGTGCCTTTTTTTCTTAGCTTCTTAATGTATTCCAAAACCTTTTTGGTGTGTGTTCTGTGAGGTTTGACTCACAGTTGGAGTTCTATTGTTCAAGCCTTTGTCCCCTTATGGTTCCTTGTTAATTGCAGCCTACTGAGCCATGGAGAACAGAAATTTTTTTCTTCTGGCTTAATAGCTAATACTTTCTCTGTCAAAGGCCTAGCGGAAAAGAATTAATTTCCTAATGGCTTCTGGCTTCTTTTCTTTCCACTTCGCTGTGCCTATGTCTGCATAAGTCCATTCTGAACCTTAGTGTCAAATCTGGGATGCCTGCATGAACCTCAGGTTAATTCCAGATCTAGCCTGTGCGTGCCATCAGCCAGATTCAGTGTCGTACTCTGGTTCTAAACCTTCCCTGGGGACCCGACTCGATGCTGAGTCTCACAACAAGGAAATAACTTCCCTTCCCCCTCTTTACTCCTCAGTTCTTCCTTGCCCTGAAACTAGGAGATTTCTGCTTCGATTCTTGAACACAACCGAGAGATCAAGTTTCTCTCCCTCCTCAGGTCCTGAAATGCGCTTTGTACTCCACACAAGAGATTTTCTCTTCCCCCTGTTTCGTTTCCTCCCCCTTCCTGGTGAGCTGCGACTCTCACTTTGAGCCCAATAAAAAAAATCAACAGGGTCTTAAAGAAGCTTTATTAAAGAAGAAGCATCAATGGTCTCTGTTTCAATGGTGCAATTACGGGTCATGGTTAAGAAAACAAAATGTAAACAAGTTATTTCACAGCAATACATTTAACATTCAGAATCAAATGTATCAAACATTATAATATTTGCTCTTGTACTTAACTGGAACAGAGTTTAGAAAGCCTGAGTAGAGGATCTTCAGCGCTGAGAGCACGAGATGAAACAGACCCCCCAAACTTCCTCTTCCCTCCTTTGAGATTTGAAAAATCTTGTTTCCTGATTGGTCCTCTGGTCAGGTGTTTGGTTCCCTTTGTTAACCCTTTACAGGTAAAAGAAACATTAACCTTAGCTATCTGTTTATGACAGGAGCCTCCAGATTTGATGCAGGAAAAGGCTGGAAATCCCCTCTCCCCTCCACTCCAGAGCCAGCATACAGTGGAGGCTGCGTTGACAGCTTAGCAGGGGGAGAGGCCCAGCCCTGAATGCTACAGCTTCACTTTGCCACCAGCCTTACACACCCACCACCATTGGCGGCTACTGAACCTCCCTGTCCACTCACTGGTGGTGGGCGGGTGGCTGATGAGCAGGGATCTGGCCAGAAGCAGGACCTGCCGGTACTGATGGGGAACAGGCAAAAAGTAGAGGGCAGTTTGCCCATATTAAAGAAAAAGTTGGAACCCCTGCAGGAGGGCTTAAATATGGGAGTGTCCCTATAAAAATGGGCCATTCTGGTCACCCTACATTTCAGTGAATGTTTTACAAAGATAGAGGAGGGGATAGTACCACTATAAAGTTTATTTTGGGTATTAGATTACCTTCTCTTTCTATCTTTATGATCTCATTATTCCTTATCCTGAAAATTGCAAGTCTTTTAAACAGTACAGACAACAGCTAACAGTTAAGCTAATTGATGGCAACAAGTGATGGTATGCAGGCCTGTAGTCTATAAATTAACATCAGATTAGCTGGGCTTCAAATTAACTAGTACATTTTTCGAAGGCGGTTATTAGGTTATTGTTATTGCTTCTCTGTGATGTACAGATGCTTTTGTCTTTTAGAGTGGGAGAAAATAATGACAGCAATCAAACATCATTTACTGCTCATTTTTTTCATGATGTTGCTTGTCTACTTTCTTGCTGACACTTTCTTTTAACAAAAATTGTAACCCAGACTTTATTTTTCTAATTGTCTTCAAGTATAAAAGACAATAAAGAAAACACATTTTTATATTTACAATTAATTCTCTTTGTTTTCAACCATGCTACACGTTATGATTGATCCTGGGTTTTGTTCTTGGATTTGTTACTGACTCATTGTGTAACTCAGGGCCATTCACTTAACCTGACTTTATTCACCTAATACCTTAGAGTGATGTTCTGAAGCCTAATTAATTAATATTTGTAAAACCCTGTACAATTATGAAAAAGAGGGAAATGTGGAAATTGTGTTTTGGATTATATGAACATTAGACTAGTTCAAGAAAAAGACTAATTCTTCTGTTTTTACAACTGATACGTTAATTCTATTCACCCACTAAGCTGAGAGCATGTATAATATACCATATAAGCATATGTTATACAAGGTCTATTTTCTGTATCTTTTACTGGCCTTAAATGTGGCTGGAAAAGGGTCCATTCATAGTGTCCGGCAGATAGCTTTGTGAGTTTGTAATTTGTTGAACTGGTTTCAAGAAACTATTCTCCTCACTTACCTTTTATATATTTTGTCAAGTTGTACATTTTTGTGTACCTAATGATTGCAAAAGTTTGCTATATATTGTGATGCTAAGCCTTGGGGTCCTTACTTGATCTTCACTCATTACAAATTCTAACTGATGTTTCAAAGAGATATTTTCCTGAGGAATAAGTGAGCTAACCGGGGGCATGATCTGCAGGTGGTATAAATTGTCATAGCTCCTTTGACTTCAGTGGAGCTATGACAGTGTGCACCAGCTGAGGGTCTGCTCACTGAAGATTTGGCCTCACAACATTTAATACATTTCTAAATCTCTTTTTAAGAGTGATGTTTCTTCTTCTTTCTTCCCAGAAAACTTTGTGTGGTTTTAAATCAAATAAAAGATACTCATTGTAGTAAGAAGAAGTGAAGGTTAATGCTATTTGCTGCTAGCAGTTTTCATCTCACCCTTGTGATTTGTTGTGTTCAGCCACAACAGGGATCGGTTAAACATGTCTTGGGAGAACAGTGTACTTGGTGAGATTTGTGATTAGGTCAAGGAAGGTCTTGATGGATAGAATTCCACTGAGTGAAGATAATCCTGGCCTTTTTTACCCATAGATCCTTACCTTTCATTTCTTTGAGACTGCCTGTTCATATTGTGATGAGATTCCCCCGGGATGCAGCCTGGGACTGTGGGACTGCCGTGCCCCATTAACTGTCCAGCCTGGCTGTCTCTCACAGTGTCTTGCTACTGACCAACAGCAGACACCTCCAAGTGCTGTTATCACTCAGCACAACAGCACATGGAGCCCCACACCCGGCTAGATTGCATGAATGCTCCCAGAGCCACTCATGAATCACACGGAGAAAGACACCAGCCAGATCTCCCCAGCTTCCAACGCTGTACCTCAGGAATATACAGTCTTGCACTGCTCATAGACTCATAGACTTATAGGTCAGAAGGGACCAATATGATCATCTAGTCTGACCTCCTGCACAAAGCAGGCCTCAGAACCCTACTCATCTACTTCTGTACAACCCCTTACCTATGTCCGAGATATTGAAGTCTTCAAA
>NC_133771.1:38894068-38964427 GCF_003597395.2 Chelonoidis abingdonii | reverse complement strand
GGAGGCTCTAGTAGCTTTCTTTCCCAGTGTGATTTTTGCCCAGACAGACTCTGTCTTATCCATTCCATCACTTCTTATTTCTTTACAGTTAACCTCATCATTGATGTACAATGCTACTCCACCACCTTTGCCTTTCTTTCTATCTTTCCTAAACAGCACATACCCTTCAATACCTGTACTCCAGTCATGACTACTATTCCACCATGTTTCTGTTATCCCTTTAATATCCGGTTTCACTTCCTGCACCAGTAGCTCCAGTTCCTCCATCTTGTTACCTAGGCTCCTCGCAATGATGAGCAATACAAATTTATTAATTGGTTCACCAGTCTTTGTCAAACCTGAGCAGATTTGCCACAGACTTCAAACAAACTCACTGGTAAAGATAAACAGCTAAATTTAATGACTATAAAAGGTAGATTTTAAGTGATATGCAAAAAGTCAGAATTAGTTATCAAAAGAAACAAAATATAAGCATGCAGTCTAAACTCTCAACCCTATTAGACTGGGCAGCAACTAGATTAAGCAGTTTTTCTCACCCCACTGGATATTGCAGTCCTTAGTATATAGATTTGTCTCTTAAATCTGGGCCAGACTCCCCTGTTGGAGTTCTCTCTTTTCTTCTCAGTGTCTTAGTTGCTTGCAGCGTAGATGGGAGCAGGAGAAAATGCCCAATATGTGTCCACTCTGTCTGTTTTATACCCTCAGCCCATATGGTTGGAAAACACAAGCCCAGGCATGTCTGGGTAGGCCTTGCTGAGTCTCTGCGCAGGGCTGAGCAATTCCGCTGGTGTGGCCTCATTCAGGTGAATCATTGCATTATAGCTCCCTTGCTGGACAACGGCTGTTGATGGGTTGATTGATACCCCAGCTGGGTATTGGCTACTTTGCTAGCCCTTGCCTCTGGGGAGATAATGTCTGGCTGATTCCCCAGCTTACAGTATGCTTTAGTGACAACCATACAACACAGTTCTCATAACTTCATATGTATTAATGATATACACATATGGATAGAGAAATGACTTTCAGCAAATTATAACCTTTCCCCTGATTCCCTACAAGGGCTGCTTTATCTGTAAGATCACAGTTATATAAAAATGAGGAATATATGGGATTCCAGGATGCTCCCCCAAGGTATAGAATATTGCACACATCATTTCAGCTGTTCAGAAACCATGAGCAGTTTGAGACATAAGATGTGTTAAATATACTCATAGACAGCACGTAATGGAGGCTGAGCCTCCACAAACCTTGTGCTGCTAGGTGGGGGGCGGGGAGCAGTGGAAGATTTGGGACCCCTGGAAAAATCACGGCCCTGGATCTGAAGGAACTCTCACTCCCTGCTATGGGCAAAGAGCGTTTCTGGTCCCAAGTCTGCAATGAGGGAAAGGGGGAGAAGCGAGTGGGGGGCAGGGCTTCGGGAGGGAAGAGGCACAGTTGAGGCAGAATGGGGATGGGGCTTTGGGGCTTTGGGGCAAGGGGCGGAATGGGGTGGGGCCATGGGTGGGGACGCATGCAGAAGGGATGAAATGTGGGAGGGACTCTTGACTCCAAGCTCCAGCTAGGGCCAAGAGATCTGCCACTGTCCCTGCCAAGAGTGAGAGCTCAACCCAACTAGGGCTGAGCTTTCAGCCCCATCCCCACCCCTCTGGCTCTGACTGGCTCTCAGACCCTCCACCACCCTGCCAGGACCATGGGGGGGTGGAGGAGGATGAGAGCAGCGAGTGGGGACGGGGTTTCTGTTGGACGAGGTGGGACAGAGGGCTAGCCTCTCCAAGGGGAAGCTTCACCTGCCACCCATGATAATACTTCAAGGAAAATGAAAAACAAAAATTGTAATTACAATTCTGGACTGCATTTTGCATGGCAGATGTTTGTGAAAATGTATTCTTATTTTTTTTTAACTGCAATTGTCTCCAACTCCTCAGCCTACGGCTGCCTACCATTACTCCCATCTTCATTTAGACCCACTCGTAGCACGGAGAGCTTGATCCCTTGAGGCATGATCCATAGATCAGTTGAGGCTGCTGAGCATATACTGCGGGTAGTTAACACATTGCAGGATTGAGCTCTTAGGTGAAATCTGTTCTATATAACTGAGTCACTATCTAGTCCCCAACTGATGTCTCCAATTCTGAACCTACTAGGCTCATTTGGTCAGCTGCATGCCAATTAGTTAATTTCTTAACTCTATAGACGACATATGCATAGCCATTTATGCATTATTCTCACTATTTTGTTTGACAAAGGGCAATGACCTGAATCTTAGGCAAAAAAATGGCTATACATATATACAACGTAGTGCCGTGTGTGAGGGAAAAAATGCCTTCTGATTACAAATTGTGATGAATTTGTGCCACCCAATGTTCAGAAAATAACTCCAGGCTGTTGTATCATGCTGTATATCTTCAGTCATTCACAATAATCTTAAACAGGCCTGTGAGGTAGATATTATCTCCAGCTTACAAATATGGGAACTGACAAATCTAGAGAGAGTTTGTAGCAGTGCAGGAATTACAATTTTGGAATTCTTGGTCTGTATGACATAGTTAAGCAACAGTGCCTTTTTGAATCTTTGTAGCTATTTGTCTTTAAAGGATCTTGCAGAAGGGAGTCCCACAAGTTAATTATTCAAATATGTATAACATTCATTTTTAAAAGTTGGAAGCGTTCAGAAAAGAGCTAAAATGATGATTTGAACCCTGGAAATCATGTGTTGTAGTGAGACATTTAAGAGGCACTCTCTATTTAGTTTATCCATGAGAAGATTAAGTGGTGAATTGATCATGATCTACAAGAACCTACATATAGATAAGATTTCTGATGGGAAACACTCTTTGACAGAGCAGGAAAAGGCATAATGAAATCCAATTGCTGGAAGCTGAAGCAGGAAAAATGCACACTAGAAGTAAATGCAATAGGAATTAACCATTGGCATACCTTACCGAGGGACATGGTGGATTCTCTATCATTTGAAATCTTTTCAGTGAAGTCTGAATATGTTTCTAACATAAATGTTATAGCTCAAACAGAAGTTATGGGCATTACTCTTAGTGAATTTTTTGGACTGTGTATGCATGAAGTCAGAATAGATCATTATAATGGCTACATTTGGCCTTGAAGTGTGTAATTCCACTATTTCTTCATTTTCAGCAGCCAAATGTAAATTCATTACAGCTCAGTTTTCACACAATATCTAACACAAACCATGCCTTTTATACCTTTCTTTGAGGCACTTCTATTTGACTTACAGTGGAAAGACTTGCTACTGCAGATGGTATGGTTGACAGTCATTCATCTCTTCCCAAAATTTAAGTAAAACAGTAAGACTGACCCCACCATTAAATTACATGATTTTTTTCTGAAATTTGGTGATAAACCTATTTAGTTTCTTCACATTAAGGGCCAGATCCTGAAATCACTGAACATCCCAACTGGCCAGAAGATACTTCAGGACTTTGGGAGGTAGGTGGGGTGAGATGAAGGGGGAATTACTCCTATACAGATAGTTCTGTAATTGCTCATAGACTAGACTGCAGTAGCCCGATGACCATCTCCCTCTCTGTGGGGATACCAAGCTGGGAGAGGTTGCAAGTGGTTTGGAGGATAGGATCAAAATTAAAAATGATCTGGATAAACTGGAGAAATGGTCTGAAATATATAGGATGAAATTGAGTAAGGACAAATGCAAGGTACTCCATTTAGGACGGAACAATTAGTTGCACACATACAAAATGGGAAATGACTGCGTAGGAAGGATTACCCGAGAAAGGGATCGGGAGGGTCATAGTGGATCAAAAGCTAAATATGAGTCAACAGTGTAAAATTGGAGATTTTAACAGACAAACGCCTATCAGGGATGGTCTAGATCAGTGGTGGGCAACCTGCGGCCCACAGGCCACACACAACCAGCAGTTGCCCACCACTGGTCTTGATAATAGTTAGTCTGGCTGTGAATGTAGGGGACTGGACTACATGATCTCTCGAAGTCCCTTCCAATCCTATGATTCTGTGATTGGCCAGAAGATCCCTACAGTCATATATATACTAGAACAACCCCTACCCAAGCTGCCCTTATTTTAGCTTCCAGCTCTCTTGCACACTTGAACACAAGAAGTCTTCTCAGTACAGACCCAGTGCACAGGGAGTATAGAAAGCCCCTCCCCAGTTTCCCATAACCTGATCCTCAGTGGAAGGCATTGTTTCTACATGATCAGAACCTGTCATGGAAGAATTTGGTACTACTAGATTAAAGAAACAGACTTCAAAGGGTTTTAATTCCTTTACTGTCCACTAAGGAATTCATATATTTGGTACACAGCGATCAGACATAGATTAGGCTAACAAAAAATCTAAGAGAATAAAAGGTTTCTTTGCAGGTTTTCATGTTTTAGATGTATTAATTCAATTGCATCATTTCACCTGATTTATATGTTTAGCTAGAACCATGAATAATAATATAAAACTAAATACTTTTTCCTTGAAAGTATCAGAGTATTGTACTTGGCCATGTACAAAATCTGCTGTCAATTTCCCATCAATGGCCTGTTTCCAGACTCAGATTGTTATTTACATTAATGTTATGTACAAGAATTTAAAACGAACATTTACAGCAGGGGTCGGCAACTTCTGGCACACGCTCACCAGGGTAAGCACCCTGGCGGGCCAAGCCAGTTTGTTTACCTGCCACATTGGCAGTTTCAGTAGACCACGGCTCCCACTGGGCATCCCAGGCCAATGGGGGCAGCGGGAAGCAGCGCGGGTGAGGGATGTGCTAGCCGTGGCTTCCCTCCACCCTCATTGGCTTGGGACAGCGAGCCGTGGCCAGTGGGAGCCACGATTAGCCGAACCTGCCGACACGACAGGTAAACAAACTGGCCCAGCCCGCCAGGGTGCTTACCTTGGCGAGCTGCATGCCAGAGGTTGCCGACCCCTGATTTACAGTTTCATCTTATCTGATCAGTACATTACCACACTTCTAAATACCCTACTGTATCCCTGTTACCTCTAAATAAAGACGTTTGTTATCAAGTTTCATTCAAGTGCCAGATCACAAAAACTCCACTGCATTAATTGGTCATGCTTTTCGCAGTGTCAGACAAGCACAGAATTGAATAGGTATAAAGAAATTCAAGTCTGAAAAGACTAGCTGGATAATGTAGTCTTATCCCCTGTGTTTTTAATGTACTGTACTCAGTACATCATTTTCATGAATGTTTTATCTGATTGAATGTTTTTTTTGACTATTCTTGAATATCATCATTGATTTTTGCTTTGAATATCTCCATGGTAATTAATTGCACCTCTCAATTATACTTTTCTTAAAAATCTTTCCCTGTGGTCTGACATAAAGTTCTTATTTCTTTGTTTAAAATCCATCACTTTTTACATGGTGGTACAAGTCTGAACTTTGTTTTGCGTTGATCTGCTGTTAGTCTTTGTGATAAATATTTCAGTATTGCCAGCCCTAGACATTTAAAATTTGAGTCAGGCCCCAAAATCTGAGATCCACTTAAAATTTACAAGATTTAAAATCAACAATAAAATGTGGGTTGTTTTTATTTTTCCTTCTGGTGTTTAAAGGTTTAGGTTGCATTCAGGTCATGTTTTCAAGCTTTTGTCAAAAGCCATGGGGGATAGAAACTTATTTTTGTTTAAAAAGGTAAAATTCTTCTCTCATCCAGGTATTGTGAGACCTGCAATAAAATCATGACAGTTGGCAACAGGGGTATTTTATAGTCTAGTATTGTTGCCTTTTACTCTGTACACTAGGATGCTGAGCACAAGCTGACACAAAAATTCTCTTCACATCTTATATAAGAGGGGGAACGGGTTTCAGATTTACTTTTCTGATGAGGTCTAAACACATTTATTAACCTGAATGAAGTTTTAGCTCTTTTTCACTAAATCTTCTAGAAGTATTAAAGCAAGCTTAGGGGGTGGTGTCTTAGTGACATTATAGTATTGCCAGTGGTTATGAAGATGACACTGAAATGGCAGCATTTGTGGCAAAATTGGATGTATTCTGCTTCTTTATTTCCTAGGATGAAATCCTGGCCTCACTGAAGGCAAAACTCTATTGACTTCAATGGGGCCAGGATAGTATCATAGGATTATGTGGAATGTATCTAAAGTTGTGCCAGAAATTAAAACAAAATAAAAACAACAGTACAAAAACTCCCATATGTACCAAAACTTGGTTTTGTATGTAAGTAAAGGAGGAAGTTTATTTAAGATGATTTTTCCCATCGTTTTTATTTATTTTGGCTCAGTAAAGCCAACTGAAGTTTATCTGAGTACAAAACGAGTAAGGACCTTTGATAAAAAAAAAAAAATCAGGTGTGTCCCTTTGGTATGAGAAACAGAAGAAGAGGGAGGCTAGAGTGAGTCTTCTAATGGGCAGGAAGTGAAAAAAACCTAAGCAAAAGAGGAAGACTGGAGGTTACTCCCTCTTGCCCCTCTTAGCAGGAAACTCACAGAAGAGGTTTCACATAGTTTTTAAAGGCACAGATTGGCAGGAGACATACATGAAAATTGACAAGTGTGATCCTGATAGGTGGAAGCAGCAGCAACCAAGTTGTAGTAGGAAAAAGCATTTTCAGCAAGGCTAAGGCTCTCTTAGCTGTTTCTTCTATTCATAGCCAAATACAATAGAAGAACCTTCTGGTTTTTTTAGTATAAAAGTTCCTCTCACTTCACAGGTTGCCACCATCTGACAGTCAAACTATAGTATGTGGTGGGGAATGATTTTTTTACAAACGAAAAAAATCACTGCTCAGAGTACAAGCCATCAATAATATCTATCTGCTTCAGAGTTATGTGGGGTTATATAATCAACCATCAGCTGTAGCAGTGATCCTAAGTTGACTAGTGCATCTGTGCCACTGGCACCAGTCAGTCAGGAAGAAGTAGAAAGTAGTGCCACAGGCACACATTGGTAATAACCAAAAGGAATCCTTTGACAATAGTCGAAACAATGCTATATCTTGAGCAGGGTCCAGTTTGCTGATTAGATTGGTTTTATGGATTCTACTAGCATTGTTCTATCTGTGTTTTCCATTGACACTTTTCATTTTCATTACATTTTTAATCTGTTATGTATAGTCCCGGTTTGTATTGCTCACGTGTTTTTTACATACCAACTTTGCTCAGAGTTAATATGGTTCTCCTATGCATTAGTAGACTATGGAGTTCACTCATCAAAAGACAAGAATGTATGTTACTGTATAACTTTTTATCTACTCTTACTGGTAAAGTGTTTTTTAAAAGCTCTACTTATTTCCGTTGTATTTGTTATTTTCCCTCCTCTTTTTCATTATTTTATTCATTTTCTCTGTGTATCCATTTCTCTTTTTACTCTATTTTCCCTTCATCTCTTCCCTTCCATCCCCTTTTTCCTTTGTTGTGTTCTATTCCTCTTCCCCCAGGTGTCAATTTCTTATTACTCCTTTCCTCTTGTCCTTGTTCCCTCTTTCCACTTCCTTTGTATTCTCCCTACCTTCCTCTTCTCTCACATAGCCTCTCCTGCCAAAAATTACCATCTGCTCTCCTTCTCCATCTACAAAATCACACTCTCATATCTTCCACCACCAAAATCTCTTAAACACAGACACTATTCGCAAAAATCCATCAAATACATAGACACACGAAGCTGCCCAGAATCTACTAACACACAGAGACTTTTCCAACAACCCCATTCAGAAACATACATAAATGATTATCAATCCCATTATATACACAGGACTTCTAGTACTCAAGCTGACCCTCTTCCACAGAGTGCACGTACATACACAGATGCCCTATCCTTCAACTTTTCAGCCCTAAAACATAAGATTTCACTTGAACTGTCTTTCTTTCCCTGTCTCTCTCTCCACCCTCCCTCACCCCAACATATTGTCAGCCTCCTCTCAACCATTCTTCTGCCATTGCTGTCTCCTTACACAGGTTCATTCTCCGCACTCTGCCCTGTACAAGGTTGTGCCATTTGTAATAAAATCTTTTAAATCTTTAAATATCTATGTAAAAATCAAAGGCTAAATAAAAACAAGAAACACTTTAAACTACAAGGTCAGCACAAAGCTGTATGCCCTTGGAAGCTGTCACATAGATGAGAAATCTGTTAGAAAAGGATTATAGAAAAGTCAGGTTTCTAGTAATTCCTAAGAAAGCTAGCAAAGCAAAGACACGATGGATAAGAGATTACAGTACGTCAATACAAAAGTACTCAGCACTATTCAGCATAACGACGGCTCATCTATACATATGACAGATTTCATTGATCAAGAGAAGTGCATATTTGCTATAAAAGACCTTATGGGAATTAATTTCCAAAACACACATTCCTTGAAGCAGTTCACAATCAAGGTTATTAGATACCACTCATTCTGTCAGTGCTGGATAAGCCAAAAAGAAAAAAAAAATGGAGATCCCTACAGCATAAAATGAGTTTTCATTGTTTTCCTTACAGCCTGACAGACAATTATTCACGCACAAAAATAAAAGGAAACATTATTTTAGTCCACTCTTTTCTGAAGTGATCGATCTCTTCTCTAGGTGAAAATGTAAGTAAGAACAAAATGTTTCTTTTGTCCATTTCTTTCCAAGTAGGGACTCAACTACAGTTAGCACCAATAAAATCTTTACAGTTTTCCCTTTTTGGTCTAACTAATATTACTTTGGGCTTCCTGCTGCTTTTCTTTCCACCCTTCCCCACTCCCTCTTACACACACACACTCTTATCTCAGAACAATACCCAGCAAAGCCCTCTGCTCGTTGTTCAAATACCTGGGTAGAGTCGCATATGCCTTTGTTTCAGGTGGGGGGTTGCTTAACTGTCTCTTACAGCTATTTTAAATGAAGAGTGGTGGTCACATTTACTAGTTGTAAAAGTAACTCTACTGATGATATAACACTGTTTTTGTAGAGCGGAACAGAGAAGCCATCACCACTGGGTTGAATTAAAAATGCATCAAACAACTAAGCTAAGCTTAATTTTAACATAAAAAGTGAAGATAAAAGGCATGTTTTTCCAAAGTAGTTGGTGTAGTTCATAAAGTATTTGTGGAGTGTTGCGTGTACTGGATTCAAAAAGGATTTTCTGTGGTAAAACTACATCAATGACAGGAGTTCCTTCATGTTGAATGTTTGTGCAATGATCGATATGTTTTAATGAATATTTGCTTTGAAGTTAGTGCTATTTGGTAAAATTCATTCCTGGTGTAAACAGGGAAAACTCCAGTGAAGTAAATGGAATTAGGCCTTCCTATACCAGTGCTGAATGTGGCTTGATATATGTAGTAAATTAGAGGTTTTGATGGTGACACAGAAGATGACATATGAAAGATAACATTCCAAGATTCATAGATTTCAAGGCTAGAGGAGACTAGTGTGATTATCTAGTCTGATTTCCTGTATAACACAGGCCATAGTGCTTCCCCAGGATAATTCCTTTTGAACTAGCGCAGGCCTTTAAAACATCTTCCAATCTCAAATTGAAAAACACCGGTGATGGAGAATCCACTATGAATTTGGGGAAATTGTTCCAGTGGTTCATCATCCTCTGTTAGAAATTTACACCTTATTTCATCTGAATTTGTTCAGCTTTTTCTTTCAACCATTGGATCTTGTTATACCTTTTTCTGCTAAATTAAAAAGCCCATTATCAAATATGTGTTCCCTACGTAGGTACTTATAGATTATAATCAAGTCACTTCTTAATCTCCTCTTTGTTAAACTAATAGGGTGAGTTCCTTCAATTTATTGCTATTTTCTAATCCTTCAATCATTCAGTCCCTAATCATTTAAACTCTACACTCTCTCCAAATTATCAACATCCTTCTTGAATTGTAGACAGGAGAACTGGACACAGTCTTTCACCAAATGTGAAGATAGAATTTGATGATAGATTGGTAGATGCCTGGAGGCAGGTAAGACAATACAAAAAACAAGTGGCTCAGTTGTCTGGAAAACAGATGTTAGTTTTTCACCTCTTATCAATTTTTTTCATTAAGGAGCTCATTAAAATTCTCCCTCCATCTCTCTATAGTTATATTCTTTTTAGTGAAAAGATTTCCATTTTTGTCCTTTATTAGAGTTGATTGAAGTTGATATCTTTTGTCCAGATCTTGATACTCTGACAGAATGTTCTCACTATTACTACATCTGTTTTGTTCCATCTTCTCCACAAGCCAGGACTTGTTGTAGTAAAAGCTATAGAACAACAAAGATATGATCTCTGTATTGAAAAGTTTACAAAATAACAAGTGGCAGCAGAGGGCTCAAATGAAAATATATACGTTCATATTTGTAAATGAAACATTTTACATTTAAAAAAAATTAAAAAGAAAATAGTGTCACAGGGAGGGTGTTGTAAGGACTGCATACAGAAGTAGGCACAGAGGTTGGTAAGTGATGCCGATTGTTCCAAGAATCTTTGTTGTTTTATGAATTTAAGGTGTTGAGAATTTATCTTGAAAGGGAATGTCACCAGTTTATATACAGGGCCCTTCTTTTTTTTGAGTCTCGAATCTCTACCTGCCTGTCTGACATCAGCTCTTGAATGTATGGCTCCAAATTCAAACTTAACTTCTCATCTTTCCACCTAACCCCATCTTTTCTCAGTCACCACTACCAGCTCCCCCACTCCCTTTTTTTTGGTCCCCCAGCATTGTAATTTTGATAGAAAACTTTGATTTTTCTCTTTACCCCCACTTACTACCAGCCTATTGCTTTTTACTCTTTAACATCTCTAAATTCTCCTCTTTCTTCATGGTCTCTATTGCTGTCCTTCTCATCTGTGCCCTTGGTACCTTGTCTACTGTAATCTTCTCCTGACTGCCCACAATTGGCTCTCAAACATCCCCTTTCATATTGGTCTGAAGTACTACTGCTATAAAGCCATATTTTTTCCAACCATTTCAGCCAGGCTCACACTCCCTATTTGTCTCCTCTCTCTTACGTATATAAAGAAAATTTAAAAAGCAACTGATCCTAGTGTTTCAGTTGAGCTTCATTGTCAAGACTCGACGCAGAAGGGGAGAGCAAGAGACGATAAACTTGGAAAAGCCATTACGTCTTTGGATAAACATGGGTTTGAAGTAGCTCCTCATTTTCCAGACTTCCAGCCAAAAAAATGGCTAGAAGGACTTTCAGTTCTAATATAGGGGCTTATAGACTCATAGACTCATAGGTCAGAAGGGACCAATATGATCATCTAGTCTGACCTCCTGCACAAGGCAGGCCACAAAACCCTACCCATACACATTTATAACAACCCCTAACCATGACTGAGTTATTGAAATCCTCAAAATTGTGATTTGAAGACCTCAAGCTGCAGAGAATCCACAGCAAGCGACCCATATGCCCCACGCTGCAGAGGAAGGCGAAAAACCTCCAGGGCCTCTGCCAATCCGCCCTGGAGGAAAATTCCTTCCCGACCCAAAATATGCCGCGATCAGCTAAACCCTGAGCATGTGGCAAGACTCACCAGCTAGCACCCCAAGAAAGAATTCTCTGCAGTAACTCAGTTCCCATCCCATCCAACATCCCCTCACAGACCATTGAGCAGACTTATCTGCCGATAATCCAAGATCAATTGCCCAAATTAAACTATCCCATCATAACATCCCCTCCATATACTTATCAAGCTTAATCTTAAAGCCAGATAAGTCTTTTGCCCCCACTACTTCCCTCGGAAGGCCGTTCCAGAACTTCACTCCCCTAATGGTTAGAAACCTTCGTCTAATTTCAAGTCTAAACTTCCTAATATCCAGTTTGTACCCATTCGTCCTCGTGCCTACATTAGTACTAAACTTAAATAAATTCCTCTCCCTCCCTAAAGTTAATCCCCGCTGATATATTTATATAGAGGCAAGCATATCCCCCAAAGGAGCTCCTTTTGGCCAGGCTAAACAAGCCCAAGCTCTTTGAGTCTCCTTTCATAGGCAGATTTTCCATTCAGATCATCCTAGTAGCCCGTCTCTGAACCTGTTCCAGTTTGAATTCATCCTTCTTAAACATGGGACACCAGAACTGCACACAATATTATCTGAGCAACTGCCCTGTAAAAACAATAACTATAGATGAAAGTAAAGGGTTTTTTTCCAGATTCTTACTTCAATGCAGAAAACTGTTTTTAAAATCTCATAATATCCTATGATTAGTCTGTATCTAAAACTGTTTTTAAAATCTCATAATATCCTATGATTAGTCTGTATCTAAACCTTACTACAAAAACATTGAGGCTCCAAAAGTAGAGGAAGAGAGCACATTGTAGTGTCTTCAGAATTACAATGACATATCAGAATTCACACTAATGGAACTGTAGCATAAGCTTATGTCACTTACAATGAGGGAGATGCTAATATTATTGAGACATCTCAGAAATTAAGTCATGAGGGGTGGCTTTGGCTATCTGACCTAGGCAGAGCAACCCAGAATCAGAGTCAGATTGAAAGGAAAATGTCTGGTAGAAGAAGCAGGTACTTGAACAAGTATGTGAGAATGGTGAAGCAATTAGAATAAATGGAAAGAGTAGTGGGAGTTGGAGAGACACCAACAAATGAAGCAGAGCTCACAATTTATGGTAGAAATAGTGGACCAAAACTTGTCTGTTCATACCTATGTACTCTGGATACAGAAAACAGACTGCGGCTTTCCTAACTGAAGTGCATTCAGCGCTGTAAACCATGGGAAGAAATGTTCTCACATCTTTGTTTACATGTCTATAGGTGGGGAGAAAAAAGTATGAATCAAAGACCCGTCAGTTCAGATTGAACAATAACATTAATAGCAATGGTGAAATGAACCATCAAGGCAATTTTGGCCAGGTTTCAAGTAGTCTGCAAAAAAAGGATAGTCTTGAGGTATTTGCAAATGAAACTTTTATTAGTAGGAAGAAGTCCAAGGTTTCTTGTTTAAATAGAAATGCAAGCAGCATTTATGCAAAAATTGATGCATCTTTGAATATTTCTTAGAAATACTGAATCCATTGGCATTCCATTCCATTGCCCATTGCTTGGAAAATAGGATATAATCAACAATTAGTGATGAGTTAAAACAGTCCATTAAAACATTCTAAAATAGTTTTTCTATGGTGTTCATTACACTTTAGTAAATTCAGCTGCCATGGCATTATGTTATTCAATGCTAATTAGAAAGCAAGACATTTTAATTTTTAAACCTGTAATTTTTACTCAGAGACATTCTGAAAGTTCATTCTAAACATGCATTATAGGATTCAAATGTTTGTGTCTGATGTCTTGAGAGGCAAGTGAGGATGACAATAATCAATCATATCTAATTAGCTGGTGACATACTGCTCCTCCAGTAATTAAACAAGACATTACTTCTTATTTTCTAATGATTAAGATCACACAGGTTGCAAGCCACCTGTTAATCACTGCAGTTGCAAGACTAATGTCATTAACAGAAAATACCAACATTAAATCTCAGGGCTATTTTTAACTAAGGTTTTAGTTGAGAGATGTAATATAATGTGATATAAATAATAAAACTGACATTTAAAAATTTTGTATTGTGAGCATCTTTTCAAATTATTGAATCATCTATGGGTGCATGGTCTTATTTATAAATTGTCATAAACCACTTACATAATTTTTTGGGGGGAGAATGCTCCTCTGGTTGAAAAAGTGTTATGTATAGCAATGATTACATTAAAATCTTCTGTATGTTAAGAAAGGAACTATAGCATTTGTAATTCTATGTAAATAATATTAAATAAATATTTGATTATCAGTAAATGCACATATTCCAAGAAACAAAAGAACAGTTTTCTTGAAATCTAGACCTTTTCAAAGTATGAATTAAGTCTAGTTTCATATGCTATAACTCTTCCCTATCCTTCTATCAATTTTTCTTGGTTACACTGATACATTTTCCTATTTTTAAAAAAAAATCTTTCCCTTCCCTAGTGCTTTAAATTTAGATAAATTTAGCTTTAATCAAAATGTCAGGTATTAATTTAGAATATATCGTGAACTCATATTAAAAATCTATGGTTCTGGATGTTTAAAAATTGGGGTGGATATTGAAAAATACACTCCATCTTAGTAGTTATAGTCTTATTGGACCAAATTTTAGATAAATAGAATCATAGAAGATTAGGGTTGGAAGAGACCTCAGGAGGTCATCTAGTCCAACACCCTGCTCAAAGCAGGACCAACCCCAACTAAATCATCCCAGACAGGGCTTTGTCAAGCCTTAAAAACCTCTCAGGGTGAAGATTCCGCCACCTCCCTAGGTAACCCATTCCAGGGCTTCACCACCTTCCTAGTGAAAAAGTTTTTCCTAATATCCAACCTAGACCTCCTGTGACGGGGCAGAGTGGCCCCACACTGGTGCCACGGAGGTTAACCCTTCCTAATTGGCAGAGGAAGCCCCTCCCTGGAAGCCCTGTTGGGCATGCTCCAACTGGAGGCTAGGTATAAAAACCTGCAAAACTGCTCAGTCAGGGCTGACCACCGGAGGAGAAGGACGCACACAGCCAGCTCCTGAGGAGGACAACCCACGGTCCAGGAGCCAGCCCAGCCAGGCACGCTTACCCGCGCCCAGGATGGAGGACCTGCAAGGATACAGACGGGTAACCCACCTGTCATAAACAGATGGTTAAGGTTCAATGCCTCTTTTACCCTGTAAAGGGTTAAAAAGTTCACCTAGCCTAGCTAACACCTGACCAGAGAGGACCAATGGGTTAACAAGATGTTTCAAAAGAAAGAGGGAAGTTTCTCCTTTGTCTTAGAGAGTTTTCAGTTTCAGCCGGATGAAAAAAGATCAGGAACCCAGCCTCTTATCAGAGTAGTAAGTTTTAGAAAGGATAAATAGGTTTTATGTTTATTTCTTTGTAACCTGTCTTATGCAATAGAGGTTAGATCAAATGGGTATTTGGGGTATTTTTGTGTAACTAAATTTTGCCCAGGGGAACATCCTCTGTGTTTTGAATCTGTATTTTTCCTTGTTTTTAGATCCAAGGGGATTGGATCTGGACTCACCAGGGATTGGTGGGAGAAAGGAGGGGGGATGGTTAATTTCTCCTTGTTTTAAGATCCAAGGGATTGGATCTGGACTCACCAGGAACTGGTGGGAGAAAGGAGGGGGGATGGTTAATTTCTCCTTGTTTTAAGATCCAAGGGATTGGATCTGGACTCACCAGAGAATTGGTGAAGGAGTCTCTCAAGGTTGCCCAGGGAGGGGAAGGTTTTTTGGGGAAAGGGAATGATCCAGACACTGAAAATTCTGGATGGTGGCAGCGATACCAGATCTAAGCTAGTAATTAAGCTTAGAAGTGTCCATGCAGGTCCCCACATCTGTACCCTAAAGTTCAGAGTGGGTATGGAACCTTGACACCTCCTACCCCCCCGGAGGGGAGATTATGACGTTGAGGGTAGGAAGTGACCCAGAGGAACCTTAGAGACAAGCCACATTAAAGCAGCACTGACGCTCGGCGTGTTGCGGGTGGATCCCTGTCAAACCAACAGCAAGGGGAACCCTGCCAATAGGAAAGCCCTGGATCGGGACCCAGTGGAGAGGGTGAGACTGGGTCCCCCTACTCCTCCGACCATTGGGCGACACTTCCCTGCCTGAGAGGGAGAAGGACGGACTCTGGTCATTGGGCCATGCTGCCCTGATACTTGGGGTGAGCATGTGAGAACCTTCCATTAGGCCCCATTGGGATGCCCTTAAAGAAGGCAGGCTGGTAAATTTGAGAGGCGAGGCCCTGGCACCCCTCCATCCCCTGCCATAAAGGGGCGCAGTGGTGCCAGACTCATCACACCTCCTCACTGCAACTTGAGATCATTGCTCCTTGTTCTGTCATCTGCCACCACTGAGAACAGCCTAGCTCCATCCTCTTTGGAATCCCACTTCAGAGAGTTGAAGGTTGCTATCAAATGTCTCCTCACTCTTCTATTCTGCATACTAATTAAGCCTAGTTCCCTCAGACTCTCCTCGTAAGTCATGTGCCCCAGCCCCCTAATCATTTTCATTGTCCTCTACTGGACTGTCTCCAATTTGTCCACATTCTTTCTGTAGTGGGGGCCCCAAAACTGGACACAATACTTCAGATGTGGCCTCACCAGTGCCGAACAGAGGGGAATAATCATTTCCCTTGATCTGCTGGCAACGCTCCTACTAATGCAGCCCAATATGCTGTTCACCTTTTTGGCAACAAGGGCACGCTGTTGACTCATATCCAGCTTCTCATCTACGCTAATCCCCAGGTCCTTTTTTGCAGAACTGCCGCTTAGCCAGTCAGTTCCCAACCTGTAGCAGTGCATGGGATTCTTCCGTCCTAAGTGCAGGACTTTGCACTTGTCCTTGTTGAACCTCATCAGATTTCTTTTGGCCCAATCCTCCAATTTATCTAGGTCACTCTGGACCATATCCCTACCCTCCAGCTTATCTTCCTCTCTCCCTAGCTTAGAGTAATATGTGAACTTGCTGAGAGTGCAATCTATCCCATCACCCAGATGATTAATGAAGATGTCGAACAAACTGGCTCAGCACTCCGCTTGATACCGGCTGCCAACCAGACATTGAGCTGTTGATCACTATCCATTGATCCCAACGATCTAGCCAGCTTTCTATTCACCTTATAGTCCATTTATCCAATCCATACTTCTTTAAGTTACTGGCAAGAATACTGTGGGAGACTGTATCAAAAGTTTTGCTAAAGTCAAGGAATAACACACCCACCACTTTTCTTATATCTATAGAGCTAGTTATCTCATCATAGAAGTCAGTCAGGTTGGTCAGGCATGACTTGTCCTTGGTGAATCCATGTTGATTGTTTCTGATCACCTTCATGGATATTTGCCATTGCCTTTTAAATGGGCTGAACAAAAGCATCAGACTAAAGTTTTCTCCACCATTGCTGGATGCTATGGCAGATTTCAGGAAGGGTGCAGTATGGTATCCAATTTCTGTCAAGGTTTACAGTTTAAAATCTGATTTGAACCTGCTCAAAATGGGTGAGAAAAGAGGAGATGAATCAAAGGCTAGGACTACAAGCCTCGGCTGTCTCCTGGTAGCCAACAACAAAGCTGTGTTTAAAAAAGGGAGGAGGGGAAAAAAGGATGTTGCTCTTACAAAAAGATGATAAATATGATATTATGCCTGAGCGGAGAAGACGTGCATACTCCAAATACATCTTACCTAAAGGTCAGACTGCTATAAGGTCAGTTTGGTTATATATGCCTCAGGTCTGAAAACTCTGGCTATGTGACATTGAAAATTACCCACTGTCAAAAGTTAAGACTGGCTGTTTTTCATTATTGGACAGAAATTAACTTTGTGTTGCCTTTGTATTTGTTTGCTTTTTCACCATGAGAGAGTGAAACATTTCTGTCACAAACTGTGATTTATAATATTGACCAGGCAGCCACTTACTTTCTCCCGGTTTGAGTTGTTTTTTTTATTGGAATTAAGTGATATGAATCACATCTCACATAATTGCTGTTGCTGTCAGGGCTTTTTGTGATGTCTTGACTGTTTTATGCCCAGGTGCAAAACATACAATACTGCATCTCCATTTCTTGGTCAAAAAAAATAATGATCGTGTGTGAAGGATTCTCAGAAGAAATACAGTTTCTTTAAAAATAAGAGCCATGTTAATTGTTCTCCCTCTTTTCTTGATCATGTAAAATCTTCTGAATTGAAGATTAAGGAATATTTGTTTATAAGTGATTCATCTAAGGATAGCTACATGGTCTGTTTATTAAATACTTGATATTTACTTTCTCATTAAAGAGGCTGCAGGGTTATAATGCAAATAATAATTGTGTAATACGGGAAATACTGATGTTTAATATTTATTATTTTTGTCCTTGCAACTAATTGGTTATATATAACACTTGCTATGAATATAAGGGAGTTTAAGATAAAACAAGCTATTGAAATCTAAAAGCTAGTCTAAGTAAGGTGAGCATTGCAGCCTGCAGACAGAGTAGTGTTCTGTCTTACTGAATTCTCTTGCAACATAGGGATTTAAAAAAAAACACAACATTTTAAGCTGGTCAAATAGTATTTGTCAAATTCAACAAATGTCATAGTTTTTCATTGAATAATTTATTTAGTGCATACTTTTTAACGGTATCTGACTGCTCTTAGAATATTTCATGAATCACATAATATTTCATAAATCACATGAGTCACAAATTCATAGTCAGCTGCAATAATATAGTGAACTTTTCTCTGGCCTTGATCCTCCAAAGTGCTGAACACCAGGACCCCTGATCCAGCAAAGCATTTACTATACTTAACTATGTAGTCCCATTAAAGTCAATGATGTTTGCTAAATTGTGTTTCTAACCTTTAAAAGAATTAACCTTTAAAGTTCCAAATCTTTCTGGTATGCATAACACTTAACATTTCTGAGAGTTTAGTACGCAAAAAGGGTAATAATCACATAAAGAAAATACATTGTCTACCTAAGAAACATCTATTTATTCAAAAGCTAGATTTGTTGTATTTTCCATTCACACCACTGGTTCTAGCAGAATTTCATTCTAATATTCAGCATAATCTACTAATGACCATGATGTTTGCAGTTTATAAAAATCTGTCTTCTGAGATATGAGAATTTCACACAATAAACACCCCATGCTACATCAGGGAGTTACAAGGGAGTCTGCATTTTTATAATGGTTACAGTTGCTAGGCAATGAATGCTTGCCTCAGCTCTGAAATTTGATAACGTTTTGTTAACCAACAGAAGCAGTGGCATCTTGTGTATGATATTTTTTTTTCACATAGCTCACTTTTAATGGCCACAATTGCAGTTAAACCTCATAAGGACTTTTTTCAAAGAGTCCATTCTATGCCTTTTGTGCATTCATAGCTTGCTCTGCTGTGACAGTTTTCAAGGTTTCCCCAACCTACATTCAGCTTATATATATTGCTTTGTCAAGTGATAATTACCCCACATAAAGTGTGCACCAGTATTTTGGCGCATATTTTCCTTGTGAAATGCCTCAGAGAGTAAAAAATTCATGCAGACCCTGCTCTCTTCCTTTTATGGAAGCGTAGTGGTTAAGAGTGCCACCCTTTGATACGGGAGACCGCCCTTTGATACAAGAGAACGGGGTTCAAATTCTGGTTGGTACCCAACTTTCCAGTAGTGGTCCTTGGGCAAAAAGACCCCCTAATGCTTCACCTGCCTACCTCAAAAATATGAGAGTGACACGAACTAGGAGAATCATGCCGGCTCAGACGTCGCCCGGATTGACAAGGTCCGCGCCAGATGTTGAGGAACCAGGACAATCTGACTATAAGTGGGCTACTGGAACAAACCATTCATGGATGAGACAAGAGAAACTGGATTGATGGAATGCTACTACAACAGTAGACCTAATGAGAGGGGATATATGAAACGTATGAGGGGACTATGGATGGACAAAAGACCTACATCCACACTTACTGAGAAACAGCTAGTTTCCCAATGCTTCAACATAAGTAAAAGTGAAGCTGCTCTCACAGCTTGAATAGACCAACTCGCTTACATCCCAGACCTCAAGTAAACCTGGCTAGAACAAGGGATGTGCAGCCCACACCTGAAGCTGGAACTTCACTGCCACCCCCTCCATTGCAGAGCTACAAGCAGCTGATATAGGCATAAGAATCATGGAGAAACTAGCTACATCAATCCTTGAGACTGATTACCAAGGCTCAGTGGAGAAGTACCATCAGATAGTATGTTAGAACATGCCAATAGAGCCCTCATGAAAATCCCTACTACCACCATACTCAAACCTATGAGCTTGTGTTACACTACAGTTCTGTAATCCTGGGAGATGCCTTGGCTACTCGATCAGAACAACAACAGTTGTACCCACCTGGAAAAATGAGGTTGGAGGATAAGATCAAGGGCGACCCTCAGAGGAGAAAGTTTAGTCAGCTGGCTGGAATACACAGAAGGGTGTGTAGAGTTAAGGACAAGCTCGGCTACTGAAAAAAATACATGGGCCTGACTCCATCTGAAGCCCTAGAGATGCTAAACAAAGGCTCACAGCAGCTACCAGGCTAAGGAGATACACTAGAGAAAGCAGAGGCCAAAAAAGTAAAATTGCCCTGTTCTCCAAAGAACCGATCCAAGGTGTACTCCCAACTGCAGTGCAACAAACACATAACAGCAGAGCCACCGCAGCAGAAACTGAACAGTACTGGAAGAACATATGGGAGAAAGAGAAGACTCATAACACCAGTGCAAAGTGGCTGCAGGACCTGAGAACAGAGACACAGCAATCTCCCAGAGACAGAAACCAGTCACCATCACAGTAGAAGACATCCAGCAGCGGCAGAACAATGAGAGCTGGACAGCACCTGGACCAGACTTGATCCACCACCTACCGGCTAAAGAAGAAACTAACAGCAGTGCATGAACGGCCTAGCAGCAAACAAATGAACCAGCTGTCTAGCAGCACGGCTCCCACCCAAACTGGCTAACTACAAGGAAGGACAGTGTATGATCTGAAAGACCCCTGAAAGGGAACAGAAACCGTCCAACTAACCGGCCAATAACCTCTCTCCCACAACATGGAACGTTCCTATCATGGCTCATGAGGTCCGCCTCAAGCTACAGACGCATATGGGCTCAGTACATGCAGCATTAGCTAAGATAGGCATTGGGAAACAACACCAACAGGCTCAAAACACCACCAGATTGCTCATAGCATAGAGCAGTCGGCCCAAGGACTCCAATAGGTCTAGGCAGGTGACCATCTGAGCACAGCCGGATTGACTACCAGGAAAGCCTACGACTCAATGCCTGCACACATGTGGATCTCTGTGTAATTCGTGCGCGCTCTCATACAAAGTCAACAGCGACACTTAAGGACCTTCTTTCTCAAGAAGCTCCATGGGGCTAATGGAGAGACAAACACGAAGTCAATTCGAAGGCGCTTGCACAAGTGGGCCATCAAGTGCGGCATATACAGTGATGCCAACTGGTCTCCCGCTAGGTGTTCTGCATAGGCTTAAACCCCCTCAGGCCAGATAATCACAAGACCGGATATGGGTACAGGTTCAGGAGTGGAACCTACCATCAGCCACACTCCATTCTAACATGGATGACATCAAGCTGGTAGCTAGATATGAACGAGACTCGACTTGCTATTCCACCTGACGGACGCGATTACGAGTGGGATATAGGATGTCATTTCGAGACTTGGGAAAGTGTGGACCGGTATGAGTAGTTGAAAGAGAGGTAGAGGTAGTCAGACCGATGGGGTGTGGAAACTACCAGGCGGGCCACAAGCAGGACATACAGACCAGCTACAGTACTCTTGGCATCCCAGGCACTCACATGGAAACCATCGATGTAGGGGGCAAGAAGCGACCTAGCACAACCAAGTATCACTAACAGGATAAGGATGGTCCTGAAGAAGCCAGCTTCGTGGAAGAACAAGGATCCACGTCCTCAACAGATATGCCCTGCCGGTGGCACTCAGATACCTGCTGGATATAGTTGAGCTGCCCAAAGGGAGGACGATGGAGGCTGCTGATGTGAAACTCTGGAAGCCTCCTTCACTACATTGCACGATGGTTTTCCACCCAAGTCCACCACAACCAAGAGATCCTGTTATACCCAGCGGAAGAAGGACGGGCGGAGGCTCTGGTGAGCGTCAAACACAGGGTTTCACTGTCCTGGATTGAACCTGCGTAACATCAGGGGAGGTACATCAGTAAATGGCCCCAAAGATGGGCTGACTGAGAGAATGCCTGAAGATCCCCCTCTAACCAGTCCCTAATTATACCATTAGTGAACCCCCACCGCATGGTGATCTCAGAAGTTACCGTCCACTTATCTGACGTAAAATCACTCCCCGACTGGAAAGGTTACTAAAGCGCATCAAACCAGACAGCAGCACCAGAACAGTAAACACCCCTGAAGCAGGTCTGACTATGGGACCATATACGTCGGCTCCATGCACTAAAACACGGCAAGATGCAACCAGAACCCCACCACGGACGATTCGCATATGGGCTCCCCCCCCACATCACAGTGCTCGGGCAAGGATCCAGACCAGACGGACAGGCACTGCGTACTGGCCCAATCAACCTTAGACATCGTATGCTGGTAATAGACAAGGACCAGAAGGACAGCGGGTCGAGTGATAGATAAAGCAGTGCCAAGTGACGCAATATTCAGGAAAAGGAAATAGAGAAGTGGAGTAAGGTACCAGGTGGCCTGAAGAGGAACTAGAGAGGATATGGAAAGTGAAGGCAAAGTGGGTCCCAGTAGTTGGCAGAGCACTCGGGCTGATGACCTCCTAAGGCTCGGGTGAGTGCGCTTCCAACAAGCATCCCTAGGAACAAACATCAGAGCTCTTCTGTCCCAGAAGAGTGCAGGTGCTAGAACAGCTTAATGATACTGCGCAGAAACCTTCAACACTGTCCCAGGTCCTCTGGTAGAGGGCACGAGGTTGAGGAAGACACATACCACCCATAGGAGGTGAGAGAGAGATTTTTTTTTTAAAGACTGCTTTTCTATTGAATGAGAGCTCTTAATCCATAATTTAACCACTTGGCTGAAAACTGGGGAAACGCTCTCTTTTGATGTCATAAAACATTCTACAGAAAGCGCACTTTGTCCTTGACCATATTTTTTAATTACTTTCTTTATTTCTGTAGGTTCAGTACGGGCAAAAACCTTTTCCTTTGGTTCATCTGATAGAACATGCAACTGAAGTGCAAGTTGCTTCTGTAGTCTTCTGACATTCTTACATTTGATGGATGTAATGACAGATAGATGCAAGAGTATTTTTTTTCAGACTTTATTTGATTTGATAACCACCTGTATGTGTGTTGGCCATTATTTTAGTAACTATATTACTTTACATAGCAGTATATTTTTTCATGAGCAAGTAATCAGACTGCTTTGTTCATAACGTAACTATAACATAATGTTTTTGCTCTGTGCTCATGACTGGGAATTTGTAGTTTGGTTTTGGTGAGACTGCATTGACCATTTATTTTGCTGGACAGTGCATTTTTATGTCTCAGCTCTAACTCGGTTCTTTTATTCTAGATTTTTTTTTTCCAGTTCTCAGTTTCTTTTTTCTAGGATGAGGATGGCAGATTGATTTAGTTGGGAATTGGTCCTGCTTTGAGCAGGGGGTTGGACTAGATGACCTCCTGAGGTCATCTACAACCCTGATATTCTGTGATTCTATGAGATGTGGAGGGAGAGGTTGAGGTTGGTGTTTTTTGTTTTTTAATTGAAACATAATAATGATCTACCCACCTGATTGTAGATTTTATGGCAACTCAAAGTATTAGCTGGGATTGTATAGAATAGATGTTTAACACTAAACTACAGGAATATGTAGAATTTAGGTATGACACAAAGACAGGATCCTTTTAACAAGGGAGTATTGTACTGCCACCTGCCACAATGGGGTTCATTGAAACAGAGAGAGACTTAACCTCCAGGGATCCTGAGCCCAGCCTTATTGTGGTTTCAAGGACTCTGCTGCATGAAGGAGCAGACGAGGAAAGCTTGAAGTCGGGCAGAGATCTGGGTCCAAGGGAGTTAGGGTGGAGACTTGGATCTTTTCATCATCCAATTCCACCGGGATAGTATAGAAGCCAGGAATATTCCCCACAATAGTGGGACCATTCACCCTCTTACAAGAGCATTGGTCTGGGATGGAGATTCAGGCTCCTGCTCTGCTTAATCTGGGATGGAAAACTCCTCTGAATCAGGCAGAACAGGGACTTGAACCCACGTAACAGTCTGGTCACACATAGACACTCACTCTCATTTCTTTTTTTGCAAAAAAATCTTTGAAGGATTTTATTTTCATTCCAATGTGGAATGAAAACAAAATTCAAAACCTTAGAAGTTGCCACAAATGGAATTGTTGTCCTGAAGTCAAGTTTAATAATAATACTAAATCCCAGGATGTATTGACTTTTGCTCTTGCATGTGAGAAAATCCAATTCAGAGTTTTAGTCACTCATAATAATCTGCTGTTTGAGTCAGAATAAATAGCTATTGATGATTAAAAGAACTTTGAAGTGACTTTTAAATCCCTTAGTACAAGAGCAATATAGTGCAAGTATGATGTGAAGTGAATTTTTCCTATATTGAGGAATCTCATGTGTAAATGTATTTCCAACAACTATATCATTGACACAACAAGTATATAAATATTTATTAAGGGTGAAATTCATGGTGGAGAGGAAATGATCTGCACTACAAAACAGCACTCACTGGGGTTATGAGAAGCAGCAGCAGCAGCCACTCACAAGTTCCTCAGAGCAAAAGCTTGTTGGCATGGGCCAGGTGAAGGCCCATGGAATACACATTTACAAATATCCAATGGCAATAGCACTCCACATAATTGGTGTGAATAGTGGCCATGATGTATAAGGCAGGCTGCAGACCTATACGCTGTCCCCAGCCTGGAGTGAATGGTAGATTTAACTTCCAGCCATATCATAGAGCCCAGTTACTCGGGCTTTATCCACTTGAACTGGATTTCACTCAGTGCAGTAGTCCAGTGATTTTCAACCAGTGGGTCACTACTCCCAATATAAGAACATAAGAACAGCCATACTGGGTCAGACCAAAGGTCCATCTAGCCCAGTATCCTGTCTTCTGACAGTGGCCAATTCCAGGTGCCCCAGAGGGAATGAACAGAACTGGTAGTCAAGTGTTCCAATCTTTGTTGCCCATTCCCAGCTTCTGGGAAACAGAGGCTAGGGACATCATCCCTGTCCGTCCTGGCTAATAGCCATTGATGGACCTATCCTCTATGAATTTATCTAGTTCTTTTTTGAACCCTGTTATAGTCTTGGCCTTCCCAACATCCTCTGGCAAGGCATTCCACAGGTTGACAGTGCGTTGTGTGAAGAAATACTTTCTTTTGTTTGTTTTAAATCTGCTGCCTATTAGTTTCATTTGGTGACTCCTAGTTTTTGTGTTAGGAGAAGGAGTAAATAACACTTCCTTATTTACTTTCTCCACACCAGTCATGATTTTATAGACCTCTATCATATCCCCCCTTACTTGTCTCTTTTTCAAGCTGAAAAGTCCCAATCTTATTAATCTCTCCTCTTATGGAAGCCGTTCCATACCCCTAATCATTTTTGTTGCCCTTTTCTGAACCTTTTCCAATTCCAATATATCTCTTTTGAGACAGGGCAGTCACATCTGCACAAAGTATGCAAGATGTGGGCGTACCATGGATTTATGCAGAGGCAATGTGACATTTTCTGTCTTATTTCTTAAGGTTGAAGTTGGTGTTTTTGTTTTTTAACTGAAACATACTAATGATCTACCCACCTGGTTGTAGATTTTATGGCAACTCATAGTATTAGCTGGGATTGTATAGAATAGATGTTTAAAACCAAATTACAGGAATATATACAATTTAGGTATGAAACAAAGACAGGATCCTTTTAGCAAAGGAGAATTTCTTCCCTTTCTTAATGATTCCCAACATTCTGTTCGCTTTTTTGACTGCCGCTGCATTGAGTGGATGTTTTCAGAGAGCTATTCACGGTGACTCCAAGAACTCTTTCTTGAGTAGTAACAGCTAATTTAGACTCCATCATTTTATGTGTATAGTTGGGATTAGGTTTTACAGGTGCATTACTTTGCATTTATCAACACTAAATTTCATTTGGCATTTTGTTGCCCAGTCACCCAGTTTTGAGAAATCCTTTTGTAGCTCTTCACAGTCTGCCTGGGTTTTAACTACTTCCCAGGACAGGTCATGAAAGGCAGTCGGGGATGCAAGGCATTAAAAAACATACTACAATCCAAAACTAAGAGAAGTCTCACTTCCCCACTCATCTCACATCCTACCCTTCAGAGTTCAGTATTTTCTGTCATGCTCTTGAAACAAACACACAAATAAATTATGCAGGCTTATCATTGTTACCCTTGCTATTCTTCCTTTTACAGTAAATGTAAGGAGGTAACAAAAAATATTTGTTTTGAATAAGAGTTCATTTGTGAACCTGAAAAGGTTGAGAAACACCCCCTATTTCAATGTAATATTTGAGATGTTAAAAATACAGATTTAAGTAAATGCAAATGCAAAAGTGTAATGTATATGTTTTGTATTGGAGAGTTTTACTATAAGATTTTACTTGGCTAAAATGTTTTAGAAGAAAAATATTTCTGTATGTGTTTTGGTACAAGTTCATCTTGTGATTTTTGGGGAAAAAAAAGGAGTTTGCTTTCATTTGATAGAATCTATTTTTCTAACTGAAGAAAACCAAAGTCAGAATGCAGTGGAATTTGTAGGAGTGGTTGCTAAGTTGTTTCCTAACTATTTGCTCTGAATCTACTTGAAGGGGCTTATATTTAGGTGGAATAAATAGATTTTTTTAATAGATAAATTTTGGGAGGAGGGTAATGAAGGAAGCTAACAGCCTACCTGCATAAGAAAACACACACTGAAAAGGAGCATTAGCAGAGAATCTGAGGGGAATTTTTCACTAAAAAATCCTGCCCTTGCCTGGAAAACTGTAAAACTGCTGACCAAAGACATGAGCAATCTAGTAAAAGCTGAAACTTGTAAAAAGATAGCTGTAGCTCTCTAAATCATGATGGACTGTGGTAGATTTTGTTCACTCCTTTGTAAAGGAAACTCATGACAGACTGCTAATGGGCAGCCTCTGGGTGGAAAGTTTTATCTTTTCTATTTAAAGAAAAGAGTGAACTATGTTTAAGGTCTGACTGGCAGACTTAACCAGGCCAGAAGCAAACATCCAGAAGTGAACATACTCTTTAACCAAACTAAAATAAATCCAGTAATTAGAAGAGATGAGTTTTGGGAATACATATTGACCACACCTAAAAGCATTAATGGCAGAAACAGGGTGATAGGTTGTAGGATACTGCATGTGGGAGATGGTCTTTTTTTCCTTCTGTCAGGGCATGTGAGACCTATTAGCTCCAATCTGAGTAATTAAAGGGATTGAAGACCCCCTGAGGCACAGGCAACTAGTGACAGGAACAGAGTGACCTTAGCAACAGCCAACCTGATACGACATTGTGAATTTAGAATCATGTTTAGTGGTGGATTTATTTACATTAAGAATGTGTGTGGCTTGGCCAAAACATCACTAAAGCTAGTGGGTGCAACTGCCACCCTTCATTTAAGATAACTGTAAAAACTGTTAAGTTTCTTTATGAAACAGTAGAGGTCTCCACACCATAACACAGGCACATGTCGCCATAATACAGGCACATATGGGGCTGCTCAGGAATTTGAACTATGTGGAAGATGGGGTTGGCTAGGTATTGTTTTCAGTTGTGTGTGTGTGGGTGGGAGGAGAAGAATGAGAGAGAAAGGAGAAACATTATTCATTCTTGATGGGATCCCATCCTGAAAGAAATATTTTCTGAACCCCCACTTCTGGCTGTCAACCCCCAAACTTCTCCAAGCTCATCATTACAAGAAGCTCCCCACCAAACAGGACACACCAACTTGGCACTGGACCTTGCCAGAGCAACAAATGCAAAGCCTGCAGATATATCTCCACTGCTCAACACCCCAGAAAACACACCTTTCATGAGCCATGTATCCTAGATTGTCCATCACAACATGTGGTGTACCTCATCCAGTGCACTAAAAATCCCAATAACTGTGTGTGGGTGAAATCAGACAATTCGTACACTCTTGAATGAACTCACACAGGAAAATGATAAAAGACTAAAACAGCATGTCACCTGTGGCTGAATGCTTTTCACAAAGTGATCATTCTATATCTGACCTATCAGTCTTCATCCTCCAAGGAAACCTGCACAACACTTTCAAAAGATGAGCCTAGGAGCTTAAATTCATTACTCCGCTAGACACTGAAAATCATGGACTGAACAGAGACACTGGATTTATGGTTTATTACAACAATCTATAACCCACTAGCCTTCTCCCCCCACTCCTCTTTGTCCAATGACTGAAGAGGTATTACCAGACCACTCTACCTTGAATAGTCCTTTAGAATACTTGCTAACTACTTATGCTAAACAATCTGTTCCATCTTGCCTTTTGCTGTGAGGCTGTGAGTTCCTTTTCCAGTCCTGAAGAAGAGCTCTTTGTGGCTCAATAGCTTGTCTCTCTCACCAACAGAAGTTGGCCCAAAAAAAATATTCTTGTGTCTCTAATATCCTGGGATGGTCACAGGTACAACTACACTGCATATTACAGAAACACACATGGAGAAATAGCAGACAAAGCCAGAACAAGCACTGAAAGCATGACCCTGAGTAAAGCCTAGAAAGAGAGCTTTTGGGCTATGAGCAAGTCTACATTACGAAATTAAGTAGACCCAAGTTATATCAATGTACAGCCACTGAAGTAATTAAATTGCTTTTGCATGTCCACACTATGCTCCTTGTGTCAACGATGCATGTCCTCACCAGGAGCACTTGCACCAATTTAACTGTCAGAAGCTGTTTGTCAGAAGATGGGAATGGGCAACAGGGGATGGATCACTTGATGATTAACTGTTCTGTTCATTCTCTCTGGGATACCTGGCATTGGCCACTGTGGTAAGACAGGATACTGGGCTAGATCAACCTCTGGTCCTACTCAGTATGGCCTCTTTTTATATTCTTATGTCAGCGTGGGTCATTGCGGGACAGCTTCTGAAAGGCACCAACTATCAATGTAAGCAACACAATATCTGCACTGATACTGGATCAACTTAACTATATTGACCTAAGCTTCTTGTGGAGATGGTGTTATTAACTGTTATTAGTGGGCAAGTTACATGGGTAGGAGGTACATTTTAGTGTAGATGTTTACAGAGTTAGTTTGACATAAGTTGTCTTACATTGACCTAAATGCTGGCTGAAAGTGGATTAGCACTATGAGCAAAGAAACGATCTCCCGTTGTTTTGGTTCCTCCTGTATTCAGGAAAATGGCTTTGCATGTTCTTTGTAACTAAACAGGATTGTACCAAAGAAACAAGTGACTCTATCATCAATTTCTCCTCCTAATGGAAACAATCTGCAGGGCCCCAAATTTTGACACACCACTTGGGTCAAAAGGGGGTAATTTTGGACCATACCCAATATGGAGCATGGTACGAACTCTACCTGTTTACTCAGTAGTCACCCAGATAGATGTTCAAAAGCACCTGAAGAGGCAACTAGGTGTAACACTGACAGACCTTGGTCATTGGTGGGCAGGATTGAACCTGAGACCTCAGGAACTTAGTGCATATAGCCCTTAGCTGAGGCTGCAGAACAGACTAATTCATCTCTAAGTGGTCTTGGTGCCACTAGAGGGGACAGTGCACCACACCCAGAAGGTGTGTAGGTTACATACTTCCCATAGCTGAGGAAGCGCATCCAGAACTTCAGAGACTTCCCAGTTGAAATCCCAGACAAAACCCCACTTGTAATGCTGACAGACCCCAGTCGTCATCAGAATCAAACCTAGTACCTCTGGAACTTAGTGCATGAGCCTCTATTACATGAGTTAAAAGACATGTAGCCCTTAGCTAAGGCTGTATCGCAGACTCATTAATCTCTAAGTGGTCTTGGTGACACTAGAGGGAACACAGAGCACCACACCCAGGAAGTTTGTGGGTTACATAGGCAGCTGGTGGGGTTTTCAAAAGTGCATAGGCACTTAGTTGGTTTCAATGGAAGTCAGACATCGAGGCATTTTGAAATCCCATTAAGCATCTAGCAGTATCTTTAGACACCTAAATACTTTTGAAAATCTATCCCATGATGCCTAATTCTTCATTGTTATCGTTGAGGAGATGCATCTCCCTCTGAACCCTCTCCTTCATAGCCTAGGAGCCCCAGACCTTTCTGTAGCCAGCTGCTGGGGTGGCTGTACTACTCTCAATAGAGACTTGTTTTTACTCTAAAAATGCAATGAACATTAGGATAGCTATCATGGAGTATACGCCTGTACATGCAAAGACGAAGTCCCTATTAAAATGACCTAGTTCGAAAAGGCGCTTTGTCCTAACAAGATCCTGACTGGTGTATATAGAATTACTTTAGTTATGACATCTATTAACACACTGAGTGAACAGGTGAATCCCTGAACTCTGATACACAACCATTTATAATGATCTAAAAAGGCAAACTTGAAGGGCTGAAAGAAATCTAGATTAATCTTATTGATTTGGCAAGCAAATTAGGTATTGCTACATGTCACCTTAGATCACATCAAGGGCTGGATGGAAAGTGTGGTGAGTAATGGGTCCTAATAGGAAGAGAGGAGCTCCATTCAGAGTTTCAGTTGAAACAGTGTGATGAAAAATGCTAATTCAGTCAATTACTCCACACATCCCATTCATTACTGAATAAGCTATTACAAGTAGAAATTTGGGTTATATTTACTGAATTACTATAAAACACATGTAGCTGTCATAAATGGATAGGTAGGTAAGGGTTAAGTTTCTTTTACCTGAAAAGGGTAACCGAACACCTGACCAGAGGACCAATCAGAGAACTGGATTGTTTAAAGTCAGGGGCGGGAATTTGTATACTCGGGGTCTTTGTTGTTTTCTTAGCTATGAGGAAACAAGTCTTCTTCTAATTCTCTCCTAATACTTCTTCTAAACATCTGTAAGTACCCAGGAACCGCAAAGTAATTCAGCTATGATGGTCTTTGGGGTGTATTTACCTGTATGTTAATTTGTTGTGCTGGTTTAATTGGGCTATCTTTTAAATCAGACTGTTTCTTTATATTTTCTTATAAGCAAGAGCCTGTATTGAGTTTCTTAATGCAAGATGATTGTTTTATATTTTCTTTCTTTTTTTCTATAAAGTTTTCTTGTTAAACCTTGTGAAAGTTCTTTTCCTAGGGAGGCAAAGGGAAAAGCCAGGCTGTGGGCTATTTTCCTATTTGGGTCCAGGGAAAGAGCAGACTACGGGGAAAGAGACGAAGAATTCTCTCTGTTCTCTGGTGGTTACAGTTTTTCCCTCGTTCCTGGAGCAAGGGGGGTGGCAGAGCCCAGCTGTGGGTATTTTGCATCTCCATTGTCCTGAGGGAAGCAGAAAAGCTGGTTTCTTGGGTCACACAGGTTAGCCGCGAGGCAAGCCTGATAAGGAGGGGGAAGGGGTTATTTTCCCTGCTTTTAGCATCCAAGGGATTGGGAATCTGGGTGTCCCACCAAGGGAGGGTTGGGGACACCAGAGGGAGGAAAGGGGGGATCAGGCCCCATAGATTAATTCCTGATCTGGTGGCAGCGAGAATATCCAAGCTGGTAGTGAGCTTGGGGGAGTTTCAGGTAAGCCCCCAAACTTTGGACGCAAAAGTCCAGGTTTGGGACAGGACCAGACTGGTGGACACTAAAGTCCAGGTCTGGGACTGGACGGCTAGATTACCACAGTAGCAATTACTAGCCACCATTATTTGCTCCCTTGAGGTTATGCAGGGTGTTCTAAAGAGTTCTGTTCTCTTGTGGTGTTTCTGTGCAAGTAGTGGCAATGATGGGCTATCAGGGTCCAATATAACAATAATAGGATATTTTATGAATAACATAGAATTTGAGTGAGGTGATTTTACAAATGTATTCTTCCACATTTTAAAAATATCTGCTATTGCATAGGGCATCAGTTTTATTTACCAGTAATGCCTGTACAGTCACTTACAAAAAAAAAAACTAGCAAATCATCTTATCACTATTGATAATATCAAGGTACTGAAAACTTTGGAATGTTAGGAAGTGAAAGAACAATTGCATCCTTCTCAGACAGCATTGTACTTTTTTCAGACCTCCCTAATGGACACTGAGGGCTTGTCTACAATTTAAACACTACCATGGCACAGCTGTGCTGTGCAGATGTGCAGTTGTAGCGCTTCAGTGTAGACACTACCTATGCCGACAGAAAGGCATCTCCCATTAGCATAGGTAATCCATGCCAATGAGAGGTGGTGGCTAGGTTGATGGAACAATTCTTCTGTTGACCTACCGCTGTCTACACAGGGACTTTGGGTTAGCTTAACTATACCACTCAAGTGTAGTTAAACCAACTTAATTTTCTATTGTAGGCCAAGCTTAATCCTTCACCAACCATCACCAAAGAACATCCTCCTTAATAGTACAGAAATTAAAATATTATCAAAGAATTTAAATCCCAAATTTGATGTACCTTCAGTTTGTTATAAAACTTTTGAGGAATGAGCATTGAATGTGAAGGGCTTATTTCTTTTTAATATAATATAAAAATCAGATAAGAAAAAGCATGTGAAATTTTAAAGGAAATGCTCAGATTGGATCACAAATTATTGGGCTTGATATTGTTCATTACATATCAGGATACAATTATTTCCTGCACTACAGGAATCATTAAATTAAATGCTCTGATCTGTTTTATGCAAGAGGTCAGACTACATGATTATAGTTGCTCTCATTTGGCTTTAAAATCTGCCAACCTCCAAAATGATATTTACAATCTGCTCCTGTAAAGTCAATAGAGCACTAATTAATTAATCTCATTTTCCACAGTTGTGACAGGATCCTTAATTGTGCTAGCATGTAAATCACTCAAAGAAAAAAAAAATCAAAATGCCAAATCATGGATTTAAAAAGACTTGTAAATCAGGGAAAATATGAGTCATGGTGGAGATGAAAATGTTTTCCCTTGTGAATAGTACAGATGTTCTACTGCGCTAGCATCTATCAAACAGTGTGAATATGTGTACTTCAACTGTTTGGTATAGTAGGAAAAAAACAATCACAGCATTTTGATACCACTGTAAAAGGCAAATTAATAATTTCTAGACTGATAAATGTTGTAACTCAAATACAATCACACAATCACTTATTTCTGCTTTGAAAATAGATGTTTTGGTTTTTCTCTGCTATATAAAATGCAAATAGAATCATTTGTCTAAAGCTCATTATCTTCTGAAAATGTTCTAGTTCACTGACATTACCAATTAGATATTTTGGTCTTAATTCTGGAAACATTATTAAACCAAATCTCTCACAATGGAGACAAATGGGAGGACCAAAAACGTGAAAATGTTAATTTTTCTGTTAATGTATTTAGACATTTCAGGTGGCGTTATGTCACATTGCTTTTTATCTTATGTAATGTATTCTGCACATAATCTTATACAGAAAACTTGGAAAAATACTTTTTATTTTGGCTTCAGCTATATTTTGATGGCTTTTAGTAGTTAAACCAGCATATCTCAATTATTCAGTGTAGCTTACCATTTAGTTTTCTGATGACAGTGTACTTCCATTCACTGTGATGCATAACATTTAAGTCTTATGTAACTTCAGAAGTAGACATCTAGTTCGAGCTTCACAAATTTGAAATATATAATGTGTATGCTTGTGTATATGTGACATTGGGATGTAAAATGTTAATCCTCTGCACAATGGAACTCTGGACGGTAAAGGTAAAGCTTGTCTGTGCCATAGACTGAACTTTCTTGAGGATCAGTCTGAGGCCAGTCGGAGACTGGAGTGAACTCCCCCATCACAAACCTCACCACTGTCCACTCAAAGTGCAGTGTGCATTTCTTTAAACCTGGCCTTCTCTAATGAAAACACATCACAGCATGTATATTTAAAGCAAGCAAACAAACAAAAAATGCTTCCAAAACAGAACACCTCACTGAACCCACTTCTCCTGGCAGTGGAAAAAGGTCTTCAAGTGGGAATGAATTACACTTACACCCACTTGAAGGCTCATTTATATTGCCAGATAAGTGTAAATAGGCCTTTGAATGAACATTTGAATCAATTTAAAACCTCAGAAAGCAAGCTGATCTTTCACTTCCTGTTTCAATCAATATGCATTTTTGTGCAAAACCTATTGAAATGTAAAGACCTTTTATTGTTTATCAACATAAAATGCTCCTGTACTTAAACTGTTTTATTTGTATTTTTGTACTTTGTTTCCACAGACTAAAACGGGTATTGCATTGTTGTATGATGAAGGGTCTGAAAATGCCTATGACATCCAACTGAAGCTTACAAAAGAGGTACTAACAATTCAAAAGCAAGATGTCATCTGCGTTAGTGGAAGTGATCACAGTACAAACGTAAGTACTTCTATATCTATTTTACTTCCAACTATATATGTGTATGTGTTCCCAAATAGATATTCTATCAAATAAGACATATGAAAAGAATGAAACAATATATATGTGTGTGTGTGTGTGTGTGTGTGTGTGTGTGTGTGTGTGTGTGTGTGTGTGTGTGTAAAATAATATGTTATTCCGCCATAGGTTCCTTTCCAACTCCACTACTCTAGTAAGTGTAACATTGCAAGTAAAATAGGGACTGGCATATAAATACTGAGAATGCAGCATTTCACCACCAGAAAGATGGTTGGTTAGGTTATTAACTGAAGAAAGTGTTCTGTTCCCACTGAGAGCACTTTGAAAAGAAAGTATACTGCATCACTCATTTCCCCAGAATCTCTCCTTTATTTGTTCAAGAGCAGGACAGGCTGGGACAGCACTTGAAAGTCACTTTCTTCACAGTAAACTTTTCCAGGCAAACCTGGAACCTAAAAATGTGTGCTTGCACATATGCTACACTTCCTTTTCCCAGTGCAGTCTGAGTGCTAACTCTCTTAGAACTTTTAGCTCTGTCATGCACTCTGGCCATACAGAGGTCCACTTCTGTATCACCAGGTAAGATTTTCTTTATGCATAACAGGACGGCTATGCATATATGCTGTATAAGGAAGAACCTAGCAAGGAAAAGTATACAGTGGAATGTGGACAAGTTCCCAAAGTGGTAAATTTGCAAGAAAGGGTAGTTATGTTGTGTTCCTCTGGAAACAAGTGTAGGTGTACCACATTAAATGAGCACAAGAAGTTTCTTGTACTGTATTGGGGGTTCCTGGATAAAGTATGCATGACAGCCTCCTCAAAGACTTAGTCAATAGAGAACACTCAGGGCTTGTTTTCATTTAAAATGGTACAGTGGTGCTGCTGCAGTGCTTCAGTGTAGACACTAGCCATGCTAATTGGAGAGAATCTCCCATTGGTATTATCCACCTCCTCAAGAGGCGGCAGCACTGTCTACATGGGGACTTAGCTCAACTTAGTAACACTGCTCAGGGATGTGGATTTTTCACATTCCTGACCAATGTAGTTAAACTAATTTTCTTTTGTAGACCAGGCCTCAGTTTACCTCTGGTATTACACATCTTTTCAGCTAAACATAAAATTTAACACTTGGGGACATTACGTGAGTTTGATTCCCTGTAGAGTCTCTACAGCAGGAAATGGATTATACTTCAACAACATACACACACATTATTTCCCCCTTTCCACTCAAATGGCTAGTTTTAGTTCAGAGCCCTTAGAATGTCCCAGTTGGGGTATAAATTGGCAATGGAGCCTGGTATTTTCATTCGTGCAGTCTTGTTTGTTCACAAGGAATATACAAGTTCCTGCTTCTCCAAACTGAAGAGGAATCAGAAACAAAATAGTAGTTTCTTAGCTTACAGTTCCAAGCATCTTTAGCCAATACCAGACCCCGAAATCTCTAGCTTTTTTCCAGAGTTGTACACCAAGCTCACTGCCTGCTGCATGGCTTTCTTGCCTTTTTGCTCCAACCCCGTTCTCTGTTTCTGTTCTGTTCTCCCTCTTTCCCTTCACTCATATACTTTACTCAAAACAATGCTCAGCAAAGCCCCCCTGTCCATCCTAAAACTCCTCAGCAGGTTCACATAACACTTTTATCTTAGCTTTGGGTTTGTGATGAATTTATCCTTGCAGTTATGCTAATTGAAGATTGTGTTCACATCTATCAGACTCACCTGAGATTTTTTTTTTTTTTTAAAGTTTTGGACAGTTAATGCCATCCAAGAATAATCCAATACAAATTGCTAATAGTAGTTAGAAATGTTTTCTCTTGTGTAATTGTCCCAGACTATTGTATGTGAATGTGACTTATTTATAAAAATGTGCAAGGTGACATATAGGGCCTGGTCTACACTACGCGTTTAAATCGATTTAAAGAGCGTTAAATCGATTTAATGCTGTACCCGTCCACACTACAACGTCCTTTATATCGATATAAAGGGCTCTTTAAATCGATTTCTGTACTCCACCCTGACGAGAGGAGTAGCGCTAAATTCGATATTAACATATTGGATTACGGTTAGTGTGGACGGAAATCAGCGCTGCGTGACAAGCGTAACGGGAAGCCAGAGACTCAAATGGACGCTCATGGATGGAGGGGGTACTGAGGACTCCAGCTATCCCACAGTCCACAGCAGTCTCTGAAAGTATTTGCATTCTTGGCTGAGCTCCCAATGTCTGTAGGTTCAAACACAGTGTCTGGCGTGGTTCAGGGAATAGCTCCTCAGTTTCCCCCCCCCCCCACCACGTGTGAAAAGAAAAGGGAAAGAAATCATTTCTTGACTTCTTTCAATGTCACCCTATGTGTACTGAATGCTGCTGGTAGACGCGATGCTGCAGCAGTGAAGAGCAGTATCCGCTCTCTCCCTCCCCCTCCCGGTGGTAGACGGTGCAATAGGACTAGTAACCATCAGCTCATGAATATCTAACATGTTGACATGGCCGGGAGGCCTGGGTAAAAACATGGGAATGGTTACTCCCAGTAGATAGGACAGAACGGCTAATAACAGCTTCATCATAGCAACTGGGGGCTTCATCAGCCCCTCTCCTTTCCTGTGTAAAGAAAAGATTCTGTACTGCCTGGACTGTCATAGCAGCAGCATGCTGGGCTCCTCTCCCCCACACCGCTTAATGTCCTGCCTGGACTATCATCGTGCCGGGAGGCTGCCTCCCCCTCATTTTATGTCACTAAACACTCAGTGTTTCTTATTCCTGCATTCTTTATTACTTCATGACACAAATGGGCAGGACACTGCCACGGTAGCCCAGGAAGGTTGGGGGAGGAGGAAGCAACGGGTGGGGTTGTTGCAGGGGCACCCCTGTGAATACTGACACGGAGCAGCTGTGCTCTGATACACTGGTCCTCTAATACACTTGCCCCTTATTCTAGGGCAGGACTGACTCTATTTTAGAAACCATAAGGGAGGGATTGACTCAGTCCCAAGTGAGTCAATCCCATTTGCTTTTGCGTTGCCGCCCCCGGCCGATTTCAGCCAGGGGCACTCATGATAGCAGCGGACAGTACAGAGGGGGAGATAAACCGCACAGTTCATTGCCAGTTTTTCTCCTTGGCAGTAGACGGTACAGAACGACCGGTACGGTAACCATCTCTGCTATCATTGCAAAAGCAAGTGAATGCTGCTGTGTAGCGCTGGAGTATCGCCTCTCTCTCCGCGGCATCCAGTACACATACGGTGCCGGAAAAAAAAAAAGCTGAACGGGCTCCATGGTTGCCGTGCTATGGCGTCTGCCAGGGCAATCCAGGGAAAAACGGCGCGAAAGGATTGTCAGCTGATGTTTTCCCCGGAGGAAGGAATGACTGACGACATTTACCCAGAACCACCCGCGACAATAATGATTCAACCAGAATTCCAAGGGGCGGGGGAGACTGCGGGAACTATGGGATAGCTACGGAAAGCTACCCACAATGCAATGCTTCAGAAATCGACATTAGCCTCGGACCATGGACGCACAATGCCGAATTACTGTGCCTAGTGTGGCCGCATGAAATCGAATTTATAATATCAGTTTTATAAAACCAATTTTAGCTAATTCGATATTATCTCGTAGTGTAGACGTTGCCTAGGATACCACTCTGTGAAGTGAAAAGCATGTCACATTGTGATTGGTTTGTTGAGACATACCTCTGCCAAAATGATCACCTTGTGAATATCTTTCACTTCACTGAATGGCATGAAATGCTGCAGTTCTAACTGTAAAATGCTACAGTAGTTATTGGTAAGGCACCTAGCACTAATTAGTGTATATGCAATTTGTGGTCACAATAAAACATAATATGTAGTTGCAAATGCATGGTATCTTGTCTAACTAAGCATTTTTAATGTGCCAGTTTCAATAGTATATTGTACATAAATTAGGAAGCCTTACTTCTATCACAAAGGATATTAAATTAAATTAAGTTCTATTCAACTTCCTCATTTCAGGCTATTTCTTGACTGAAACCAGCCAATAGTGATTACCTTCTAGAAGGAAATATGGTCAGCCATTATCATGATTGATTACTGGGATAAAACCTGTGCAAAAAGTTAGGTCTTGCATCACTTTCTAAAAGTCTTTAGATTTGGGCTCGTCTGGATTTTTGATTAAATTTAATACCACATTCAGAGGGTCCTCCACTCAAGATTCTCTGCCTGCAGACCTGGTAATTTCATCCGGAGGACCTTCAGCTTCAGTGCCATCTTTCTTCAGAGCTGCCATTGTAGGGTACAGAGAGAGAGAGACAGGCTTTGATAACATTTGGAACTTAAAGATGAGAACCAGGACTTTGAAACTGATCTGGAAGTGGACAGATGGTCATTGTAAAAGGTGGAGCACAGATGTAAAGTGGACAACTTTGTGCTGAAGAAGTTGAAATTCTCACAGATTGCCCTAGTTAAATCATAGGTAAACCTGTAGGTGTGAAAGTCACTTTGTGTGCATAGGAAAGGAAAAGGCCTCTCCTATCTTAGCAGCAGTTGTGTTGTGTTGATACTGTAAGGGAGAAAGGTGAGGGCAATATAGGGGCAATCTTATTTTACCTAGTAAATCTCTTCATGGTTTGAGCTCTGTGTATCTTAGAGAACATGTATGTCTTCATACTGCTTTCAGGCAGCTGCGGTAAACTAGGAAGTTCAGCTGACAATGACAAGATTGAAATATCATGTGATTCCTTGCAAGGAATTTTCAGTCTAACAGAGCTGTTGTTGTTTTAAAGCTTCTGGATACTTGTAACATCTATGTGTTTACTTGGGGAATTTCTATGAGGAATTAGTTGCAGTTGGAGTCTGGGCCTTTCTTTGATGGGTGAAATTCTTTTTCATGTCATTTCGGCTAATATTATGTTAATTTGACCTTATATTTTAAATATTTTAACTTATGTATATTTTAGGTGGCCTTGTGTGATATAATGGGTATCTTTAGTAAATAAATGATCAGAGTTGTCAATATCCTATTTGTATTATATTTCATTGCCCATTCTACCATCCCACCATTTTCCTGGTGTTTTGGTGATCATCAGACTTTTTCACTCCATAACTTTTTCACTCACTCACCTGCACACAGTCTTAAACAAGTACAAACAAAAAACCTGAAATCAAGCTTTTTTCCCCCTACCACATGCAGGGAGGGGAGGAAAAAAAGAGTTTATTTCTGTTTTTCAGTACTGGGGATGCATTATGGTGAAGGTCCACATAAGTACCTATGTAGGAAAATATAGATTAATTATGAGTAAAAACTAATGAGGGTAAGATGGAAGAAGAGGCAGGACAAGGGTAATCACAGTATGATTGTGGTTGATTAGGTCTGTTATGACAGCATCTTTAAGGTTCAAATTTTTTACTATTTTTTTGAATTGTGTATGTATATGCATGGTACAGGCACAATAATATCTACTTCCTTACCAAGATGTTGAAATTTAAACATCCATTTTTCTGAGTTTATCACTTGTTAGCAACATATACAGACAATTATAGTTGCCTTTAAGAAGTGCCAGAATTTCACCTTGCTTTTTCTGCCTGATTTCAAGTAATGTGTTTTTCAGTTCCTATTATACTATTAATTTATACTCCAGGAAAAAAGAAACAAAATTCCATCATTGTACTTAATTGTTTATTCTTTTAAATGTCCTTTTTTCTTCAGCTTCTATAAGGTTCTAAAGTAAAAAGGAGCCTAAGGAAACTACATTTACCCTGCAAACATTGTTAATGCTGTCTCAGCTTTGGGATACTACAATTTTAATCTGCTTTTCTCATTAGACTTTATTGATTTGCTAAATTATATAGGGATAATAGAATCTTAAATGCCACAAACCATCTAAGTCATAACATGCAATGATATTGTGTGCATAGGCAACACAACAGAGACTTATGGATGGAAGAATGGTCGCTTACAATGTCCATGCAAATGCTACTGATCTGAATAATTAAACATATCTTTCTGAGAGATCAGACATGGAAAGACACTCTCATAGGTAGACTAGGAGGATTAAGTGTTTTGAATGAAAGGACAGAGACCCTGAACTGGAAAGTATCCAATGGGTGTCACTGTTTGACTTGTTCATAGCACTTGTGTTGCCGAGCAGGTGGGCTGTTGTGATTTGTATTCTGAGCCATTTTCAGAGTGAATGGCTTCTTTCTTGGCATGATGAGTTGCAACTTAGCAGTCAACATGGAGATCATTAACGTGTGGATTGCTGTACCCATGTCTATGTCCAATAAGCATAGTGTACTGGCCAGTTGAAGATGGAAAGTGGGTATCCAATAGTCCAAAAGATCCCAGGCTGTGAACTTATTAACACTCAAAGGGCAGATGCCCTTTCTATGGCATACACCACTACTGAGAGCAGGTTTTTCAAAGTGCGTCCCTCTCTTACAACCTTCCACCTGCTGTTCATCTAGGTGCTGCAGTTAGGCATTGAAAAAGCTGGGAGATGCTGCTATTTGTGTTTGATGTAGAGGAGATATATAATATGTTGTCTGCATATTGATGGTATTTCAGCCCATATTGTCTTACTAACTCCTGCAATGGCTTCATGTGGGTGTAGTACAATATGAAGTAGAAGAATGAGCCTTGCGGGAGTTCAGGGGTGGGCTTTATAGGTAAAGGAACAGTTTCCTCTACATTTAGATTGTAAGGTCTTATTACAAGTAAGGTGGCTATTATATATCTGGAAGGCACTTAGCAGACCTGAGGACAATATAGAAATAAATACAGTTTGACCATTTATCTATGACTACTTCATCTTTGCTGTAATTGGGGTTGACAGCTCTTGTTCTTCATCTCCAAGTGTTCCTGTCAAATGTGTCTTCTAAGATGAGACCGACCTTCTTAGTGTCCTCCTTTGGAGTCCCGAACTACCTTTTTCTAGGTTTTCCTCATGGTGTTAGTCTCCCTACTACCACATCTTGACTCTCTGATCAACATATTATGTGTTTCATCATCTTATATGACCTACCATCTTAATCAATACTTCCTCAACATTTCTAGGACAGGGGCATCAGCATCATGTCTTATATCATATCATTGCATAGCCTGTTAGCTCTTGTCTTACCCAGTGTCCACCTAAGCATTCTCATTTTGACAGTGTGCAGTAGGTGTTCTTTCTTCCTCATTGGACAGCATTCCAATCCATACATTATGGCTGGTCTAATCATGATCTTAAATAATTTGTTCTTTAGTTTATTTGGCATACTCTTGTCACAGAAAATTCCCATCAATCCCCTCCATTTATGTTAAGTGCTCTTCATGCAACTTCTAACATCTGCAACTTCTGAGAGTTTTGTCATGGCTCATTACTGAACCAAAGTATTTAAATTGCTGCACAGACATTAACTCTATATCATCTAGTGTTTCATTGTCCTTCTCAGTGAAACTTTACACACATTCCATCTTTTGTTGGCTGATTTGTAAACCATTTTCTTCCAATGCTATCTTCCATTGCTCTAAGTATCTTTCCATTTTGCCTTTATCTTTGCCGCACACTATAATGTCATCTGCAAAAAACATACTCCATGGAGCCTCACCCCAATATCCTGTGTCAAAGTGTTCATTACAGGCACAAATAGAAATGAATTTAGGACTGGCCTTGATGCAGACCTACCCTCACAGTGAATGGCTTACTGTAGCTGAAGCTGCTTCTCACTATTGTGCTACCCTCCTGTGTGTCAATGATAGTCTGAACATATGTCTCCTGAAGATTGTGAAACTGCAGGCACCACTATATCAATTCTCCAGGAACTTTGGCCTATGCCTTCTATCTGTTCAGAAACCCTAAATGCAATTGCTTGTATTTTTCCCTGTACTTATCCTGCAATATTTGAGCTGCACACACAGTATCCAGTGTTGACCTTCTTGGCATAAACCCAAATTGGTTGTCACTTACTTGGTGCTCAAGTTTTAGTGATAATTTGATCATTCTTTCCAACCAGCTCATTGTGTGACTCATAAACATGATGAATTGGTAATTACATACTGACACATCCCCTTTCTGCTTGAAGATAGAGACCAACGTGCTCTTCCTCTACTCCTCAGGGATTTTTCCAATTTGGAGGCAATGATAATAGGTCTTGTGAGGTTATTGCTTGAGCATACTTCCCTCAGTAGTTTCCTTGGATTGTCTTAATTGAGCAATTTCTCCTAAAACCAGTGCCATCTCCTAATGATTTTGCCATTTTCCACCTGTATTGTTCCATTTTATCTTTGACACAAATCATAGCTTCGAAGTCATCAATGCTTTTTTGCCTGATCTTGACTAATCTGTATATTCCTTTATCCCCCTTCTTCATAAACAGTCTGGGATATAAGGCTCTATGTGCTTATGCAACAGCTCTTTTCATCTTTTTCTTTGGCAGCTGGTATTACTCGTAATTTTCCACCACTTTTACTTTCTGCTATTTCTTAAACTTTTACATCTTTACTGCCTCCTGCACATGGCTGAACCACCACCATGTCTCTTTGCCATGACATTTCCCTCCTTCTCTTTGGCCACATGCAGTTTTTTCTATTTCTGTAATATGTTTGGATATTTTCCCCCAGGCCTCACTGGCGTCATCATGGTTGGTTTAGTCATTGTCCAACCCTTTGTAAAACCTCATACTGAAATCTGATACTAATTTCCCTGTCCATGAACCTCTATCTTTTTATCCATTGTTCTACAACTCATCTGTTGTCCCTCATTAGCCTTATAGACTCACAGACTCATTGTGACCATCTTGTCTGACCTCCTGCACATTGCAGACCACAGAATCTCCCCCACCCTCACCTGAAATAGACTCCTAACCTCTGGCTGAGTTACTGAAATCCTCAAATCCTGGTTTAAAAACTTCAAGTTACAGAGAATTCATTATTTACATTAGTTTAAACCTGCAAGTGACTCATGCCCCATGCTGCAGAGGAAGGCGAAAAGCCTCAAGGGTCTCTGTCAGTCTGACTGGGGAGGAAATTCCTTCCTGACCCCAAATATGGTGATCAGTTAGACCCCAAGTATGTGGACAAGACCCACCAGGAAGATACCTGGGAAAGGATTCTCTTTAGTAACTCAGAGCCCACCCCATATAGTGTCCCATCTCCAGCCTTTTCATCCAGAAGTCCATTATAGGCAATCTCTGTTGCTCCGCAATCTGCTCAACTGGAGTCACTTTACAGTCTCTTGTGTTTTTTAAATTTATTTTTCTTGTCAGGAAGTAGTGAATCTGGGACCTACTGGCATCACTCTTGTACGTAATTAAATGCTCCTCTTTCTGTACAAAATATGTCTTGGCAACAATCAAGCCACTTGCTCTGCCTAAATCTGATATCAGCACCAGCTTCATTTCTGGATTCAAAGCCTCTGCCTCCTTGACAGTTGTCATGTCCATTGAGATCCATTCCGAAAACCAGGCATTCAGATTGTAGTACTTCATGTTTCACTTGGTTCAGAAGTATCTGGAATTTCTCCTCACCTTGCAGCACATATCCGTATATAACATTTAAATAGTTGGTCTCAGCTAGGTACTACTCCAGCCTTTTGTCAGCCAGTCACTCTTCCTTTGGAAGTCCATTACTTTATCTTGTAAGGTTTCTGCTACAATTATTCCTACTCCATTTCTATTTACTACTAAACCATGATACATTATCGTTAAATCCTCCCCGGTGTTCATGGATTTTGATCTTTCATTTTGTTTCATGTATACAAGCATGTGCACTCTCCTTCTCAGTATCTCATCTACTTCTCTGAGGTTCCTATTAATTATTCCCACATTCAGGGAAACCACACATAGTTCTTCGGCTGACTTCTTAAGCCACATGTACTCAGAATGCAGTAGCCTTGTTAGACTTTTCACATTTTTCCCCGGGGACCACCCTAGCATTATACTGAAGATGAAGATCTGTTGAGATGTTTATACTTGACTGTGTAATTGAAATTGAATGCCTTTTTCTAAACCGTTTCTGTTTCTGACTCAGACTACACTGGCAAATCTAGAATATTTTGACCAGACCACAAAATAATAATTTATGATTTCAGGGAGAGAGAGAGAGAGAGTGTCTGTGTGTGTGTGTGTGTGTGTGTGTGTGGTGGTGGTGGTGGAAGGTTGTGGACAAGAGAGGGGAAGAGTTAAAGCCTTTGTGAGCATGTAGATTCCTAGGAAAATCTTTTGAAAATAGAGGTGAAATCTAGTATATTGAAAATACACACAATTGTTCTTCAGAAGTACCTGTATCAGCCAGGGATAAATCATTGGTGTCTGAATGGTTAGTAGTATCCAGAGAAGGAAATGAATTGCACTAGGAGCAGGTCAATATTTTTCCTAAATTCCCAATTGCTCCTTCCAGTATAAGGGATGCGTGCATTGACACATCTCATTATGTACCACACACTATTTAGGTGTGATTTGTCAGTTTAATTTAATTTACTATGTCTTTCAACTCCTTCACTCCACATTTTCCTCCCTGTCTGCATGTCTCATCCCCTCAACGCATGGCTTGGCCTTTCTTTTTTCCCAGGCATTCTCTTCTTTCCCTCCATCCACTTGTCTTCAGTCCTAATTTCTTGTACAGAAACTTCTTGCTTCTTCCCACTCCTTCTCATCACATCTCGTATATCTCTTTCCCCCAGCAAATCTATCTCTTCTTACTTCTCCCTCACTCACAATTCTCACTCTCCCTGCCTGCCATCCACTTCAAAACAAGTAGTCTTTCCAGCTTCTTTTCACTCGTAATCAGCCCCTCCTGCACAGCAAAACAGCTTCTGACTTATCTTGGGAGTCAGACCAAGTTCTGGCAAAGAGATATCAAACACAGGCTTTTGGCTTGGAAGTTGGTAGAGGGCTCACTCCCTAAAAGGCTAGCTGCAGTAAGGTTAGGAGGCTGGTAGCATGATGGGGACATGTACTTCCTGGCTAAGAGATCAGCTAGCTGTCCAGTTTCAGGAGGGAGGCTTGTCCTGACATTACTGGTTGGAAGTGAGGTGCTGTAGCTGTGAGAAAAATGGAAAGACAGGCAGGTCAGGCTTAGTCTTACTCATCAGTTGACATCCCTGGCGATCAAAAAAAAACCCAGCAGCAGCCAGCAGAAGGTGTGGTGTTTCTCACTCAGTTGTCAATAAGGGGACCAGCAAATGTACTTGAGCAAAGCTCTAGAGAGTACACACACACACGCGGTGGGACAAGAATGAATGGCCTAGTGGCCCAAGTAAGGATACACACAAATACCCAGATACCTACTTGCCTATTCCAAGACTTTTCTAGTGTCTCCAGTGAAGTGTTTCTTTTCCAAAGAATTTCAAGAGAACAAGTAATAAAGATTCCTCCGTGGATATGAAAACATAAAACAGCTGATTAAAGGAAGAGTCTGCCTTCTGAAACTTAGACATCAGTGTTTGTAAGTGGAAAATAGAGTATTTAACCCTCTGCTGTTTTTTTTCCCCTGCCCTGGAAAAGTTGACCTAGATATTGACGAAATAGCAATCAAAAGATACTGTAGGAAACCTTTTTCACACCGTACCCATTGCTGGCACTTTAAGATCACTTTACAAAATTAAAGTTTGGACCATGGAATAAATAAGAAATACAACAGACTGATTAGGCTTTAGTTTATTATTCAAAATAGAAAAGCTTTCAGTAGCTTGTAGGAAAAGACTAATGAATGCCATAGAGAAGGACGATAACATGGACATTACTGAGCTCCAAAGGAAGAATTTTGCACATCAGCTATAGTCAATAGTCTAGCAGAGAATAAGTACAGTTATCTACCAGATCTAAAAGGGAGAAGCATGCCATTAAAATAACTAGACAGTAAACCATCAGGGGCACATAAATCCTTAATAAAACTGAAACTGATCTACTGTTCTACATGGAACCATATAAGTCTGTCAAGACTAGTAAATTGCAATGATATAATTTAGATTCTGTTGCAAGGCTTGATGCATGATTCCTTAAAGGTTACAGGCAGAACATATGAATACAACAGAAAGATCAGTCCATTTATGGTTGCAGCATACAGAGGATGCCAATGGACTGCAGTCTGTATCATGTTTCATCACCTTTTTACATGCCAATGTGTAACACAAGCAACCAAACATTTACAAACCAGAAGCTGGGAATGGGAAACAGGAAATGTATCATGTGATGATTATCTGTTCTATTCATTCTTTCCTGGGCACCTGGCATTGGCCACTGATGGAAGACAGGATACTGGGCTAGAAGGATCTTGGTCTGACCCACTATGGCCATTCTTATGTACAAATGATCCAAATGGGGAACACCAGTGGGTTTTGTGTGTGTCATGCCATAATTAGCAGATCATTATGATTTTTAAAAGTAAAACATGTTTTAGGTTGATTTCTCACTGTGTGAACCAGTTTTTAAAAGAAAGGTAGAAAAACTTTTTTTTTTTCATGTGTAGCAATAAGAATCATTAGCGCAGTACAAACCCTGGACCTTTAGCTGCCCAGCACAGACCTCTACCACTTGATCAACAAAACGGACCAGCTACTTGAAGTACTTGATAAATGTTTTTTTCCGTGGATTACAAAACAATTTGCTTGATACTAGCCAAATGTTGAAGATCAGTATTCCTGGGTTTTGTTCTTGGCTATGGGGGAGGAGCATTGTCTAATGGTTAGAGCAGTACTTATAGCCAAGATCAGCAAATCCATTGATCTGGCAAGTTAATTCTGATCTATGTGGCTGAGTGAATAAGACAGTCCTAGGTTTCTCACAATGGCAGTGAGCGTTTTTGGAACATTTTGCCAGTGAAGAGAGACTGATGCAATCTTCTCTTGATGCTGATCATCTATGGTGACCTTTAACCTTAGTCTCATCTCAAGCTCTTTCCACCTATGGAATGCTCTCTGGTGATTTGCTGCCTTTTTATGACATGCCAGATTTCTAGACAGATTTTTCCAGTCCTTTGTTCCTGTAAAACCCAATATGGCTGGAAGAGTTTGCAACAAAAAAAGTATGCAGCATTCTGGGTTTTTGAGTACATAAGCCATGGCCTCTCCACTTTGTCACCTTTGGGGATTTCAAGCCAGTAATATGTTGGATGGAAACTTCTTTTTTCATTGTCTTTGGGAAACATGAAGTTTTTCACTTGCTGTGGCCCATGCAGTACAAGGAAGTCCCTCAGGCTACTGTTCAAGTGGGTCCACAGTCCTGAATCATCTAGATTTAAGGAACTAAACTCAGCAGCAGCTGTTTCTTGTGCCTCCACCACACTCTTCTCTGATCTATACTTTTCTTCAGGAATGTGCATGGTTACATGCATTTGAGATGGGTTATGGAATGCTGGGTAGCTGCACTCTGACTAACTGGAAGATCAGCATCTCCTCACCACTCATCCGCACTGGGGGCAGAAGGCTCACGTGAACATTTTGTGTCTATTGTATCTCACGAGAGCTCCTTCCTGCTTAGATAGAAAGCTTCCTTTGCTTTCTTTCTTTTTCTGAAATGCTGCCCCAGAGGGCGTTTTCTTCTTTCACTCATGACTGCTGTTCCTGTGCCAGGTATAGTGGCTCTCAACACTCAGTAGAAGGGGACAAATAAGCAGGCTGGTAGCAGGGCCTGAGTGAGGGAAGATAGTGTCTTAACGACCTAACTGGCTCCTACTACTTCAGTTGATTGCCTGTTTTCCTCAAGTGGGTTCAGAGAAGCACCAGGAAACAGGAAGCTCCCTGAGAAGCTGGTGTTAATCAGTCCAGGCTCCTGGGGGTGCAAGAGAGGTACATAAGAGGTTCCTCCTTCTCTCTCTCCCTGTAGCTCCTGCTGCTTTCTGTTACTCCATCTCACCTTTTTGCCTGCCTGCCTGTTATGTTTCTTGTGTCCTCCTTCCTCCAGCACAGCACTCCAGCATCTCTGTGCATCTAGAGCAGACATAATACATATGCACTAGCAGCAGACACAATTTTCTACGCTCTGGGTCTTAGTGGAGCCCCCTTTTCTCCCCCCTCCCTCCCTGTCTGGCATCTAAGTCGGCTGCCTCAGTTCGCCTCATGGTAAGGCCAGCCCTGTTATTGTCTCCTCTCATCTACATAGTGCTCTTTTCCCCTGGCATAATGTTCCTCTGCTGCTTGGTCCACTTCTCCACCTCCTTCCCTTCACACATTTTCTTACCCTTTTATTTACTTTCCTCCCTTCTCCCCTTAATATTTCTTCAGATGGTGACTGACAGCTCCAGCCTCATTGGTATCTCCAGTCCTTAAGATTGGCTCTTGTTTCCTCTCTTCCTGTTCCTATATAACCTGTAGTAGTTCGAGGTAAGGAGTTTCCTTTTTATTTCCAGCTTCTTTTTATAGGTGTCTAGGCTGTTCTTTCTCATGAAGAACTTGTGTATCTGTAGAAGCAGCTGGGAATAAGAAGGCCAGCACTACATTGTTGCCCCTTGGCCCAAGTTATTAGCCAATACTGGGGGCCTTGTGCATTGTTTCTGTTAGGAGGAACATTGATTAAATAAGTCGGATATTTCTTTGGTGCAATCCTGGTTATTTACAAAGAATTCACACAAAGTCCTGTTTCCCTGAACACAGGAGGAATAATCAACAGGAGGCAGTTTCCTTGCTTTCAGTTTCCAAGCTTATCTTTCAAGCTAGTCCTTTGCCCCAAGGAATATCCATGTTCCCACTCAGGGCTATGCTCAAGACTGTTTCTCTGGCTTTCTGCTGGCTCTCTCTTGCTTTCTGGTTGCTTTCTATGACACAAAAGGATAATAAAATACTCATTAACTTCCCTCCAGTAATATCTGACTACGGAAACATTCACCACAATACTACTACTACTAACTGCATCTCTAAGCATAATTCTTCCCCAAATCATATATGAAGACATGTCCCTGTCTTGTGAGTTTACAATTTAAGGAGACAAATATATGAGGGGGAAAGAAGTGTGTGCATACATATGTCTATATCTAGAAAATATATTTTATTTAATAAATAAAAATGTCCGCAATCACTGTACACCCTTCCTTCAAGCCAATTGGCTTATTTCTTTTTAGGAATTGCAGTAGAGATGTTTTTTGAGGAGTAAATAGTTATCTTGTAGATCATTTTACAATGCTGTTTGGAAATAATGTGTACATCTCATTATTCCATACTGATGGACTGATAATACAACATGGTAAGTGTGGGACATACACAAATCTTTCCCCTATCTTACATCCCTCAGTGTGGAATGTTTTACACAGAGAATAGGTAATGTTTGTTTGTTCATTAATGTGTCTTGTTCATTATTAAGCTTCAGGTAGAATGTACTTAATAACTAAAAGGGTTTTTTTTCTCAATGCTGTGAACTGCTCACACTATGGTGACAGGGCAATGATGGACATAGGTAGGAATATAGAAAAGCTTGCCTAGGAAAGAGAGAGCATACATCTTGAATGCTGATAGAGAGAAACTGGATAATGCTAAAAATTTAGTAATTTTATTGGCTGCCAACTCTGTTACATTGTATTTATATCACTTCATGCTGGTAGATATGAAGATGTAATAATACAAGAGGTAAACTTTTATGTCAAGCTAACTTACCATTTATCCTGTCTTTCTAGGATGATCTACTCGATTATCTGTATCAAGAGCTGCAGATAAATCTCATAAGTTAAAGCATGGGTATTTGACCCTACAGTTCTATAAACCATATTAGAAATCCTCAGAAGGAAAGCCTTGATTTTGTGTACAAGCTGAAAGCTTGACTGGAATTTATCAAATATTTCATTCTCACTTAATTGTTTTGGCATCTGAGTCATCACTACCGTTTCTAGAGCCTTTGCAGGGAAGGCTAGATAAGATGGGATGATAATTTTGTAAATTTTTTCTCGTCTAGGTGAGATTTCATAGAAACTGGTATTACAGAAGACAATTTCAAGTCTATTCGAAAATAACTACTAGTAAAAGATTCCGGTTTTAGGAATGACTTGAAACTTGGTGTATCATAAGTAGAAGGAATACAAGATTATTGAAGTTTAGTACTAATTCTGTCCCCTACATCTGATTTCCCAAGGTACTGTTCTGAGATGAAGACATTTATTATTTATATGGTGCCATTGGTTTCTGCACAAAACTTTGCAAGTAGATAAAAAGACAAGAAGCTAATTTAGGAGGTGATGTGTAGAATTAGACTCCCTTACCATATAGTGTGGCCTGTTTTAATTTATACTATGTTACCCCTTCCTGTTATCCCTGATTGAAGTTTGTATGGCTAGTGTCCAATCCCTGTCCTAGACATGATGGCTGTTTTGAATGCAATATAGTGGCTTGTCTTTGGGCATGGTTCAGGCTTGTGCAATCGGAGTCCTACATTTCCACACACTGAATAAGTTAAATTCAATAATTTGACTCAGACATACATTGCCTCTGTGATAGAGTGGAGTATGCTTCCCCCAGCACTGGCTTTCAAGTGCTATCCAGGAGAGAAAATGTAGTTCTGACAGATGGCAAAGGAAGAGTTGATGCAAGTGGCAGAAAGTGGAAAATGGATAAATTTAGTTTTAATCATGCTGAGTTTAGATGTCTAGGAAGACTTGTCAGACAGACAGAGATGCGGAGCTGCACAGAAGGGGAAAAGGTCAAAGCAGAAAGATTGACTTGAAAGTTATTGTACTAGCTGAAAGTACTAGCTGAAGCCATGACAGTAGATGAGATTGCCTAGGGATAAGTGTAAAGGGATTAAATGGAGCAGAACAGGGACATACTTGTGCAGAACGTCAAAGGAACAGGGAACTGACTATAAGATCTGTGGAAGTAATCTAATCTCTGGAAATTATCACCACAATGCATAAAATGCCAAGGTATCTGTGGGGGACTCTTAATTTTATTTTTCTTCGAGGCAGGTTAATTTACATTAAAAGGCATAAACTCCCAAAAGACCAGAAAAATGAAACAACCTTGGATTTATTTATCTTCTATGAGAAGAAACCATTTCTTTTGCTAGTTTCTTCACAAAGGAGAAGATTGGCTATTTCTGTCTCTGCAGCTGCCCGCACATGTGAAGTTCAAGTTTGGAGGGTATAAAATTGTCAGTTCCTTAAGTATAGGGTAATTTATTGGTCCAAAGCAACAGAAGAAACCAAAGAAAAAACACAAACAATATTCAGACCTATACACTCATATCTTATGCACTATAAGCTCTAGTGAATAGGCCTAGTATTAGAGAGGCAGTATCTAGGACCTTTTGTAACTCCAACAGTAATAGAAGTAAACTTTCTGTCCTGGATGGAACCTGCCATCTCTACCTAGGAATTATGCACACAGTTGGACTGTGATTCTCTCCCCATCCCCCCTTTGTTTTTCTCATGTTTTGAATACAAACTCATTGATTAATAGATTCCAAGGCCAGGGGACCATTGTCATCATCTAGTCTGACTCCCAGTATAGCACAGGCCATAGAACTTCCCCAAAATATTTCCTCAAGTATATAGTTTAGAAAAACATCCAGTCTTGATTTAAAAATTGTTAGTGATGGAGAATCCACCATGACCCTTGATAAATTATTCCAGTGGTTAATTACTCTTACTATTTAAAATCTATGCCTTACTTCCTGTCTGACTGGATGGAAGGGACTGTCATTTGCCATATGGCCAAGTACGTTGAAGCCTCTAGGTACTACTACAATGTAAATTTTTAATAAAAATAATTATCTAACTTTTCCTCTTGCAAATCCCAATAGTCTCCAGCATTAAATAAGTCATAATCCTTGCTGAATGGCTGTTGCAACACAGCCTGGGCCTCTCACTAGGAGAATCTTAGAGTATAAATTTGGACAAAATGTTTGGTTCTGTTTATAAACTCTGGTGGCTAAATATAACAGTACAAAATTTAAAACATCACAGTACCACAAACTTTCTTGACCTATTCCTAATCCCAGTTGAGTAGTCAATATACGAAAATACAATTCTAAATAAAGTATTCCACCATTCTGGAGCAAAACAAGCCTAAGGCAAAGTTAAACAGAGTCTCAGAATAAACTGCAGTGTATTCTGTAACAAAACTGCAGGTGATATGAATTGACCAAACTGAGTGTGTCACAGACTTTAGCAGTTAAATCTGTCCTTTCTCCACTGCTGCTGATGCTATTTTCACCAGTAGCCAATATTACTGCTTCCTAAATGATAGAGGAAGCTAAAAAATCTCTCACCCTTTGCACCAGCCCAATGCTAAGTATTTCCAAACCACTGATAGCATTCATAGGAACAGGAGTGTTTCAACCTGGTGTTCTGACCAAATTCCAACTTTAACAATATTCTTCCTACTTACCACTTCCTGAAATTTCATTTGGGGCAATTTTTCAATTAACTTCCTAAAAGGAATAGAAACAAAAAGTTCACCGTGATGTGTCCTTCTGCTTTTGCAGAACGACTGCTGCTTCCCAGCCCAGACTGCACAGGTGAACAAGTGTCATATTTACAGCATACCCAAAAAGCACTCTGGAATCTTTCAAGGTGAAAGGATTTAATAAATGTAAAGTTATCAGGGGATATAACTGGCAAAGCAAACTACTATTTGAAAAGCAGAAAAGTGTTGATTTCAGCTAGGCTTTTGACAACTTTTCCACTCAAAAGGCAGTTATCAGCACTTTGGAAAGAGCTTTCCAAACCTACAGTGAAATGAAATAGCCATCACACATTGAATTATCACTCTACAAGTTTTGTTGTTGAAAAGCTGACTTTGGCTTCAAATATAATATATCTAGATCATAAATAAATTAGTCTAAGACAAAAAGTGATATACGGTACACTCAAAAAGTGCCAGCTAAAGAAGGGAATACCAAGGAGTGTGGTTGTGATTTTATTGGATTTAGGCAAGATTCTGTTCTGTGTGGGGCTACCATTGATGTCAATAGGAGAGTTACATGTATTGGGAGAACAGGATACTGGGGCTGAGTTTTGCCCTGCAGATCTGAGAGCAGAATTTTGTTTCACAGTTGTGTTTATAATATGTTTTAATCCCTTTTATCCCCTGCATGGAAAGCTTCTCACTGAAATTCAAAAAGTCCTTGAATGCTTATGTCACAATCCCAGGTTTCCTAACCGTGGGCTCAGGAAACTGATGCCACAGCCAAGCCTCAGACTTGGAAAGTTTACCTTGTCACCCTTGACTCTACTCCCTTATTCCAAGTAGCCTGTCCTCAAGAGTGAGGTAATTGGTGATCAATATGGTAGGTGCTTTTTGTAGATTTCAGAAAAATTCAGACGCTGGACTCTTTTAATGAACTCTTACTTAATTACTTACAAGTAAATCCATGGATGAAGTCTGTTACTGTCCATCTAGAGGTGCCCTCTTTACCTTCTCAAGCCCAGAGTTTTAGTAGACATCCCAACTCAGAAGCTGCTTGGTCTTCCATTCTCTGAACTTGGTTTTTATGCCACCTTCTTGATAGCCCAGATTCTTTATAGCCTCTGTTGGACTAGTCTCTGATGTCTAAAGACTCTATACCTAGTACCTTCATTGAGGTCTTGTCTCATGTTCTACCACAGGTTTTAGTTCCTACAACCCTATACATAAAATTACATTAATTCAACATATTACCTAACATTCTTCACAAATTTACAGAAAGATCAGTGCATTTCATACCTGGTGAATATTTTTAAAAATTTAAAGGAAGTAAAATTTATATTATGAATAAATATAATAATTGTAAATATTTGCTCACCTTTTCTCAGCTTCAAACATCCAACTGTCCGAGCAAGCATTGTATGGTTCATACTCCACAGACTGTAGAAATAAGATCTGTACTAGATAATTATTAATTTAATATTGTAAAGCTTTAATCATGGCAAACCTTAAATCTAGCTGCATCTGCAGTCTGTGTTTCTCTTTGAACCTCTTCTGCTCCTAAAAAAGTTTTATGGAAAGTATAGCTTAGTTTGAATTTATGCTCTTGAAATTATATTTTTGCTTTAAACTTCCTTCTGTCATTATTACAAATGTATATTATCCTTCTATGTTTAGGCTAGAGTTGTAACTTATTATATATACTAGCAGTCCTGCTTTCATAGGGATCTTTTTCTACCACATTAAAGCATATCAGCTGAATTTTTAACACATTTGTATATAAAGATTAGGACACAATATAAAGACCTTGGCAGTGTGTCATTGATTAGACTTTGCCTCCCTAACTCTGCACTAGTTGACAGCATTTAAGAAATCTGTCAACTGTATAAACATATGCATAAATGTATACTAATTATAAATTAATTGTATGGAAAAATGTCAGTGGGTCACTTCTTGCTTGCTTTTAGGTCATAAAATGAGTAATGCTATTCTACCAGTGTACATACAGTTCTGATCACATGATAATGAGGTGTCCTAAAACTGAGAGCAATTAAATCAGTAATCCCTGATTGCTGTGGCATAGTTCTTCCTTTGAGCTAATTTTTTTACAGGGATAAATATACTTCTTGATGGAAATGTAGTGAAACGTATATTAAAATTATATTCTAATTACTAGACTAGATTTACTCTTGGTGTGACTCCATTAAAGATATTTGCCCAATAGTGTGATATTAGAAATAAGAGTAAGTTGGTTTAAAAAAAAAAAAGTGTTTTTTAATTTTCTTATCTTTTGTTTACATCAGAAGAGTATATTATAGTTAGAGCTTATGTTAATGATAATAATACCTAGGTCTTATGTAGCGCTTTTGATCAGTAGATCTCAAAGCACTTTACCAAGGAGGTCAGTATCATTATGCTGCAGATAGTAGACTGGAATCTCTAAGTTACACATGATTGTATTACAACTAAGGTTGTCGATTAATTACAGTTAGCTCACATGATTAACTCAACAAAATTAATCATGATGAAAAAAAATTGTGATTAATCACAGTTTTAGTCGCACTGTTAAACAATAGAATCTCAACTGAAATTTATTAAATATTTTCAGATATTTTTCTACATTTTCAAATATCACCTTTGTCCGGCTTGTCCTTGTCTGTCCCTACAAGCATACAAGTCAATGCCACATCATTCTGTTTTGTTGCGACCATGTTCTTTCCATTTCTGGTCAAAGATTTTTTATCATGGGATCAGCCCAGGGCATTTTTGGCCTGCCCAGCAGTCGCTTGTGGTGTCTGGGAATCCAGTCAATGATGTGGTTGTACACCTATTGTCTTGCCTGTGGACTACATGACCCACCCATCTAAGATTTGCATTGTACATCGCCTGCACTACATCAGTCACCTCTGTATGCCTTCTGATCTCTTCATTCGGTATATGATCATGGAGCAATAATTGCACATTCACCTTTCCATTTTCTTCTGGGTGACAGCAATTTTTTCTTCTTTCACTTTCGTCATTGAGGGGGTACTGCAGCTACAGGGCACAAGAGCAAGCACCTCAAAGGCACTACTGCAAAAAATATATATATTATGCCAAACAAGCCACACAAAGCAGAATAAACTGGGAAACTGAGCACAGACTCATATGTTGGCCTGACCAATGCTCACAACCTGAGGTAGCACAGGATAAAAAATGGAAAACAGCTAAAAGAATAGTCCAACTATTTGTTGCAAGTCACAACACAAACAATCATTTTCAAATATATTGACTTCAATTACAACACAAAATACAAAGTGTACAGTGCTCACTTTATATTACTATTTTTGATTACAAATATTTGCACTGTAAAAATTATAAAAAATAGTATTTTTAAATTCACCTCATACAAGTACTGTAGTGCAATATCTTTATTGTGAAAGTGCAATTTACAAATATAGATTTTTTAGTTACATAACTGAACTCAAAAAAAACCAGCCAGTGTAAAACTTTAGACCCTACAAATCCACTGAGTCCTACTTCTTGTTCAGCCAACCACTAAGACAAACAATTTGCTGACACTTGCAGAAGACAATCCTGTCCGCTTCTTATTTACAATGTCACCTGAAAATGAGAACAGGTGTTTGCATTTTACTTTTGTAGCCAACATTGCAAGGTATGTATGTGCTAGATATGCTAAACATTTATATGCTCCTTCATGCTTTGGCCACCATTCCAGAGAACATGCTTCCATGCTGATGATGCTCATTTAAAAAAAATGTGTTAATTATATTTGTGACTGAACTCCTTGGGGGATAATTGTATGTCCCCTGCTCTGTTTTACTCATATTCTGCCATATATTTCATGTTATAGCAGTCTTGGATGATGACCCAGCACATGTTGTTCATTTTAAGAACACTTTCACTGCAGATTTGACAAAGCTCGAAGAAGGTACCAATGTGAGAACTCTAAGGATAGATACAGCACTCGACCCAAGGATTAAGAATCTGAAATGCCTTCCAAAATCAGAGAGGGATGAGGTGTGGAGCATGCTTTCAGATGTCTTCATAAAGCAAAACTCTGACATGGAAACTACAGAACCCGAACCACCAAAAAAGAAAATTAATCTTCTGCTGGTGACATCTGATTCAGATAATGAAAATGAACATGCATTGATTTGCACTGTTTTGAATCGTTACTGAACAGAACACATCATAAGCATGGATGCATGTCCTCTGGAATTGTGGTTGAAGCACAAAGGGACGTATGAATCTTTAGCACATCTGGCATGTAAATATCTTTTGACGCTGGCTATGACAGTGCTATGTGAATGCCTGTTCTCACTTTCAGGTGCTGTTGTAAACAGGAAACAGGCAGCATTATCTTCTGCCAATGTAAACAAACTCATTTGGCTGAACAAGAAGTAGGACTGAGTGGACTTGTAAGCTCTAAAGTTTTACATTGTTTTATTTTTGAATGCAGTTTTTTTATACATAATTCTACATTTGTAAGTTCAACTTTCATGATAAAGAGATTGCACTACAGTGCTTGTGATGGGGGAATTGATAAATACAATTTCATTTGTTTTTTTACAGTGCAAATATTTGTAATAAAAAATAAATAGAAAGTGAGCACTGTATATTTTGTATTCTCTGTTGTATTTGAAATCAATATATTTGAAAATGTAGAAAACATCCAAAAATATTTAAATAAATGATATTCTATTATTATTTGTGTGATTAATTACATGATTAATCGTGATCAATTTTTTTAATCGCACGATTAATTACAGTTATTTTTGTTAATCGCTTGACAACTGTGATTATAACCCAAGCAGACTTTATTATATATACTTAGAACACCACCAAAATGCAGATGACTCTTGGGTGGATATTAGCAGCCAACTGGCACATAACACAAAAATGGAGGGAGGGGAGACTGACCAGGAACTTCAGGGCAAACTTCTACTCTTAGAGTAAGTGTCATGGTATCTTTAAGGAGCTATGACACTGGCAATGGGGCGGGGGAGTAATGAAGGGAGCAGTAAGACAGGAAGTTTGGAGCATCTGTATCTGGTGGGGAGAGCAAGGAAGAGGAAACACTGGGCAATATCCACCTGTATGCATCACGTTGACTGTACTAGTTAATACATTCACTCGGCTAATTGCCCACCAATACAAGAAATCTATTTCCCAAAGGAAAGAACAGCTCCCTCATTGTACATTTGTCAAACAACTGTTAGCATGTAATCACAGTACAAAGAATATAGCTGTGGAGCAATTCAATTAAGTTTTGATCACACATCCTTCCATTAGTGGGTCAACTGAAAATTAACACACAGACACTGTTCTCTTTTTCTTACCACTCACAAAGTATTCAAACCCTTCTCAACAGAATGGACCCCCTCACACAGCTCTAATCTTCTTCGTTCCTCTCACCCTGTGCCCCCTTCTCTGGGTCTGCATTTACCTTCCTCCCCTCTCAGACCTGCTTAAGCTCCAGCCATTTTCTTACTAGGACTCTACTGTGCAGGAAACTTTCACTTACCTCTTGTGTTAGTACCAACTGTCTCAACCACTCATAAAACCCACAGAAAAGAGCCAGTTCCCATGCTTTATCCAGCAATTTTGTGAGGATTCAAGGCACAAATGAGTGTAGAGGTAGAAATACATCTCAGCTCCAAAGTTCAGATTTGGATCGGAACTTTCTTCAAAGTTTGGCATAGTTTGGATCCACAGATTTGGTTCAGCCCATTATGAAGATGAAGGCCAGCTGCAAGGTTTGGAACTGGATCCAGACTTCACCAAATCTGAAACAGTTTGATATGAGATTTTGATTTGAGCCCATGTCAGCATACAGTTGCTAATTTTGAAACCATAAGAAATAACTGTCATATACCCATTTGATATTAGTAAAGAAGTACCATATGACATTATCTAGCATTTTTCATTTTTTTAAAATAGTCTATTATATGATATTCAATGGAATAGAATGGCTGATGCCTTGAAATGCCCTAAAACATGCATTGGCTTTGTCAGTGTAATATCAGAATGAAATGTATTAAGTTGCTTTTTTCCTTCTGTCAATGTCATTGTCAATATGTTAAGCTGAGTACTAGAGAGAAGGTAAAACTAACTTTTCAAATTTAATGAGAGTTTGGGCTTAATTGTTGGAAGACCAAAGATTACACTTGTGCATCTGTACTGGCAAATCATCGAATAGACAGGAGACAAATATAAATCTAAGAATAAGAATACAAATGTTCTGATATGTAGAATGAGAAATTTAACCTTTTAATTGTCCAGGAGTCACCCAGTAATAAGGCCTGGCACTGTGGAAAAGGTTGGCAACAGACTGTTACCAGACTTAAAAAAAAAAATGTACCACTTTATGTTTACTATCAAGAAATAAAGTAAAGATAGTGATATCCTATTATGATGTCAGGTACCAAGATGTGAGCATGTATGAAATGTCAAAATGCAATGTACTATTGAACATGAGAGAGATTACTGTAGTAAATTTTCATAAAGATTTTCACATGTGCTTCTTTCAGCACACTTTAAAAAAAAAAATCAGAGAAAATAACCGTAAGAAGCAGTTTGATCCAAAAAGTCTTTAGTGTGTTCTACAGGTGAGTCATTTCAATTTTGAATATATTGTTTTGAAAAATAGGTGCTTGTAACTGCAAAATGGAAGTAAAAGGAATAAGTAAAAGCACAAAAAGAAATAAAACTAACTATGACAACATTAATCTAAAACAAAGTTCTTTATTTTTTTCCTTTTCAGAACATTTGTATAAACAAAACCAAAAAAGTATGTGAGCTGATTTCTTTCTGAACTGAAAAAATGTCACCTTAGATATAGGAAAAACACTCAAATCACACCAGTACAAAGTTCTGTTCAAAGCTTTCTCTATAAATGAAGCTCTATGTTAAGTTATTACGTGGACCTATGTCATGTTCATAGTCTTGCATCAGCCCTCTGGATGAAGTGAACATCATTCTCTGATATAAGGGCAAATTTTCGAAATTAATATAATAGGTATATAAAATTGATTAGGTAGCATACATTTTAAATGCACGTCCAGGCATTGTATTTTCACCTAAATGTATTTTTTCTACCCTTTTTTAAAGCACAGAGCTGTTACACTTCATAGACAACCAGTTGGTGGCTTGGGCTTAAGTATAAAGGTATGGATAATGTTTTGTTTTCATTTCTCTTCTTAAACTTCAGTATGTTTAGTGCATGATGGTCTCAGCTGAGATTTCATTATTTATACACATCTTTTACAGGGTGGTGCTGAGCACAAAGTACCTGTCGTCATATCAAAAATATTTAAAGACCAAGCAGGTAAATATATATATACGTATCTATACTTAAATAGGTTTCTGCTGTTATGCATATGATAGTCTTTTTTTGAAAATGAAGTTCACTGTAACTCAGAATTAAATGTATTTATGGATCATTGCATCAGCATTATAGTATTTTTAAGTCTTTCAGCAAATATTGAATGGCAGCATGTGGACAATTGTCTTTGATTCTGATTTCAGATAATCTTAATCTTATAAAGTTCTTGGGGAATGGTAGTTAAAATTTTATCCGATAAATGCTCAGCTTTGAAATTTGTTTGACAGTAGCATGTCCTAATTATAAACATTGCCTTTAACATTCCTTTGTGGAGAAAAAAAAATTATATGAGAAAATGACTGCATCACTTAATTTTAATAACATGGGATAAACAAATATAAGCCAACTAGAATTTTTTTCCAGAACTGTAATTCATCACCATATGGTATGACTAAACCTGCCTAGATGCAAATGGCAGCCATCAACAATGCTGAATAAATATATGAATCAGTGTAATAAAATACACAATTAAAGCATTACTCTGACAATCACCCAGTCCAAATAACCTAAACAAGACCCTATATACCAATTAAGCCCTGCACCAAGGATAGAATTTATCCCAGCATAGAGGGCACTAAGGTGAACTTCACTCTTAAAAATGCACAGTACAGGCATGGCAAGAAAATAAATAATAATAAAATAAAAACTAGGCAACTAGGAATAAGGAGAATGCTCTAATCATAAAATAATTGTAATCATCCTAAATTGAAGTTTTCAATAAAAGAAAGTCGTTTAGGGCCATCATGGACACAACAGGTTCACTCAAAAATTGCATTTGTATGTTTAAGTTAAATAATCAGACATACAAATTTATAACAATGTAAGTAATTTTTATAACGTCCATGCACAAATGCTGGGTTTTGTGGGAGCACTGGGTACATGCATGTTTTGGGGGATACCTATTGCACTCAAGATTGAAAATCTGTCCCTAAAAGACGCATATTGAAAGAGACCCTTTAACTGTATGCCTGAGGAAGGCAGTGAGTAGCATTGAAGAGGGGTTAGTGCTACAACATGGGAATCCATGCCTGTGTCTACTGTGGAGAAGAGCTGCTGTAGTTCTCTTTTTGGGGATAGCCAATGGGCCAACAAACAGTGTAGAACCACTTACCTACTAGTAAACTAGTGTGGGAGAAGCTGTACATATCCATTGCCTACTGAAGCTTGGGGCTGAAGATTAGACTCTTCAGTCAGTCATAGACCATAGACTTTAAGGTCAGAAGGGGCCTTTATGATCATCTAGTCTGATCTCCTGCACAATACAAGCCACAGAATCTCACCCACCCACTCTCGCAATAACCCTCTAACCTATGTCTGAGCTACTTAAGTCCTCACATCATGGTTTAAAGACTTCAAGGTGCAGAGAATCCTCCAGCAAGTGACCCATGCCCCACGCTGCAGAGGAAGGCGAAAAACCCCTAGGGCCTCTGCCAATCTGCCCTGGAGGAAAATTCCTTCCCAACCCCCAATATGGCGAACAGCTAAACCATGAGCATGTGGGCAAGACTCACCAGCCAGCACACAGGTAAGAATTCTCTTTAGTAACTCAGATCCCACCCCATCTAACATCCCATCACAGGACATTAGGCATATTTACCACTAATAGTCAAAGATAAATTAATTGCCAAAATTAGGCTATCCCATCATACCATCTCCTCCATAAATTTATCAAGCTTAGTCTTGAACTCAGATATGTCTTTTGCCCCTACTGCTCCCCTTGGAAGGCTGTTCCAGAACGTCACTCCTCTGATGGTTAGAAACCTTCAGCTATGTCAAGTCTAAACTCCCTGCATATGGATAAGTGTATAAACTAGTTATTTTGGCTGTACACTCCATACTAATATGCCATCCATTTTGAATTATTGTATGTCAACAGCACAGAAAATGACATTGATGATTATTACAAGATATGAGTTGCTGATCCAATTAGGGTTCTTTCTTACAGAATATCGATGGATATAAACATTCAGGGGTACTCTAATAGCTACATTTTCCTTACTAAAAATCATGTCCAGCTTCAGAATAAAAGTAAAAATTGCATACAAAGAGCATGAGAAAGTGGAAATCCAGACATCTCACACACCACATTGGGAGATATAAAATCTCTAAATGATAGAAATATCTTACACAGAAGATTAAAAAAAAAATCATTTCTCCCAAAGTGTCAATACTTTCAGTTACCAGGATTATATTTAATCAAGGATTTAATACTAATGAGGCTGAGAGAACCTATCCAGGCACAACTGTCATTGGTGACCTTAGGGAAGGGCAGTTTCCTTTCTCTGAGATATCTTCTCTGTTTATAGGAGATACAAAAAGAGGACCGTTCCTAGTAGTATTCTTTAGAGTACAAACTAGACAAAAATATAAATATTTTAATCAGAAATCTGACCTGCCAGTTCTACCAGTTATCATGCAGAGAACTACAAGGTGAAAGAATGATAGCAAAAGGCAGACTGATCTCAGGTAAATCTTCTGAATGAATATTCAGACATGCACAATGTGAACAAGAATTTGTGTATCCCAGGTGTTAATAATAATGAAATTGACAGCCTAGTTGGAAATATAGCTCTGAGAAGAGTAATAAGATGAGCTACTACTTGAAGCAAGTAAATTAATTTGAGAAAAAGTGATATCATACTGTGATTTCTGTACTACTGAAAAGCCCTTGTGCTGTGGCAGCTAGTCAGCCCGGCAACGTGAGTCACAGAGTAACCAAAAATCTCCACAAGCTATAAAATACATTTTGCATTTTTTTTATTTTGTTGATAAATATTTACAGATTTAAGGACAACTTATGATTTGATTTAAATTTCATAACTCACTCTCTGCAGTAGCAAAACGCAATGCCAGAAGGTTCCAAGAATGTAGTGTTGTGTGAGACTCAAATCTTGGCATGGCTAACAGTGCCTGAATAAGCTGCCTTATTACTAGGGCAATTTACCACTCTCAGGAGTCACTTTATAAGTGCACTGCTGTGGTAACCAATGCTTGGTGAGGCCCTAGCACAGGGGTCAGCAACCTTTCAGAAGTGGTGTGCCGAGGCTTCATTTATTCACTCTAATTTAAGGTTTTGCGTGCCGGTAATACATTTTAACGTTTTTAGAAAGTCTCTTTCTATAAGTCTATAATATATAATTAAACTATTGTTGTATGTAAAGTAAATAAGTTTTTTAAAATGTTTAAGAAGCTTCATTTAAAATTAAATTAAAATGCAGAGCCCCCTGGATCGGTGGCCAGGACTCGGGCAGTGTGAGTGCCACTGAAAATCAGCTCGTGTGCTGCCTTCGGCACGAGTGCCATAGGTTGCCTGCCCTGCCCTAGCAGAATTATAGCAGTTAAGCTTGAGCTGAAGGAGCCTAGTGGGGGTGAATGGCGCATGTGCCCTGCACCTCCCTGTCCATTCCCTCCTCAGGAGAGGCCCCGTGGGTATACACAAGAATCCACTGGAGGTGGCTCCACCTCCCAGTTCTGTCTGCTGCTTCTAAATAAGGTAATCTTTTAATAGCTATTAAAATATACATTGGGCAAGGATGGAAATAATTATTTTGTGACTTGTGCCTCATCTGTTTTTTTTTTTTAAAAAAAAAGTCTCTTGCCTTGCATAGCTGATTAAGAACTAAGGGATGATATTTCGGAGGAATTTTTATTTATTTTATTTCCTTTAGACAAATATCCTAATGTAGTGGGGTGGTCACCCACTCCTTCCCTGAGGGGTTTAAAGACAGCCCTGGGAGAGGGCTGTGGTAGGGGAAAAAGCTGCTAGGCTGATTGAGGAAGTAGCCACAGCTGGGCCACGCCTCAGTGAGGCCTCAGCTGGCCCTATATAAGAGGCTGGGAGCCAGGAGCTCAACAGTCTCTCTCTGTTTGTAGAGGGAGATGGGCTTGGCTGCAGGGAGCTGGACACAGGGTACCTGAGTGAAGCAGGACTGGGGAAGGGCAGAGGAGCTGGGGAGCTCCAGCCTGGAAAGCCCCAGGCTGAAGCCTAGCAGAAGGCAAATAGGTACTGGGGGTTGCAGAGGGCAGCCCAGGGGTAGGCAAAGGCAGCAGCACCAAACCCAACCTTGCCGGTGATGATACTGCAGTCTGCTACAGGGCGTGGGGGCTAGGTGATGTCTGGCAGTAGCCATATACTGAGGGGAGGTGAAGATAGTGGTTGGGGGGTTCCCCGGGGATAGGAGACCCTAAGGCTGAGGGGTTACTGCCAGGGGACAGTGCCCCAGATAACAGGGCACTGGGTCCGGGAGGGTCACAGGGGCCAAGTAGCAGGCAGATCACCAGCCTGCGGAAGGCACTCTGGGCTGGAAATTGAGCTGATTCTCAAGGACGACCAGCAGGAGACGCCACGGGGTGAGTGCACTGCGCTTACACTTAAGTTTCCCAGGAAAAAATGTGCCCTCACTTACACCTCATTGACTACAATATTAACTTCCTTCACTTTCTGATAGTTTATTTAATTCCTTTCCCTTCCTAGAATTTCCTTTCTGGAGCCATATACCAGGTTTCAGTTTGGTTGCTGATCTCAACTCAAGATGTCCTCCTTTCCACTGATAACAGCATAGCCCCATTTATACTATTCCCCACATCCACTCACACACACCCAGCCACCCCGCCACACACACGTATACATGCATCCACACATCCCAAGAGTGTCAGTAGTGCTTTCTCTTACATCCCATGCAACCCATTTGCTACCTTAGTGCAATCACTCAGGATATGTCTAAACTGTAACTAGACATTTTTGGCTGGTCCATGCCAGCTGACTTGGGCTCACTGGGCTGTTTAATTGCAGTGTAGCTGTTCTGGCTTAGGCTGCAGCCCATGCTTTGGGATCCTGCTTGGCAGCAGGGTCCCAGACCTCAGACTCCAGTCTAACTCTGAATATTTACCACAGCTAAACAGCCTCTCAGCCTGAAACCCATGACCCTGAGTCAGCTGGCACAGGCCAAATATGGGTTTTAACTGCAGTGTAGACATAGCCCCATATATCTCAAGAGAGGATCTGGACTGAAAAGAGCTGTTTCTAGTTGCACTCCATTCATCAAGTTTGAAAGTAGGAAGAGTGGAAAAATCCAATGTCATTAATTTCACCAAATTCTGATTAGCAAGATAGTAAGAAATGTCTAGGTCTTACTGGACTCATTACTGCTCTTAAATACTCAAATATCAATAGCAACAAGAAATACATGTCATCCTCCTTCAACTGACTAGGAGACTTCTCTCAGATGACAGCCAGCAACTGTGATTGTTCTGTTTGTAACTTCCAAATTAGATTACTGTAACTAACTCAACTGAGAGTTCAGTGGGGGTGTCAAAAAGAAGTTCCTCGGTACCACATGCAGCAGCCCATTTCCTGTGCAGAATAACAAGTTTACTGTTCCAATGTTTAAAATATAATTATAGGTGCTCATCCAGTACTCTAATAAATTATGACTCATGGTATAAACAAAAGGACTGCCTTTTACATATATCTATCTGAAGCCTACACCATCCTCAACAGCCTTCACAAAGAGGGGGAAAACATATCACTACTGTTTCATGTTCTCCATGGCTTCTCTCTTACGTACTAATTTTCCATTCATGACCTACCAAATGTATTGTACTTATTCAGATTGCTAGAGCTCTTGATAGCCAGAGTGAAATGGGAGCTCAAGGCCAAATCAACAAATTAATTCAAACACACACACATTCCAAATAAAAATGATTACATATGAGAGACACTAATATCAGAGTCCACGCTGGTTGAACACAAACGTGCATTTTAATACCAGCACATAAATATCAGAGTGAAGATGTGTTAGACATGAAGTTGATTATATGAGATTGCATAAAGAATTTCCTCATGGATAAGTACAGTAAGTGGGAAGAGGAGGAGAATGTTCATAAATTGACAGTGAAATATAATATTGCAAAACTTGAAATGGATGGTATTAAAATTTGATATGGAAAAGGTTGTCTTTCCTGGAAATGATGGAATATCACATACAGAGGAAAACTTTGGCATAAAAGAAGGAAAGAGCTATCTCTGACTAGCTATCTAGATATTAATACAGTGCTCAGTGCGAGTATATCGGAACACTTTCTGGAATAAGATAGTGCATGAACTATAAGGTTCATTGTCAGTGCCTTTTGCAAGAAAATATGAGTCATCCTTATGGGGTGAAAAGCTATGTCCAATTAGGAGCAAAGTGTTTTACTGTGTATGTCTAAAAGAGGGAAGAGTTCTTGGGAAAAGCAATAGTAATGTGATTTCTTTCTTTTGCTTTTTTTGGGCAAAACCCCATTTTTAAAAAAAAAAATATTTGGAAAATTCATATGTTTGTGGATCTTTCTAGACAGATGCAATTAAAGGATTTTGAAGTGGAGATCAGAAAAATATAAATTTCACATGTTGTGTGACACTGACTGATCTTTACCCACCTAAATTATTTTAGAAGGAATAAAATACATCTGGTTATGATGTGCAGATATTTTAGGACAGCCAATTAATTGATTAGGTACAATATCTTTAGAAGGAAGAAATAATTACAAAGTAAAGACAGACCTGATGGAAATATTTAATTGTAAGTTTTGTTGCAGGGTCCATATCTTTACATGCCATGGAAACCACTATATGCACTCCTGGTGTATTATTGATATAAATAGAATGTTTCCAAAATGGTGAATTTGATCCAAACAGAAAAAAAGTGTAAGGGGTTTTACTTCCCCCCCAATCTTTGCTTTTTTCTGGGTGTCTTTAGTTTTCTGCAGTTTTTTAGAAGCTTTGATATTAACAAGGATTTCCAGGTTCCATTCTTCTTTCTCCTGAGATTACTGTAAAGGCAAGCTTTTGTGCAGTTTATGTGCAGATGACTATGTGGCACTTTTAAGTGTTGTTAATACCTTCTATCGTTGTACAACTCTTACATGTATTATGTGATCATAAACGTTACTACTAAGTTTACTTATGGTACTGTGTTATCAGATGAGTAGACCAATGGAGTTACAGTGAAGATACCAAGAAAGGAACTCTCAGTGATTGTAATAACTGGTGTGGTATCACACTTTTATCTGTGCCAAGCAAAGTATTGTGTAAAATCATAGTTCAGCATATATCAGAGGCAGTTGATCGTGTTCTCAGAAAAGAGCAAGCTGGTTTTCGGAAAGGACGTGGATGCACAGGCCAGTTCTTCACTCCACGAAACATAATAGAACAGTGCCTAGAATGGCAACACCAACTCTACGTACATTTCATAGACTTTGAGAAGACTTTTGATAGCATTCACAGGACCAATCTATGGCACATTCTGTGGGCATATGGAATTCCTTTCTGTATAATCAGTGTCATCAAAACCTTCTATTTCAACTTTACATGCAGTGTTGATCACAGTGCACTCCTGTTTTGACCTTAAAACTGAGTAAGCCAGGAATGTGTCATGTCTTCAATCCTCTTCAACATTGCCATCATCTGAGTAATGTGGCGTACAACAAAAGACTTGCCAAGAGGCGTTAAATGGACACTCTTGTCATCCCTTGAAGACCTGGACTTCGTAGATGATGTTGCTCTCCTATCACATACCCAAACCATATACAAGAAAAAACAACTCGACTCATTCAGCCAGCAATAAGACAGATATCATAACCTTTAATATTGCCTCACCATCACCAGTATGGATAGAGGATTATGTTCACACCAATGTAGAAACCTTCATATACTTGGGCAGCATCTTCAGTCAGGATGGAGGAACAAGCCAGGACATCTGGAACAAAATCAGTAAAGCCAGGAACACCTTCAGGAGATTAAATACAGTCTGGAAATCATCAAAATACAAAACCAAAACCAAACTCAAGATTTATCAGATCTATGTACTTTCAACACTACTTTATAGTGCAGAGTGCTGGGGAATGAGAAAGTATGACATGTCCAAACTGTTTTCATTCCATACAACCTGCCTCAGAAAAACCCTCTGTATCTTTTGGCCCAGAACAATTTCAGACCAAGATCTATTGACACAGTGCAGCCAAGAGGATCTGAGCACCATTATTGCCATGAGAAGTTGGAGATGGATCAGTCATGTGCTTTGGATGGAAACTGATTCCATCACCAGAGTAGCAATAAGATGGACAGCTGAAGGCAAGCGAAAAAGAGGCCACACATAAACAACATTTTGAAGAGCTGTGGAAGCCAAGCTGAAAAACGTGGGGCACAGCTGGGAAACCATTGAAAGACATGCCACATACAGACAGGAGTGGAGGAGCTTCATCACTACCCTAAATCTCAGAGGCGTAATAGGAACATGATGATGACTGTATTAGTAAAATGCACAATAGGTTTACTTTGCAGCCAAATAAAGAGAGAAAGTTTCTTGCTCTCAGTGAATTCACAATTAAATGCTCCTGTGTTTCAAAGGGTTCAGACCAGGTAGCCCCTAATATCTATATAGAATCTAAGTACTACTATAAAGAGCAATAAGAGTCCATACATGTAGACTTCTTTTCTGAATCACGGTATAAATTGTATAATTCTTCTTTATTTTTATTCTTGATATCTGCCATCTCCTGCATCCCTTCTTTAATTGTGGACATGATTAAGAAGTCCTCATTAATCTGGGAAAAGTTGTGGGATGCTGTATGTAAATCTGTCTGTTTTTAAAGTTCTTCAAAAATATTAAAATAATAATTATGCCTATATGAATCTTTTCTTTGCATCGGCACTGGTTTATTTTGTAGAGTGTATTTCCTATTGGCCAAGCAGTACAAACTATTTCAAACCATAGAATCATGGACTTTTCAATTATGTGATGGTTGCCCCAAATTCTCACTCCATTTCTGTGAGAGCTGTGGGACTGTAGTAATTTGACTGTTTACTGCTGTTGTGCTGTGCATGTATCTGAGGGTACGTCTACACTACAGGATTATTCTGATTTTACATAAACCGGTTTTGTAAAACAGATTGTATAAAGTCGAGTGCACGCGGCCACACAAAGCACAATAATTCGGTGGTGTTCGGTTAGGTAGGCGCACAGATTTCGATTGGTATTTGGCCTCCGGGCAGGTACCCACGTGCACCACTGTGACTGCTCTGGAAAGCAATTGAACTCGGATTTTGCACTTGGCCAGGTAGACAGGAAAGCTCCACGAACTTTTGAATGCATTTCCTGGTGTTGCTCGGTGGAGAGTCTCTGATCAGGCACAGGTGGCGAATGCGTCCCAAATCAAAAGAGCTCCAGCAGTGGACTGTAAGGAGATACTGATATGACCGCTGTATGGGGAGACAAATCATGTTCTATCAGAGCTCATATTACAGAAGACAAAATGCCAAGCATTTGAAAAAAATCTCCGGCTATGATACATAGTCCACAGCACAGTGCTGTGTGACAAGCGCTATGGAAGCCAAAGAAATCAAATTGGATGCTCAATGGGGAAGCGGATCTTTCGTGGGGGGGGACTGAGGACTCCAGCTATCCCACAGTCCTCACGGGTCTCCGGGAAAAGTATTTGCAATTCTTGGCTGAGCTTCCAATGCCTTAGGGTCAAACACATTTGTCCAGGGTGGTTCAGGATCTTCATCATCAATTTACTCCCTCTCCTCCCATGAAAGAAAAGGGGAAAAAAATTCGTTTCATTGACTTTTTTCAATGTCACCGCCTTTATGTCTACTGCAAGCTGCTGGTTAGATGCGTTGCGCCTAGAGCACTGAACAGCAGCATCTCTCCCTTCCCTTCCCCGGGTGGCAGACGGTACAGTGCAGAGGGGGCTTGTTTAGCCGTCCTCGTCCATCATCCCGGCTGGCCTCAGTGAGCGTGGCGGGGGTGCCTCGGGTAAATTGGAATGACTCCCAGTTAATTCGGCATGATGATACAGACGGTCGGTTAACGTGCTCATATAGCAACTGGGTGCTGAACTCATCGCGCCCTCCCTTTCATGTCTAAAGAAAGACTCTGTACTGCCTGGACTATCATAGCAGTGGGATGCTGGGCCTCCTCTCCCCTCCACATTTTAATGTCCTTGCCTGGAACATCAGTAGCAGTGGAGGCTGCCTCCCTCTCATTTATCTCACTAAAGTCAGGTGTTTTCTTATTCGTGCCATTGCTTTATTACATTCATCACCAAAATTGGCGGGACCCTGCAATGGTAGAATCCCAGAAGGATTGGGGGCGGAGGGAAGCAACGGGTGGGGTTGTTGCAGGGGCATTCCGTTTAGAATGGCACGCAGTCATCATTTCTGTGGGATCTGACACTGAGCTTGCTGGTACTCTTGGTTCTCTGGTACACTGACTCTCTAGTACTTGCCCATATTTCTAGGCAGGATGACTCTTTTAGTACGACATGAAAGGAGGAATGACCCGGGGGGTCATTTCACATTTTTTGGTCTTTGCAGCCCAGCCGACTTAGCGAAGGTCAGCCAGGAGCACCATGCAGCAGCAGATGGTTACAGAATGACTGAATACCCGTCTACATCTTCATCGCCAATTTACCAATGGCACAGCGCAGTATCAGAACGACTAGGTAACCATCTCTGCTACCTTGCAAAGGGCAATGAGGCTGCTGTATGTAGCACTGCAGTACCGCCACTGTCAGCGGCATCAAGTTACACCTACGGAGACAGATGACAAAGGCAAAAAGGTCCATGGTTGCCATGTTAATTGGCGTCTGCCAGGGATCCAGGGAAAAGGTGTATCTCTCTCTTTTTTTT
>NC_133771.1:38889355-38893809 GCF_003597395.2 Chelonoidis abingdonii | reverse complement strand
ACCCTAATCCGATATGGTAATACCGATTTCAGCGCTACTCCTCTCGTCGGGGAGGAGTACAGAAACCGGTTTAAAGAGCCCTTTATATCGATATAAAGGGCCTCGTTGTGTGGACGGGTGCAGCGTAAAATCGGTTTAACACTTCTAAAATCGGTATAAACGTGTAATGTAGACCAGGCCTGATATAACATGTAGAGGCAGACATGCATCAGCAGTGAAACAGAGTGGTGGATTCAGCTCACCAAAGCATGATCAAAATAGTTAAATAAAATAAAATAAGCCCTGGTGGAAGGTGGAGAGTTTTGAGTTTGCCAATTCACAAAGGGCTTTATACTGAGAGCCAACACTGGTTAAAAATTTAATCTGAAAGCATTCCCCCCCACACCACCACCACCTTCCATGGAACAATGAAAATGATTTATACCTCACATTGTGTTCTCCCAGAAAAAACTCTTATTTTTTGTGTTTAATCCAGTTCTGAGCAGAGATGCTATATACCCTGTAATAATTGGAATGAGCGCAAGAAAGACAGCCATTTAAACATTCTTGGCTTGAAACCTTGCACTCCACAAATACATTTGATGTTCTTGGCTACATCCATTCAAGACCATGTGTTCGGAGAACATTGTGCCTGTCATCAAGGTGTTCACTAGAGCATAGATGTCAAGCAAAGATATTTTTGAGTGGAAACCCTTCACGTATTATCAGTTCCTCAAGAAGTCTCCTGTATGGTGACACTCATATGATAACATTGCCTATCATGTTAGAATGGGTCTCATATTTTTGTATTGCACAAAAACAAATATCCTGAAGACTAAAGCATGGGCTTCAGAAGAAAACTATGCCCTCATTCAGATGGATAATATTTTAACAGGCATTTAACAAACTCATTCAGATCATACAAGGCAGCTCTATGGACATGCAGAAGCTGAATGGTTCATCACATTTGAATAATGATTCCTAACATAATTTTTTAAAATTTATGAACAATTCAGTTAATATTTATGTGGCTTTTTAGTTGTAGTCTTTTTACTTTTGCCTGTCTTTTTTCCTCTTATTATTGAAAAAGAAAGATTGACAAAAAAAAGATGAGATGTATCTTCTCTGAAGGTGCCATCTGCATGGGATTCTCACTTTTGGGTCTGTGCCTGTAGTCCTTTGTCCAGTCTGATGAGCCATACAGGAACTTGTTTTCACGCTTTCTGCCCCTGAAGCCACAGGTCACAATAGGTGCTGAATCATGAGAGAAGGGGCATCCCTGCAATTTATTCAGGAGCAGTCCAAGGTGTGTTGCTAGAGTGTGAGTCTCTTGTTCCTATTTTGAGCCCTGATTCAGGAAAACATCTGTATTCAAGATAACATTTAAACTCATGTTTAAGTCTCCTTGAAGTGAAAGGGATTTAAGCAGAAGCTTAAAGATGAAGCATGTGCTAAAGTGATTTTCTTGTTCTGAGTGTTGGAGATCCGTGAGGCAATGGGATTGGTTGAGTTTGTGAAATTCTGAAGTGTCAAGCAATAGACTATTACCCTAATTGTAGGGAACTGTATGTGTCGCTGAGATACACTTGCTTAACTTTAATAGGGATGGATTTAAGCATCTACTTCAGTGTTTTGCTGAAATGGAGCCTAATATGAGAAAGTTCACGATGTAGGAAAACGGATCATATCTCCCCTAAGTATATAAATATGGTGAGACTCTATGCAAGACTTCGATATGTCTATTTGAATAATTGGTAATCAATCCCTAAGCATTCAAGGAAAATTAATCACCAATAGAAAGAGTGGCTTTTCTTAAATGAATTTTCCTGCCCTGAGAATATCATTAAATACTGTTAATCTATTCAAAAGTAAATTACACAGTATTTTTCCTCTGGGAGTTCTGTGCTATGTCTTCGGGTAATTTCATGCTATATATCCACCTTTGAAGGCTACCTGTGGTAACTTATTAAACCAAAAGATGGTCGTAATTTGGATTTGTAATATTATAGTTATCATTAGAGCAATATCCCAAAGAGATTATTTTAATTAGTATGTGATTTTCATACTAAAAATATTTTTTCTTCACCCAATTACTAAATGTAAGCACAATATATGAAGAATCCTCAGTACTTCATTTAGGAAATTTTTAAGTGACACAAACTGATAGGCTCTGAATGTAGTTTTAAATATAGCCTCATGATTCCCAAGAATGGTAGTGGCTATTTGCACCCTCCCATTCTAAGTCACTACAGGGCTACTTTAAGAACAATGGGCCCTGAGATCTTTGTGATCCTTGGGTTGATGGCAGGTCTGCCTCAGTCCTTATCTTGCTTGAACTCTATACTAGATTTGGAATATTTGGTGGTTCCATCTAGTTGTAGAGTGAATAAATGAGAACCCAGGTCCTATGACCTCTAGGGTATTAACATTTTCTGCATTTTAAACAAAACAATGATCAACCAGTTGCACGAAGAAACATGCATTCTATCGGGGGAAAGGAATGGTGCTAAATTAAAAAAGAGGTAGGGATAGGAACCTGAGATAAAAAGAAAAATGCAAGAAAATCAAAGGAAACAGATAGATATACCAGTGAATTAATTATTATAATGAGGGTTAATCAGATCTTTCCGCTCACGTTGATTACATTCCTATAATGCTTGACTATAACCAGAGTTCCACAAATAGAAAGTAAAATGGTGCACCTGCAGAATCCCTCTGCAGATCGGGTGGCTAGTGTGCACTCTTTTTATGTGTGTGTTGGAATTCTGTGGGAATGATTTAAAATAAATAATTTTGCAAAGAATAATCAAATAAATGTTGCAGACCTGATCTTTGCTTGGGAGCAGTGTGGAGCAGGGCTGGTACACCTATTCAACTCTTTTACTTGTACATATACACATAGAACAGATCTTAATTCACTCCAGAGTCCTTTCTTAACTAAGGATATTATAGGTATTGCTCAGTGTTGTGATGTCACATTGCCAGGCAGGCTGATCATCCTCTGGAGTGGAGTAGGTCCTATTAGAGAGCAACATGTGGGGCTGTCTCTCTTTGTGCTGTTGGAAGCTGAATTTCTTACCTCCCCTCAAATAATATGCTTTAGTGCTAGTCTGAGCTGGATGCAAATATCTGGGCAATCCCAGCCATATGCAGGTGACTGTGTACAAAGCCTTAAAAACCCAGGTCTCTGAGACCTGGGCTTGTAGCTTCCAAGCATGTGCTTGAGGAGCCACACTACATTGGAAACCTGGGCTTACAATTGCTATACCCAGGTCTCTCAGTCATAATGCATCCATACTCCAGCTTGTTACTCGGGTCTGCTGCTTGAGCTTCGGCCACACTGAAAAATGACAAGCCTTGGAATGGAATCACAGCAGGATTTGGGCTCTGACATACCCCATAGCAGGGTCCTTGGACCTGGATCTTGAATGCTTTCTGACCTCAGTCAGACTGATGTGTGTAAATGGAAGAGGGTCTTTGGATTCAAACCCAAGTCAGAGCTTTGGCTTCATCTGCGGTGTAGACATATCCTAGGTGTCAGGCATTCTGGCCAAATAACTCCTCTTCCTCTTCTCTGCCGCAGCCACCACTGGCTATACAGGTCTCAAGCACACAGGTTAGGCAGGGAGTTTAAATTTCATTTTTTTGAGTCATTATGTCTAGTGCTGGCCACCTATCTGCTTGTGGGTGCTTCTGTAAAGCACACAACATGACAAGGAAGCTACCTACCTGCATGCCATTTTTATAGATAGATACAGCATTAGCTATTCCCCAGTCCCCTCTGATATTGTTGATTATTTTAATGATCATTTACATATTTTATTAGATTCAGCAATTACTATGTTTTGACAATGAAGGTAATTAATCACTGGAACAACTTTAATCTGGTAAACTTTAAAATGATGCAATGACTGGAAGTTGAAGCTAGACAAATTCAGACTAGAAATAAGGTACAAATATTTAACAGTGAGAGTGATTAAACGTTGAAACAACTTGCACCCAAGGATGTTGTCAAGGGTTTTTCCCCACCTTGAATTTAGCGTCCAAAAAGCGGGGACCTGGATGATCACTTTTAAGCTTAATTACTAGCTTAAATTTGGTACGCTGCCACCAGCCAAAAATATAATGTTTGGCACACTTCCTGTTCCCCCAAAACCTTCCCTGGGGAACCCAAGACCCAAACCACTTGGGTCTTACAACAAGGAGAAATAAACCATCCCTCCTCCTTCCCCCCCCCACCCAGACTTTCCCCTCCCTGGGTTGCCTTGGGAAGCTACACAGATCCAAACTCTTTGGATCTTAAAACAAAGAGGAATTAACCATTCTCTTCCTTTTCCCCCCACCAGTCCCTGGTGAGTTTACACTCAATCCCTTGGATTCCAAAACAAGGAAAAATCAATCAGTTTCTTAAAAAGAAAGCTTTTAATTAAAGAAAGAAAAGGTAAAAATTATCTCTGTAAAATCAGGATGGAAAA
>NC_133771.1:38851011-38885684 GCF_003597395.2 Chelonoidis abingdonii | reverse complement strand
GCTGACACTTGTGCCCCCGTGTCTCTCCATGCGATAACCTTCTTTCCACCCACTCTCAAAGTTTCCCTTCGCTCCGAGGCTATTTGAGAGGCATCTGGGCCTGGGGATCTTTGGTGTGATGGTGGTGTAATGAATTGTACTCGTTTGGGGTCTTTGTATGTCCCAGTTGATTATATATAAAGCATCGCCCAGCTGACTAGTCACTGGGGCGGAGTGGGTTGCTGGAGACTGGTGAGGTGGGACAATAGGGTGTCTGGGGCTTTCTTTGGTTTGTAGGTGGGGTCTTGGGTTGCCCTCGGTGATAGGGTTTATTTTCAGTTTGCCCCCTGTGATATTCGCTCCCCTTGCTGGTAGCTTTTTTCTTTTCTGCACTTCCACCCATCTGGCGCCAATCTCCCCCGCCTCGGTTACAGTTTTGAGCTTCCCATCTAGGATGTACCTTTCTATTTCCTCAGGAAGCCCCTCTAAGAACTGTTCCATTTGCATTAGGAGGGACAGCTCGTCCAGAGATTTAACATTTGCTCCTGATATCCAGGCATTCCAATTCTTTCCAATGTGGTAGGTGTGTCGGGTGAATGACACATCTGGTTTCCACCTTAGGGCTCTGAACCGCCGACGAGCATGCTCAAGTGTTAGCCCCATTCTGATTCTGGCCTTGGTTTGAAAAAGTTTATAATCGTTCATGTTTTCCCTAGGCATTTCAGCCTCCACCTCAGCTAAGGGTCCACTGAGCTTTGGCCTCAGCTCTATCATGTACTGGTCTGTAAAGATGTTGTACCCAAGTCAGGCCCTTTCAAAATTTTCTAAGAAGGCCTCAGTGTCATTACCTGCCTTGTAGGTGGGGAATTTTCTGGGATGGGGAACAGTACCTGGAGAAGGGTTGTTAGAGTTGGCTGGAACATCTGACTTAGCCTTTGCTATTTCCAGAGCCTGCTGGTGGGCCTCCCTTTGGATCTCCAGCTCTTTTTGTTTCATCTCCAGCTCTTTTTGTTTCATCTCTATAGCTCTTCTGTGGGCAGCCTCTTTGGGTTTTTCTTCTGTGTTCAGCCTAGCCATTTGCTGTTTAACTGCTTTCTTGGCACTCATTCTTCTGCTTTCTTGTGCTGCCCGCACCCCTGTGCAGCTCAGGCTGCATGATTAACACAGATTTTCTAACTAGCTATACCCGAGAGATAGAAAGAAAGAAAACAATTCACTTGTAAATGCCTTTTGCTGGCTGTCTGCCGGCTCACAGCATGACGCCTCCTCTTAACAAAGACCCTTGTTAAAAAACGTAACACCTCTGCCCTCAGGCTGCCTTCCAAGCAGCTAGAAAGGAGAAAAAAAAAATCCTACTGGCTTTTGGGTCCTAGAAATCCCAACGCTGCTCACTATATCAAGGGTTTTTTCCCATCTTTGAACTTTAGCGTCCAAAAAGTGGGGACCTGGATGATCACTTTTAAGCTTAATTCTAGCTTAAATTTGGTACGCTGCCACCAGCCAAAAATATAGTGCTTGGCACACTTTCTGTTCCCCCAAAACCTTCCCTGGGGAACCCAAGACCCAAACCACTTGGGTCTTACAACAAGGAGAAATAAACCATCCCTCCTCCTTCCCCCCCCACCCAGACTTTCCCCTCCCTGGGTTGCCTTGGGAAGCTACACAGATCCAAACTCTTTGGATCTTAAAACAAAGAGGAATTAACCATTCTCTTCCTTTTCCCCCCACCAGTCCCTGGTGAGTTTACACTCAATCCCTTGGATTCCAAAACAAGGAAAAATCAATCAGTTTCTTAAAAAGAAAGCTTTTAATTAAAGAAAGAAAAGGTAAAAATTATCTCTGTAAAATCAGGATGGAAAATGGAAAATGCCTTTACAGGGTATATCAGATTCATATAGTCCTAGAGGACTCCCCCCCCTCCCTCCGCAGCCTGAGATTCAAAATTTACAGCAAAACAGTAGGTAAAAATCCTTCCAGCCAAAGACACATTACAGTGCTAAAGAAGAAAACAAACATAAGACTAATCCGCCTTTCCTGGCTATACTTACAATTTTGAGACATGAAAGACTGATTCAGAAAGATTGGAAACACCTGGGTGTACGTCTGGTCCCTCTTAGCCCCAAGAGTGAACAACAAACAAAACAAACAACACAAACAAAGACTTCCCTCCACCAATATTTGAAAGTATCTTGTTCCCCCATTGCTCTTCTGGTCAGGTGTCAGCCAGGTTCACTGAGCTTCTTAACCCTTCACAGGTAAGAGACATTAACCCTTAACCATCTGTTTATGACTGTGTGTGTGTGTGTGTGTTAACAATACTTTAGGACAGAAAGTGAAGAACACCATCACCTCTATTTGGAATTCCAAGCAAAATTAAATCAGGAATTTAAGTTGGAATTTGGTCAGAACACTGAGAGCTTGTCTACACTGCCCCACAGTGAGCAATGAGGGGGTTAATAGAAGTGCACACCAAAGTGCTGTAAGCACCCTCATGTAGACACCATGGATGTGAGCTAAAAGATTCCTAGTTTGTATTAATTTAATCTTCTTCAAACAGGAAACTACTAATACAAACTCAGAATCTTTTAGTTCACGGTATCCATCTGGGGAAATTGATGAGCATTGCTATTCACATCCCCATAGAGTGAACTGTGGATCAGTATAGACATATCCTGAGACTCTCATGTCTGTCTTTATAAAAAAGAGAGAAAGGATTTTCAATGACCACAAGTAGCTGGGAGTAAGGAACTTGGCTTTACATCTATTTTCTTTCCAATGGCACTGTTTGTCCTAGGAACATAGGGTATGTTCCTAGGACCCTATGTTTACACTGCAGTTAAAAACGCATGGCTGGCTACCCATCAGCTACTCGGGCTTATGGAGCTCAGGTCATCCTGGGACCCCACAAGGGGGTTGGATCCCAAGTAGGGTGACCAGATAGCAGGTGTGAAAAATCAGGACCTTTTTTGGGGGGAGGAGGGATATAGGCGAGAGGGAGAGGTTATAGTTGCCTGTATAAGACAAATATCAGGATGTCTGGTCACCCTAGTCACAGAGCTCAGGTTCCAGCCTGAGCCTGAACATTTACACTGCAATTAAACAGCCTCTTAGCCCAAGTCCCGTAAGCCTCAGTCAGGTGACATGGGCCAACTGCAGGTATTTCATTGCAGTGTAGACATCCCCATAACGATCCCCTAACATCATGCTAGGGCACCAGTTCTGTACTGAATCATGAGAAGAGTTCAACTTGCTGAATCAATAACATTATTGGCTATTCAGTCTATTTTTAAGGGCTTTCCATCCAAGTACTCAGCAGGGCTGATCCTACTTGGTTTGTGAAATCTGATGCAATTACATCCTGAGGTAATCTGGCTCAAGACTTACTCTACAGGCTTGCTCTAGGAATTTATATATGGTTTATAAGCTTTATTTCATACTAGTCTAAGGTCAGAGCTTATTATTGTGTTGTAGAAATTGCTTTCTCCCTTCCATTTCAACAATACTGTGTGAAATAAGGCTCACAGCATTACAAATTCATACAATTCTCCTCTGAATAAGTTTATGTGTGAACATCTTAGCACTATAGTAAATCTTGGGACAGTAAATAAAAGCTATGAAACTACATTTTGACCGGTGACAGTGGGGGGAAAAAGGTAGTAAGCAAGAATAGATAAACCATAGTTAGAATAAAATGACAAGGTTTCTTCTCTGAGGTTTCCTCTTGCCAAGAAAATCATACTTAGTTAATATATTTATTTCTTTTAAAACTGCTTGTTTCATTCCCCAGGTCCTGTTTTCCTAATTATAATATGTACTATTTTATAAAAATACACTATATCTGTCACTGTAATTATTATGCTGAAGTAAATGCCAGGGTCTCTTTTTTAAACTAGGTCTACCCTTCAAATTTTTACCTGAATAGCTCTATGTGTGATTTTTGACAGACATCGCTGTGCTGATAAAAGCTCCTAGTATAGGCACTTTTATATCTGCAAAACTCAATGCACTGTTGCCAGTATAGCTTGTTTCACCTGGGGTTGGGGGCAAGGAGCTGAAATAAGCCATACAGGCAGTTTTGCCTGTGGATGTAAAATGCATCCATACTAGGAGAACAATGCCAGAATAGCTATATTGTCAAAATCTTTCATGCGTAAATGTGACCTTAATGTAAATAAATGTTCTTACATTTAACAATTTTAAGATTACTTCATAAGTTTCTATCAGGTGAATTCCTAATTAAAATGAACAGAAAACAAATTTTTAAGTTCTGTAATCAGACTAAATTCCATCAAATTTCCCAAAGGCAAACTTAATAATTAAGTATAACGTAACAATTTTTTCATAGCTGAAATTAACCTTGTTTGTGTCATGAATTCCAGCCCCTAAAATAGAGCAGAAACTATTGTTTATATATTCTGTCCTAAATGTTGCATCTGTTTTCCACAGAAATTATGCCTTGATTATTTCCCTGAGCATTTTTTAAAATTGTGTGAGTCTTATTCAAAAAGATTTTGTACTTTATTTTATTTTTTTCTTTTTCTAGTTTGAGGCTATTTCCACATCATCATTCCATTCTAACTCCCTTAAATTATGAATCTCCTTTTTTTTTTTTTTTTTTTTAATTTAACCCTTTTTACCCTTCTAAAACAAAATTTCAACTCTCTTTTTTTTTTTTTTTTTTTTTTAAATTACAGCCTTTTAGCCATTAGTACACAGCATTCACATCTCCTTTTTCTGGCTTCTTCTCAAGGTTCTACAGTTTATATCCATGGTCTTTAAAACTTTGTCTACAATACAACTTTAAACAATATTAAAATCATTTGTAGCTATGTCTCAGATAACCACCCTTTCCCAGAGAAAATTGACAAGAGTGAATGAGCTAAATGTACTAACAGTGTTTCACTATAAAATCAAAAGGAATTGTTACATTTTGGGAGAAGAAATTAAGAAATTGACATCAGACATGATGATAGACAGATCCATAATTAAAGTCAATATGCTAGGCAAAAACTGCTCAGTTGTGTTTTTTGTGTTTTCTTATAATAAATATGTTAAAATAATGTTATTTTGGTTGCAAAGAAAAAGACTTAAAAGTTAGGAAATGCCACGCATAGAGGAACCTTACAAGATACAGTTTATCCTTAATTCTGTCTTTGTACATGTTAAACTCTGCATTAAATAGACAAGCATGCTGTGGAAAAAATACTATCTTAATAATGTACTTAAAGACTGTATGATCATTCAAACACAGATATTAGAGTTGCACTGCCCTTTCCTAACTTTCAAATGATTGATTTTGCAACCAAAGCAACTTTCTTTTAATGTAGGGTTAATGTAATTTCCTAGGATTTTTAAAAAGAAATATGGGTGAAAAAAAATTCTGTTGTGTTAAACTATAACAAACTCAGGCATCATCAGATGGGTTTGACTTTGAACCTTCAATACCACTGAAAAGACCTATTCTATTTGAACTACAGGATTAACTAAATTACTCGGCAGCAGCACAGGGCCCATTACCCCTAGGGGAAGAACATGCTACAAGAACCATGTGCAAGGTCCAAGGAGTGATTGAGTGATCCTGGCCTGGCTTTCTCCTTCCTCCTCTCTCTCCACAGCCAGCCTCTGATTTGGAAGACCTGCTGCTTTGGTTGGTGCCCCAAAAGTGGGGTGGGATTTTGTGAGTACAAGGTACCTGGTCTGGGGCTAGTTGAGAGACGAGAAGTCTGGCTTCGTTTTCTTTCCCATTCTTATACACACATATGCTTCAGCTACTGTTGTGGAAAGGATTGCACACTATATTTCAAAGAATAATGACAGGATTGGAATTTCAAAAATAAATATATAAAATGTATTTGTTCATGTAGTAACATATTCAGATCTGGATAACGTGGTCTTATCTAGCCATGGCAGATTTTTCTTTACTTTACCATGATGGAGAATTGTTCCATATTATGTAGATGGCATTTTAATTCCTCTTTAGTTTATTAAAAATTGTCAGTAATTAAAAAAATGTATTCACATATTTCACTTAATAATATTCCTTCTGGAAGCTCTAAAATGATGATATGGGAAATGTTTTATGTGCATTTTAGGAGGTGAGTTATCCGCTTTTCATCATATGATGAATAGGAGAAAAGATTCATATGTAAATAGGAGACAAGAAGAAGCCAAGAAAAGCTTGTTGCCAGGAACAGAGATTAAAGACTTGTAGGGTTTGTTTACTCAGGACAAATGGAGTGAGAATGAACATGATCTGATAAAGTTTGGCTTTAAGGAACTGTACATAAGCAAGGCACAATTTTCACTGTTCTGGCTGATACAGTGCTACTTTGAATATAATATAAGATAAAGGTGGTTAATTGCTCCCCTTTGGATTAAAATAAGCAAACTTCAACAATAGTATTTCTAACCATTCAGGATAAAGATAGTACTCTACTCATAAGCCCCATGGCAATCAATCATATAAAAAAGATCTGTATGTTTCTAAATGTGCTTGCATATTATACTCCTAAAAATTCAGTTGAGAATGCAGTGGATTTGGATGCTACCATTTCAATGAATGCCCTAACAGTACTTCTATTCTGTTTGCCGGTTAGAATTCACATCCAAAAATACCACTTAAACACAATAAAATAGTGGGCTGAGAATATGTATCGTGGAAAACCTTTGAAAATATGCACACTAACTTACATATCAACTCCTGTCCATGCATGCTAATTCTGTCTGTGCGTAGAATATGAAGGTAAAACTCAGGATTTGCACAGGTGTGCTGAAGTCTGTGCTTGTAACATTTAGCATTCACACTGTTGATAATTTGGCCTTCTACAGCTTATGGCTAACCCTCTTATACTAGCACAAATGCCATATCTACAGTCCTAATAAATGGGAAAAACCGAACAAAACAGAGAGAAAATAACTGCTAGTTCTTTCAGGCAATTCCTTATCTAAGGAAGGCTTGTTTTTCACACTATAATGTTTTGTCTGTTTTTTTTTTAATTTACTGAGGTGAAGAAGACCCTTGCCCTGGGAGAGTTTTTCTCAGTCTAAGGCCTTGGCTACATTGGCACTTTACAGCGCTGCAACTTTCGCGCTCAGGGGTGCGAAAAAACACCCGCCTGAGCACTGCAAGATGCAGCGCTGTAAAGTGTCAGTGTAATCAGCGCTGCACGCTACACCCGTAAAGGATGTGGTTTACGTGCAGCACTGGGAGAGGTCTCTCCCAGCGCTGCCGCTCTGACTACAGTCACACTTCAAAGCGCTGCCACGGCAGTGCTTTGAAATTTCTAGTGTGGCCAAGCCCTAATAGACTCTTTCCATTTTGTACCATTACTCCTAGTTAAAACACATTGGGCCACCCCGAAGTTTTCCTCCCAATTTAATATAATCTATTAATGTAATTAGTATACTATTTACTCCTCTTTCAGATAATTAATGAAGATGTTGAGCAAGAGCAGGTTTAATGCTAATCCCTAAGGCAACGACTAAGCATTCCTGTAAAATGTTATTCAGTGCTGCTTATCATTACTCTGTGCTTATTTTCTTTCAGAAATTGTTAGAATCATAGAATCATAGACTTTTTAAGGTCAGAAGGGACCATTATGATCATCTAGGCTGACCTCCTGCACAAAGCAGGCCACAGAATCTCACCCACCCACTCCTGTATCAAACCTATGTCTGAGCTATTGAAGTCCTCAAATCGTGGTTTAAAGACTTCAAGGTGCAGAGAATCTTCCAGCAAATGATCTGTGCCCCGTGCTGCAGAGGAAGGTGAAAACCCCCCAGGGCCTCTGCCAATCTGCCCTGGAGGAAAATTCCTTCCCAACCCCCAATATGGCGATCAGCTAAACCCTGAGCATGTGGGCAAGACTCACATGCCAGACACACAGGAAAGAATTCTCTGCAGTAACTCAGATCCCACCCCATCTAACATCCCATGACAGGCCATTGGGCATATTTACCACTAATAGTCAAAGACCAATTAATTGCTAAAATTAGGCTATCCCATCATACCATCCCCTCCATAAATTTATCAAGCTTAGTCTTGAAGCCAGATATGTCTTTTGCCCCCACTGCTCCCTTTGGAAGGCTGTTCCAGAACTTCACTCCTCTGATGTTTAGAAACCTTTGTCTAATTTCAAGTCTAAATTTCCTGATGGCCAGTTCAATTTAGTCTGAAATACTGTTTTTTTTCAGATATAACTTTATGAAATATTATGTCCCCATGCTTTAGTGAAGTCCAGGAATGTTTCATTTACTGATTCTGTGAAAAAAGTGATCAAGTTTTTCTGGTATGATACTGAACATTCATTGTTCCATTATCTTTTGAATTGTTAGAGATGCTTTTCTCTCAAGTGGTCCATGTTTTATAAGGATTAAAGCTACACCTACAACTGACAATTCCTAGGTTCAGTCTTTTTCTGATTTTGAAGTTCTAGTAGAATATTTGGCTGTGATTTTCTTTTCTCCAGTCATCTGTTACTATAGGTAAGTCTACACTGCGATAAACCTGCAGCACTAAGTCTTAGAGCCCAGGTCAGCTGACTTGAGCTTGCAGAGCTCAGACTGTGGGGCTAAAAAGAGCAGTTCAGGTTCAGGATGGAGCCATGGCTACCAGATCAATTCCTCTGGAAGGGGTCTCAGAGCTTTGGGTCCATCCTGAGTCCAAATGTCCAGCCCGAAGCCCAGCCCTGCCCACTGGTCATGCTATTGTGTTCAAGTGGCGCACATGCCCCAGACAGGAGAGGCAGACAGCTGCATGGAAGGGATGGAGGCAGGGCTGTGGGCAGTACAGCCGCATCAGAGGAGCTGCTGGCATGGGGCGCTGGCTTCTGGGAGCAGTGGCTCCACGTTCTGATCCTTTTCCCGCTACAGTTCCTGGGAGAACCCTGTGGTTCCGTGGATATAAATCAGTATCCATGGATATCTGCATCCGCGGGTATAAATTTGTATCCACGCATGGCTCTATAAAACAGCTGACCTGGGCCAGCTGTGGCCATGCCATGGGTCATTTATTTTAGACATGCCCTTCCTAGCAACTCTAGAGAGCCACATAGGAACTGATGTGTATTGGGGACAGCGTGGAACTGCACCACTGCAGGAAAAGGAATTTATCTTCTTTGCCTAGCTTATTGGGGTAGCACACCTACTACTCCATTCCTTCAGAGAGTGAAGAATACTCTTGGTGGTACCCTTCCCATGCACAAGACTTGTTCTGCAGATGAAGGTGGGGAAAGGAAAATATGTCCAGCATTCCTTTGCCCCTTCCAGTCCCTTAGAGGGGGTGAGTGTTTCACACAATGAAAGGCATATGATAGCTTGTGATTCCTTCATAGCAAGACTTCCCATTTTACTCTCTTACTTTTTGTAGTGCTAATGATGCCAGTTCAATCATGGTGGATGAGGCCCATTCCCAGCAGTTGACAAGAAATGTGAGTATCAACAGAGGAAACTTATTTTTTTTAGTGACCTAGCCACTCCCAGTCTTTATTCAGGCCTAATTTGATGGTGTCAAGTTTGCAAATGAATTGCAGTTCCGCAGTTTCTCGTTGAAGTCTGTTTTTTAATTATTTTTCTTTTGGCAGAAGAATGGCCATTTTAAGTCTGTTATTGAGTGTTCATGGAGATTGAAATGTTCTCCTACTGGTTTTTGAATGTTACAATTCTTGATGTCTGATTTGTGTCCATTTATTCTTTTGCGTAGAGACTGTCCAGTTTGCCAATGTACATGGCAGAGGGGCATTGCTGGCATATATCACATTGGTAGATGTGCAGTGAATGAGCCCCTGATGGTGTGGCTGATGTGACTAGGTCCTATGAAGGTGTTCCTTGAATAGAGATGCAGACAGAGTTGGCAATGGGGTTTGTTGCAGGGATTGGTTCAGGGTTAATTAATTTGCAAACTTGACACCATCAAATTAGGCCTGAATAAAGACTGGGACCGGCTGAGTCACTGCGAAAAGTAATTTTCCCTCTGTTGATATTCACCCCTTCTTTTCAAATGTTGGGAATGGGCTACATCCACCCTAATTGAATTTGCCTCATTAGCACTAATCCCCCACTTGGTAAGGCATCTCCCATCTTTTCATGTGCTGTATATTTATATCTGCCTACTTTTTTTCACTCCATACATCTGAGGAAGTGGGTTATAACCCACAAAAGCTTATTCCCAAATAAATGTGTTAGTGTCTAAGATGCCACAAGGACTCCTCGTTGTTTTTGTGTAAGACAGTGTTTGTAGATGTAGTGCTTCTTGTGAAAGAATGGATATGGTGATGCCTTTGAGTTTAAAATATACCTATTTTCCAGTACTTTCTGCCTTCCAATACTATGCATTCACCTGCTTTTTGATCCAGTAAAATATTTAACCTGTATTTTGTCTTCTCGTACATACTTGTAACTGGCTGTTGTCTGGGTATCTAAATGGTGTGCCCTTTAGAAGCGGGTTCATCACTGCCAGTGACGTTCTGGAGAGAGCCATCTTCCATTTTAAATTTAAACTCATGGACTGGAGTATAAATTGTAAGACATTTACTGATCTCAATCCAGTGCAGAACTCTCACCAATGTCATTAGCAAGTTTGCACAACAATCAAGCATACAGCATGGCTTTTATGGAGTAACTAAACATTTACTTGTTATTGCTAAGTGCCTTATTTTGATGATCACTCAGTGGAATAATATGCTCACCTTTCTGATCACGGCAATCAGGAGGTGCATTTGCAGAATATTTCGGTGTATCCAAGCTAGCTTTGACTGACCACACTTGCTAAAAATAGCAGTATTGTTGTGGTGGTATGGGTGGTGGCACAGGCTAGCCACCTGAGTACAATCCCTCCTGGGATCATTAGTAGATAAACAAGGGGCTATCCTGTGTCACCACTTATTCCACCACAGCAACACTGCTATTTTTAGTGAGCTAGCATGATTAGAGGTAGCCTGGGTGTAGGGTGACCAGAAGTCCCAATTTTATAGGGACAGTCCCAGTTTTTGGGTCTTTTTCTTATATAGGCTCCTATTACCCCCCAACCCCTTTCCCAATTTTTCACATTTGCTGTCTGGTCACCCTACCTGGGTGTGCCTACTTATCATTTGCTGTCTGGTCACCCTACCTATGCTCCCAACTGCAGCATAGACGTATCCTATGTTTCTTTTGTTTGTATTTCCCTCACTGTAGGCTGACTTTATATATATACCTACACTAGAGATTGCAAGCATGATTATTCTTTTTTAAATACAAGGTAAGTTAGAATCCCAAAAAAGCATTTACTTTACATTAATTGTATCTACAAGCTGTCATTTAAAAGAGATTAATGGAAAAATAATTAAATGTTGCCTAAATACTAACAAATATTAAGTTAAGGTACTTATTTTATCCAATCAAAGTGATGGCAGCAAATTCAATCCTGATGTAACTCCAGTGTCTTCAGAACTATTTTGAATGGAAGCTTCATTGTTCATATTGTCAAATCCAATATGGCAGAAGCTGAAAAAATACTATGTGGTCAGACTCTTCCTTCCCTCCATTTCAATCTCCCAAAATATTAAGTTGAGTGTTATATTTTTAAAATCTTGTAAGTCTCGGGCCCACATGTGTGCTTAACTTTCAGCACATGAGTAGTCTCAAAAGAGACTATCTGGGTGCTTCAGGTTAACCAAATCAGTGTTTGCAGGGTCAAAGTATGAACAGTGGACCATCTTCGATGACATGGTAAGCTCCCTGAATACACATTGAAAACTCATGTCATCAGAAGTAGGTGAAATTCACCTCCCAAAAGTGACTGTTCACATTTGAAGCAGCGTTGTTGTGTGTGCCCTTTCAGGGTGTCATTCCTGTTGATTTCAGGATGTAGAAAATATGCAAATTACTGGTTGAAATAATATGTTGTAGTGTTCTCCTGAACAGAGCGAACTCAAACTTCATCTTAAATAGTTTTATTAAATTCTAGGCACAGCTTCTTTAATTATACCAGTCCCTGTAAATTTGTTCCAAGCAAAAAATAAATAAATAAATAAGATGTTAAGTAGCTTCCAGAATTCCTATTTTACTGTCTGAGCAAGACTAATGAAAAATGTGAATCACACTTTCCACATAACTTAATGAAATCATTCATTAGTGAGAAATGACATTTGTGTTCCATATTAAATAAATCCTTTGTGCATGCAAAGTAACTCCCTTAATTTGCTTAAAATTGGTACCAATCTATTTAGCTTTACTGGATGATTCCTGATTGGTTATGCCACTGGCATTTTCACAAGAAAAGTAGTTTAAAATGTTACACAGTTACAAAGAGTGTGCTTAAGCAAGTGTTGAAGCAATATATGTCATTAATTAAGTCTTTCACTTAACATACTGCTTTTGTAACCCCCACAGCTGACCAAACAGGAATGTTATTTATAGGAGATGCACTAATACAGGTCAGTAAATTGTACATTTATTCCACACACATACTTGTTTTAAGCATATTTTAATGTTTATTTTTATTACATTATTTATATATTACAAATCACTTTCTATGTATATTCATTTTTAGATTAATGGCATAAAAGTAGAAAGTGCTTCCCATGAAGAAGTGGTAAGTTTTTTTGTGTAACTTTTATCCTTTGATATCAGATGAAATATTTGAGGTGCATATAAAAATAATGAAAATTATGGCATGTTGTATACCCTGTACTCAGTATGGCCCTGAACCTACATTTCCTTAAATGAAAACTTTGCCACTGACTTCAATCAGATCTGAATCTCACGCTATATTGCAACAAAATAAATACTGCACAAAAAACTGCTTAAATCCATACGAAAAAGATGCTGCAACACAGTCCAGATACCTGATGTTATCTTTCTAATGCATGAAAAGTTTCTTCCATATAAACCATTCATAAGGCTACTACTCACCCTTGAAATTGCATATAATACATTAAGACATCCATGTGCCTACACAAGAATAAACACTTTTATTCTTTAAGACCTACTGCTGAAAATATGAAGACTATGCATTGTCAGTTAGTCTATGATACAGTTGTAAATGTTGAAAAGATAATTTTCATAGGCATTCACAATCCAGTATGAATACACTGGAAAAATTTCTTATTCCCATATGTGATGGGATTCACCATTCACCCCTGGGCTGGTGCCTCCTTCTGGGACTCTGTCAATTCCTCTGTCTCTGTCATCCCCCTGCAGCCTCTTTTGCAGCCTCAGGAACCACAGTGTCCTCTTTGTGGCTCAGCCCTCTGGCTGTGACACTATCTATGTTTCCCCTTTCCAGGTGGATTTTGCTCCTCAGTAGTCCTAGGGAGTCTTCCTGCTCATGGCTTCAGTGCCATTCACCCAGTTGCTGGTAGGGAATCCAGGCCTGTTTACTTCTCTGGGTTCCAGCCCAGGGACCTTCAGCTCAGCAGTCTAGGCCTTCTCCCTCTGGCCTGACTGCTCTCTCACTGGGCTGCTTCCTACTAATGGTTCACCTTTTCTTCCTGGGCCTAACAGTTCCCAAAGTCTCCTCACTTTTCCCAAGGAGCTAGACATTGCTATTTGCAGAATCAAGTAACTTTTCTGCTTAATCTCAAAGAAGCAGTATGTTGTTGGAAACGTGAGGATATCTAATGTACAGAATGAACAGTATCATGTGAAGCTGTGACTTGGTGCTAAGACATTACACGACCTTTTATAACGTGCAGGCTGTCTGAGACAGGGACCATTTCTGTTGATGTATGCGTGCAGTGCCTAGCACAACCGAGCACTGTTCTGTCACGAGGGTCTCTAGGTATTATGGGAATACAAATAAAAATAACATGTTAATCAACATGACGTGTACTTAATAAGGATTATTCAGTCTTTCCATAAATGCCTTAGCTTGGCTTTTGGATGTAAAGAAGAAAATATTTGGAGTGGAGGGAATGGGAGAAATAGAGAAAGCATAGCTAATATATAGTAATTTAGGATTTCAGTTCCAGAAATAAATCATGTGTGAGAGATTATCAGATGTGCAGAAAGATTATTTGTTTGTTGCCAAATAAAGTATGTAAGGGTTAGTCCAAGGTGGAGAGGATTGTTCCATTTTAGTCCAGCAAGATTCCTAAGTAAAAGTCAAAGATTGTTTTGAACTGGGAATGTAGTAAATAAATAAAGTCTGAAACATGCATACTTGCCTTTCCTTTTTTCTGCTGAAGACAACTAATTTTTGGGAGACCCTAATTCCAATGATTTTTGTATTGTTTTTTATGAGTCTTAAAGTGAATGGGACTATGATAGAACAATATATTACCTCTAGTTAAAACAATGAGGAGTCCTTGTGGCACCTTAGACAATAACAAATTTATTTGGGCATAAACTTTCATGGGCTAGAACCCACTTAATTGGATGCATGAAGTGAAAAATCCAGGAGCAGGTATAAATGCATGATAGGATAGGGGTTGCTTTAAGAAGTGTGAGGTCAATCAAACAAGATAAATCAATTAACAGCAGGATATCAAGGGAGGAAAAATAACTTCTGAAGTGGTAAGAGAGTGGTCCATTACAGACAATTGACAAGAAGGTGTCTTCTTGTCTGATAGCTCTAGTTAGAACATTTATTTTGATAATATTCATCTGGGGTATTCAAAAAGGGACTGTCTGCCAGTGACGTAAATTCTGGGGAGGAATATGATTTGATTGAATATTTGGTTTACTTAAAAGAAAAATTATCAAAAGAGGTTTTCGTAATTGTTTTATAGAACTGAGATGGCAAGAGAATCTATCTTATCATAATTGAATAGAAGTTTCTCATTGGGGAAAAACAAATTCTCTTATCTCTGCTTCATTGAAAAGGGTATTCTTTTTTAAAATGAATTGTGGTTGCATTCTATGAGGAAAACGCTATAAAAGAGGTAATTATCCTTTTACTATGGAACACATTATTCTTTTATGTAATTCCTGTCATATACTTGTCAGTGCTTAGATACCATGATGATAGGCACCTTAGAAATATGTCAGACAGCTGGATAATTGAGCAAATGTCATTAAAGCCATCACCACTGCAAATCACACATCGGAGACTAGAAAACTAATAAGCAAAGAGTTACTCCTTTTATTTGCAGAAAGCTTTACCATCAGACTGAATAAAGTATTGCCTAAAACATAAAGTTTAATAGATCCAGACAATCAATGGGCAATGATACTATTTTTGCCTTATTTGGCATATATTAGGATTATTGGGCCAAATCTTGAAAGGTGCTCCTGTTATCAATAAGAGTGAAGAATGCTCAGCTCCCCTAAGGATGTGTTCCATTATTATTGCCATTATTAAATTTAAAGCATGCCACCATAATGTTTACTGTCTCTCTAAGCTAATAGTGTTTGCTATAGCACATTTGATCGATCAGCCTGATTGAAAATTAACCAGATCAATTTAATCTTGTATACAAACTACATACAGCACTTCTCTGGAACCCAACCCAACACAGTAGTGATTAAAAGTTCTCACCAGCTGACAGCTGTTCATTGGCTATGTGGAAATAAATATGGTAGCCTAAACCTAGTTTCTGGTGGACAAGTTTTCACATCTCAAATAACACCCCTACAGCTGGTACTAATGGCACTAACTTTTGATGGTCTCATCAAAAAGGTGAAGGACTGAATGGGCAAGGAGACTGAACCTCCCCTTTCTTATGTAGCTATGATCCCAGGTCAGGGTTAAAATACTGTTATGTGACCTCATGGTTATTTCCTAAAGGATAAGCCTAGTCAGGCCAAATCCTCAAAATGATGACACAGGCACAGTAAGCAATAGAACCCCGACCGTTTATTATTGGCAGAGCTCCTGTTTTCGACATCATCAGCAGGACAAGTTCCCTATCTCCTGATGCAGGAAGCATACCCCTACACTGAACTTCTTCACAGAGTTACTTTCCACCAGCTGAGAGGAGCCACACTCTTTCAGGGCTGTTTCAGGAAATGCCAAGAGATATTCATTCAGCCAGCCAGTACAGTACCTCGGTTACATTGCATTGGTGAGAAAGATTGGAGAAATGCTGCTGCTGTGTGTGTAATCAATATGTGATACCTAATGAGAAACCTAAACAAAACATATAGAAACAATTATAAAAAATATAGCCAAAAGCTCCAGAGGAGAAAGAGCTTTCTACTCCTTCTGTTAGTGAAAAGAGACAAGTGCAGATATAGAGTTTTATTTGCCTACACAGAACCTTAATAAAGCTGAATCATTAAGCTAGGTTAAGTGGTGGTTCTTCAAGGTGGAACTGGTCAAGCATCTCCTTGGAACTGGAGATAGACCTGCAAATTGGACAACTATGTGTCACTGAGGCAAATCATGAATAGAGTTGGTGCATGCTTGAAGTGGTGCAGTCATGGAACTCTCAGCTTTGGAGCATTCTCACCAGTGAGTAGGAAGGGAGTTAGGTGTACTACTGCCAACTTGTTTGTAAACAGACTTGGAATGCTTGCAAGTGGGTAAATTCTGGCTGTTAAGGACACCCAGAATGGGTTTGTTTCATTTTCCTAAGTTTCTGGGAAGGGTCTTGAGTCAGTTCATATATTGCTAAAGAGGAACACTACATACATTGAACCCAGCCCTCACTGCTGCTCTTAACCACCTGGCAGATGGTTTACATTCATAATCTCACTTTTATTCTGATTACTTACAATATTGTGTCACCTAACAAGGAGCTAAACCACTCAGGGACAGTGGCCACTGAAACACAGCACATGGTGTAGAATCTAATTAGTTGTATTCTTTGAAAATAGTTTGCAAGAGTTCTCTTTGTATCTTTCAGAATGTCAGGGCAACTTTCAAGTCCTAGGGAGACCTTAGAGAGTTTTTTCCTTGCTATTAATTTTTACCATTTCAGAATAATTGCTAGTCCAACCATCAGCTAGGGAGGAGCTATGGCCAGCTGCAGACTGTTAAATTCTCTCTCTTTTTTTAAGCTGAAGGTTTCCTGTATACGTTCATTTGTAGTTTAGTGAAAGGTGTTCAGTTTGGATAAATGTATAATTGAACACTAATTTCAGATCTAAGCAAAGGGCCATCAGCAGCAGCAATGGGTGAGGAGGCTGGGAGAACAGGGCCTTTTTGGCCTCTGAAGCACAACTGGAGCCCTTGGGATCCTACCTCAGGATGATTGATGCTGGGAGCACCTCCATAAGCGGCCTCCTATGTGACAACCAGCAGTTCCAGGGGTGGAATTTAAAAGCTCCCAGCTACCCTGAAAGCCCAACCGCCAGCTGGAGCTCACAGCAGCAATGGCAACAATAATGCAGCTTCACAGCAAACTGCCTTTCCTGTCCTCTTCTACTCCTGATAGCAGAGTTTGCCTTTCTCTACATCAAAACTTTTTAGGGCATGTCTATACTGCCCCGCAGCTGGGACTACAGGGTTCCAAACAGCAGTGTGCACCAAAGTGCTGTGCTGTAACTCTTCTATGTGGACACTGCAAGTGTGAACTAAAAGATTCCTGTTTTGCAATGCCCTTAGTCTTCTAGTCCCTCCGTGCTGGTGTTAATGGCTTTTTCTTTTGTTATCCATTTGTTCTTTGCCACCTGACAACTTGTCTTGTCTGTTCTACCTTACCATGTTGTCTGTACCTTTCTTCCCCCATTTTTCCTAGTCTCAACACCTCCCCAAGGGTACATTCTTCTCGCCCTTATCATTTTCTTCTACCTTCCCATTCACTTCCGCTGTTGCATAGGCATCTTACAACCAGATAAAAGTACTGAAATATGCAGAGGGAATCCTCAGGTTACCAGTAAATCAGCTTTGTGTTGGTACACAAAGATAAATTGGCCACAGTGGGGGTGGCTCTGTGTGTTCATTCCTGAAGCAAGTGCTTCAATCCTATCAAAGTAAATGGGAGTTAAGTGTTTTATTGGATCAAGGCCTTAGAATATATGAAGTGGAGCTGTCTTATACAGGAATGCGCTCTGAGATTTACTTTCACAATTTCTGGAATGTTATGTCTTTAATTATTTTATCCGGATCGCACTCATTATGGGTAGCATAAAATACACTAAACAAAAAAGAAACAATTCCAGGGAAGATTGGAAATTGCACTGTAAACTTGGTGTAATCTGTGCATTGAGACCATATATGTTTTCATTTTCACACTATCAGAAGACACAGGTCTGGCTCATCAAATCATGACAACCTTCAAAACACCGTGGATATTGGTAAAAGATTGGATGTATTCCAAGTGAGTTTACAATTGCTGCAGATAAAAAGTTTGAAAACTTCAGTTCAAGAAAGTTGATGACTGAAAGATAAATTGAAAACATGGAGATGAAGATTGATGGAAATGATACTAGTATAATAAATTGTGCAAGAGACTCTGAAGTACTGAAAATAATTGAATATCCTTGAAAATAAGCTTATTTTTAGAAATATGATTTGTAGGGATTCAAAGAGGTGAAGGTGGGAGATGGTGGTATAGTTTTTGTTTGATTGAGCTGGTGAAGGATTATTTTGCCTCCACAATAGCTAATCAGATCCTCACCTTATATCGTACAAACAGAACACATTTCTTCTGATAAACAGCATTCTAAACCTGGAATATAAATACAATGGTCTCTTTCACAGTTCAAGACCCTTATTTTACCCGCTCATCAGTCTTTTTCTTCCTTGGCATTGGAAGTCATTTATGTTTATTAAAACAAGGAGTGGATATGTATTGTTTCCTCCTTTAATACTTTATTTGAAAGCCTACATCTGTAACACATTTTTCTTCAATGGTAATTTCCTACAAAAAGCAAAATTCAACACCCTTGAAGTCAATGGAGAGATTTCTATTGACTTCAATGGAGCTTGGTCAGGCCTTTTGATACCACGTAAATAATGTTTGTCAATGTCTTTATTTCATCTCAGTGCTCCCTGCTTTGTCAGCTTTGTCACCTCACAGATTTCAGAGTGTGCCACATTCACTATACTGTTTTCTGTAGTACTATATTGGATGAAACTAGTATGTTAGAGGTCTGGGGAAAATGGAGCAGGGTAGGTTTACATGATAATTTTAAAGGATTGCTTTAACAAAACTCTTATTTGTTTAGATTTAGTTTTAGACTGTTGTTAGATCATTGTTGGCAAGGATCATGTCCATGTAAAGAATTTCACGTCTTAGAAAAGTCTGTAGTATGTCAAACTATGCTGTTCCACCACCATTTACCCACAGCCCACGTGTTGTGGGAATGTAGTCAGAAATTGTGTATGTATAGCATATAATGATATGATGTATTTAGTGTAGGTGGTCAAATAATGTCTTGTTCATTTTTCCCATTGAATTCATGACTAAATTTCTCTATTATGTGACCAGATCTAATATTACAGATACCATAATGTGGTAACCACTGACAGAGGACTCTCTTTAAAAATGACTTGTAACAGGTATCATGGCCTTTTAAGATCAGCGAGGAAGCTTCAGGTGGAAGCTAACCGATTTCAGTCATTCTCCAACAGATAAAGACTCAAAGAATGACAGAGGCAGATGCTGTGTGTATGTCTTCACTGCAGACATACTTCGGGCTCTTTCCTGGGTTTTAGCCCAAATCTCCCTGCTGTCTACACACAAAAATCTTTTACTCGGGTCTTAGCTAGTATCTGGAAAATTCCTATACAACTTTTCTTTTTAGGTCCTGGAATCAGGGGCCTTGCAGTGTAGGGCAGGGCAGAGCAGAGCACTATGTCTCTGCCAAACAGGGCAAGTTCTATAAATCAGGGCAGCATATAACCTTCCTTCTTTGTCATAGGAAGGGAAACACTGGTAAAAAGAAGACTGGCTACTAACCTCTCCCAGGCCAGAGAGAATGAGACTGAATTTAACTGACTATGCCTCCCATTTGTGGCGTAGCACTGCCAAACTCCCCACCCAAGGAGAAATGCCTGGGGGAAAAAGGGATGTTTGATTGTGAAGATTTTTGTTTTATGTATTTGAGAGGCTTTACTGCCAGTCCTGGCAGAGATGAGTGGAGGTAATATAAAGGGCCAGCTTGATGAAGCCAGTAATGACTGTTGAGTTGGTGATATAGAATACTTAGCATTTACTGCTCCAGGTACACCTGATAAACATGGTAAGTTTCAGTACTTAAGAGGAGATAGCATGGCATCATAATTGCTGTGGAATTGTAAAATCTGAAATGCTGTGTCAGTCTGTGTAAAATTTCTGCATGTACTAGGAAGGCAACCATACTCCTTGATGTGTGTTTATAATTTTCATTGGTATTAATTTTTCTAGGAATATGTTAACTGTTGGAAAATATGGGCCTCAAACCTCAGTTTTTCTCTCAAATTAAACTGAAATCTACCGCACAAGCAAAACTGGGTGAGCACTTCACGTGTGGTTCCTATTAGAGATGTTCTAGACCTGGAACTTCGTATCCAATCCCCTTCAAGTGTCTTAAGGTTTTGGTATTTCAGATAAAAACTTGATCGTGTACAACCAGTATTATTGAGTTTTGCAAAACAAAAGCACAGCTCTCTTCACCCAACTTTAGTCTTTATTCTGTTTGACTATATTGGGAACAACCCTGACATCCTCATTCTGTTTGGTTTTTTTGTTTCTTTTTTTTAAACTCAGCCCATACATGGGCAAAGTCCCCATTGATCCCAGTTTTAGTTGAGAAGAAAAATGAATAAGGGCTTCAGAGTTTGGTATCTTACTTGTATAAGCCAGAAACATCAAGAATTTGGAGAAAAAATGGGAGGAAGGACACCTGATATTCCATTATTACTTTATATTAAATGGAAAAGTGATATACATTTTGTCTTTTCTATATTTTCAATTTCTGGCATATTATTGTGTTGATGAACTCAGTGCTCCCTTAAGTCTGGTTTTGCTCAGTGCCTATTTTTGATTTTACAGGGTATCCCAAAGTAGAATATCTGAAATCACTGTACTGTAATTGTGTCATACAAATCTACAGGCATTTGTTCTTTTTGGTTGGTGTTCATAAGCTCTGTCTGTCAATATTGCTTAGGAAATTTGTATCTTTCTCTTGTACTGCAATAGCTAAAATGAAATGTGACATGTCAAACTTCTGTGAACTAGAGTAGGTTCTGGAATACTATAGTACTGGACAGTGAATGGTAAAAACATTAATCTTACCTTAGCTTTAAAATGTGAACTTTTTTGGAAGCCACATGAAAAGTGACAGCTGACTCTGCTGGTCTCAGATAATCTCTCTACCTGGTTTTGCTAAGTATGACTGCTGGAGCAAATTCAGAATTTCACACTTAAGAGAACTGTTCTGTTGGGCTTAACTGTTCTGTTGGTTTTAAAATTAAAAATGACCATCAAAATTGTTACAGGCCTGCATTCTGTGCCTCGGTGATCTTGATGGAACTCAAATTCAGAGATTTTATAGAGGTTGCTAATTTGCTGAAACCCAACTAAATCGAGGGGGAGCCCCAATCCTGCAAATGCCTATGGATATCCTTAAATTTTAAGGATGTGAACAGTCCTATTGAAGTCATATAACTACGGTTTATCTTCTGACCAAATAAGGTTAACCTTGATACATAAAAATTCACTCTAATCCCCAATAGTGATAAAGAATGTGTACGGAAGTAATATAATATGTAACATGTAGAGACTAAACAATTCTATTACATAAAATAGAAAAGAGAGGAATGAGCATCTAGGATAGAAAAAGCAGACCAATAGCTGTTCTTGGAACAGGCTATTATATACTACACAGAATTACTGTTTTTCCTTTATGTAGTAAGCTATCCTGTTTTTGAATATACTTTAACTGTTTCATGAATATAGTAATCTAAATTAAAATTTGGGGCCCAGATCCTGAAAACACTTATGCATGTTCCTTAACTTTAAATACAGAAGTAGGCCCATTGAAGTGACTCAATAAAACCGAAATAAACATTGACAAGAGAAAGGGCAATAGTCAGTGGAACTAGTCACGAATCTGCATGGAACCAGCCTTTTAAATACAAAATTGTGAGGCCTGGCTGTGTTCAAGAAAGAAACTCTTTATGATGTCAGTCTCATGAGTTATTTCCCTGTTTCTGATCTTCCACTGAGAGGTAAATTACTGAGAAAATTAAAGCAAGACAATTCTGGCAATATCTTGAGGCCTCAGATCTTTTAAGCCACTTTCAGTCTGGTTTTAGAACTGATTATGTATAGAGTATAGAGACCTTGTTTACTTTGTTCACTGATAATCTCACAACAAAGATCAGTGGTGAAATCTTGGCAACGTTGAAGTCAGTAGCAAAATGCCCATTGACTACTGTTGTGACCATGATTTCATCCGAAGTCTCTATATGTTGATTCTTTTAGGTCTGTCATCTGTCTTTGATCACCCTGGTTATTAAGGTGTTGACCTGTCTGGTAGGGCTGGATGAAGTCATTTTTGAATGAGAACTGTGACAGAGTGCTAGTTGTAGTATTCTGGTCACAGAGCTTGCTGCAACACAGAGAAGTCTGCAGGCTTAATTGGAGCAATCAACTGTTTCTAGTGGGGATCACTGACAATTGGTGGCAATTGCTGGGCTAATGAGACAGTTAACTCAGAAACTGGGAGGACATATAATTGGGAGGAACAGGAAGCAGGAGGAAGCTCGGAAGGTGAACTAGATGGAGGAAAGAAGCTGTGTTGAAGGTGACACCTGTTGTATACCTGTACTTATGTCCTGTACTGGTTGGAACAGAGGTTTAAAGGTACACACAGATGTCACTAAGCTGGGGGGAGAGGTAGATATGCTGGAGGGTAGGGATAGGGTCCAGAGTGACCAAGACAAATTGGATGATTGGACCAAAAGAAATCTGAGTTCAACAAGGACAAGTGCAGAGTCCTGCTCTTAGGAAGAAAGAATCCTATGCACCACTACAGGCTGGGGACCGACTGGCTAAGTGGCAGTTCTACAGAAAAGGACCTGGGGATTACAGTGGATGAGAAGCTGGATATGAATCAGCAGTGTGCCCTTGTTGCCAAGAAAGCCAATGGCATACTGGGCTGTATTAGAAGGAGCATTTTCAGCAGATTGAGGGAAATGATTATTCCCCTCTGTTCAGCACTTGTGAGGCCACATCTGGAGTATTGTGTCCAGTTTTGGTCCTCCTACTACAGAAGAGATGTGGACAAATTGGAAAGAGTCCAGTGGAGGGCAACAAAAATTATTAGGGGGCTCAGAGAATGATTTATGAGGAGAGGCTGAGGGAACTGGGATTATTTAGTCTGCAGAAAAGAAGAGTGAGGGGGAATCTGATAGCAGCCTTTAACTACTTGAAGGAGGTTCCAAAGAAGATGGAGCTAGGCTGTTCTCTGTGGTGGCAGATGACAGAACAAGAAGCAATGGTCTCAAGTTGCCGTGGGGGAGGTTTAGGTTGGATATTAGGAAACACTATTTCACTAGGAAGGTGGTGAACCACTGGAATGTGTTATCTAGGGAGGTAGTGGAATCTCCATCCTGAGAGGTTTTAAGGCCCGGCTTGACAAAGCTTTGACTGGGATGATTTTGTTGATATTGGTCCTGCTTTGAGCAGGGGATTGGTCTAGATGACCTCCTGAGGTCTCTTCCAACCCTAATATTCTATGATTCTACACATGCTGGAAAAATAACAGACTATGTGTTTGGGACTGAGACCACGTGCAAAAAATGCACCTTTCAAGAAAACCCAACCTGGGATGGAAGACATGTGGAGTGACCAGCTACTCCATCACAAAAGATGGTAGTGAGGTAAGGAGGGGAGGGTTGCTTTCACTAGCTGTGCCACTTCTTCATGTACAGAGAAAGAGGCTTCCTTGATACCTGTGAGGGGAGAATGATCAGTAAAGGTGGATGGATCAGGTACCTTAAGTAGGAAAAGTTTTCCAGCCCTGCCATACAATCTGGGACCCCTTAGGAAATGGGTACACTGCAGATAGAAATGCCTCCCAGCCCAGGTAGGTAGCCTTGCACTAGCTCTCCTTGAACTAGCTTGCCAAAAAATAGCAGTGTGGATGTTACGGCATGGGCTAGCCAAGTATGGAACAAAGGGGTTGGGCATATTTCCATTCAGGTGAGTAGCCCATGCTGCCATCCATGTGCAAACATCCACACTGCTTTTTTTAGTGTGCTATCTTGAACAGAGCTAGCATGTGTCCATCTTCCCAGGCTGGAAGGCACGTCCCCGCTGCAGTGTACACGGACACTTAGGACCCCAGCGTGAGCAATCAGATGGCCTGATGCAAAGTTGGACTTGGTCTTCTGACAGGTACATGCTTGGTCCTTCAGGTATCTTTGACCAAAGCGCTGTTCTCCATCACCCTGGGTTCAAGGTGAGTGGGGGACAGGAAATGACCAAGGTAATGTTACTGTTTCTTAAGAAGAACACTGAGGATCTATCTGAAAAGCACTTTTAAATATAAACAGTTTTAAACATAAAAAAAGTTTTGATTACTTTCCTAATGAATGTAAACACTTTATTGCAAAGTATAACTGGAACTATAGCCTATTCTGTGAATACAAATATCAAAAATGTGATACTTTTGGAAAACTTATCACTAAGTTACTATATTATCTCAGTATTCACTTACAGTTCACCATGTCAGGAAGTTATTTCCTGTAACTAGCACGTTTGAGTAATATAGGTTCAGTAGAGTGGAAATAAGGACTCTGTTTGTAAAAAGGATAGTGAACTTGTGCTAGGAAAAGTGTCTATGTATGTTTTTCCTCGGGGAGCACAGGAAGATATGAAATAGAATAATTAAATAAAGCATACTGTGTTCCAGAGAGACCACACAGGAGTTCCAGGGAAAAGGGGAATGAGGTAATTTGTTTTATTGGATCAACTTTGGTGAAAGACACAAGCTTTCAAGCTACACAGAGCTCATCTTCAGGTCTGGGAAAGGTACTTAGTGTCACAGCTTAAATACAAGGTGGAAGGAATGGTTTAACTTCTTATGCTAACACACATTCTAAGGGACTATTCAAGCAAAGTGGCCTATTAATTAATGCCTTAGGAGTCATAGGACAAAAGAGTGGAGGTTAGTGGGTTATGGATTGTTGTAATAAACCATAAATCCAGTGTATTTTTAAGACCGTGATTTTTAGTGTCTATCAAATTTAGGAATTTAAGCTCTTGGACTCATCTTTTGAAGGCATTGTGCAGGGAAAGGCAGTAAGGATAGAAGAGAGAGAAATTAAGAAAGGGATGAAAATCTAGCTCAAGGTCTCCAATGAAAGTTTTGTCACTAACTTCAGTGGGACAGGGATTTCACCCTAGGTGTCTAAATGTCTGCTGAAAAGGATAAGTCAGATTATCATAATGTTAAGAATGTGAAATATTCAAGTCTCAGTTTCTCTTAAGCATTTTAATGTATTTGTTGTTCCAGGAACAACAACTATTTAGGCTCTGAACAGTTTATTTTCTTAATATTATCTTGGTAGTTCTCACTGAGCAATTTTCTGTCCTTTGTTACTGCCTGTTTCAGTCAATAAAAAGTGCTTTTAGCCTGTCCGTTATGTGAGAAGTGCAGATCTGTATTCATCTGTTAAGCTGAGTACAGATAGCTAGAGAGAGGCTATGAGCATCTAAGGCCCAGGTAGGAACGGAAAGAAATGAACACTCCCTTTTTTCAGTAAGGTTTATTAATGAGTTTAGTACAGATGCTTTTTTCACAGTTAAGATTTATGCTTTTATAACATGCACTCCCAAGAATCTTAGAAGATTAGCTACTGTTCTGTATGTGGGCACTAACAGAATGGTAGATTTTTAACAAGTTGCATGCCATGTGTGGAATACATCAGAGTGCAGTATTGAGTCCTTGATGTTCATAGCTTTCGTCAACTATAGGTCACATACCTTATTGACTGTTATAGTATTTTTATCATGATGTGGTTGTCAAGTGGGACAACAGCCCTTCCTCATCACTGTTTTGTGTCTTGCTGGGGGCAAATAGATAACAAAAATATAGGTGTATTTTTCAGGTGCCTAGCTGCCATATTAGGCATTCTGGGGTTCAGCATATCGGATCATACAACAAATAGCAGATTAGAATGCCACTTAAAAAATAAGACCAAATATTGTAGATAGAAATCTAAACAATCAATGCCGTGTGCCTAATACCCTCAGAAATACAGTTACTTTAATCTCACACATGATCTTGAGGCTTCTAACAGTATGCTTTATTATGAATCGAACTATACAAGGCCCGAGGTCCCAGCAGATCAACATCAGACTTGTGTAAAATGTATGCTTTGTTTTGCACAATTTTAGATATCCTGCCATTTCATTTTGTATGATTTTGCACCTCTAAATTTTGCTTTGTAAAGTGGTGAAAGCATTCAGAACCTTCAGACCCTCCCTGGCATTCCCCCAAACGTTAGCTTATGCCTTTGCTGACTATAAAAGCTTTATTTTACTCAGAAATATTACATACTTGGTAGGTACTCTAAATTCTTCATGGAAACAGACCCATTTCCGAGCTTATACCAAGTAGAAGTTGAAGTAGTTCTACAATTCAGTACTTGTCAGAGGGTCATTGGGGGCCTAGGGAGCAGCCCCCTCTTTGGCGGCAGTTGATCCTAGTGGTAAGAGTCCAATGAGAGGCTGCATACTTCAGCGGTGATGGTGCCTAGTAGCACAAGTATAAAGGGGCCACCTCTCCCAGCAGCAGGGCTATGCAGCGTCAAGAGTCTATGGGGCCGCCTCTCCCAGTGTCAGGGTTCCCAGTAGCAAGAATCTATGGGCCACCTCTCCCAGAGACTGGGTTGCTCAATGGCAAGTACAAGAAGGGTAGGGGAACCTGGACCCACTCTATTCCACTGAGTTCTGACACAGGGCCCTAGGATAAGCAGATACCCTGGTATAGCGGGACTGGCACCTTACCACCCCTTTAGGTCAAGGGGGGGATAGGATGTTAGAATCTTGCCACTCCCAATTTTGCGTGCTTGCCTCTCTGTGGGTGGCTGATGAGGCCTGATGGCCTCCCTCCATGCAATCACCCTTTAGTGGGGGTGGTGGGCCCTAGCGGCCAGGAGTCCATATAACTCACTCCCAGTGTCGGAGCAGTGCGGCCCAGTAGCCAGAGTCCATATAACGCCCCCCACCCCCCCACAGGCATGGTAGCTCAGCCTAGTGTCTAGAGTCCCTTTGGCTTGCCTCAAACATCAATGCAGTGCGACCCATGGCCAAAGTCCATATACCACCCCCCACAGGTGGCGTAGTGCGTCCTGGTGGCCAGAATTCATATAATCACCCCTCACTGGCGGGGTAGCGTGGCCTAGCGACCAGAGTCCATATGATTCTGCCCAAAACACATCAAACACCTGCACAGTTCTAATGCTGGCTCATTTCCTATCAGACATTCCGAGTCCTCCGGTCTGTTCCCCTGTGGCTCCGACTGGGAGTCGGGGCTCGTCCCAGCTTGGCTGAGTTCCGGATCCTGGTGCACAGGCTGTCCCTCCTGGGAGCTGGCGGTGTGCCGCCTCCTCTGGTGGTCAGCCTTGACTGAGCAGCTTCGCAGGTTTTTATACCTGTTCTCCTGTTGAAGCATGACCAGCAAAGCCTCGGGATGGGACTTCCTCTGCTAGGGCCACTTCACACTGCCACACCTGGTTTAGGGTCCAGTGTCAGTATGCACAAATATGGTCCATGGGTCACTCCCTACCATTAGTCCCAATTCTGTTAGCTCCTCCATTAGTAGCAGCTGGTTGTCCCCTCTGGTATCTGCAGTTGTCTGGACTCTCACAGCATAGTTGGGGAGCTCAGCCTCAGTGGTTTGGAGCACCAGTGGCTTCTTAGCAGAAGCCCGAACAACTGAGCTGGGCTGCGTCCTTTTGTATGCTCCCAATGGAGGGAGCATGTCAAGCGGGGCAAGGGGGAGTGCCCTCCTGGGGCCAAAGGAGTGGGTTAACCCTCGTGTTGGCAGTGCGGCATTGATATATGCTGTCACAGTACTGTTATTTCACACACATCTATTTCACAACCATTGAATTCCCTTGATCAGAAGAGCAGCAAGTAGTTTGGTATTACTAGCACTTACAATGTGCCTGCATAATCTTGGAGCACAGAAGCACAATCACTTTAATTAAAACTGATAGACAAATTAACTTCTTGTACTAGAAAATTCTGAAATCTAGGTCTCTTCCCCTAACTTTCAGCCCCGCCAGTAATGAAGTGATGAAACAACTACAATTGTAAGGGAATAGTTTGCTGCTCACATGTACCTTTTGGTAGACAGATTGCCTGTTTCTCACCTACTGTCCAGCTCCTTGATTATAGAAAGCCCTTCCCTTTTTGCTCTCCTTCCAGTCAAGGGGCCTAGGATGAGGCAGAATTCTGCTCTATGTTGCTAAGAAGGTTGAGTTTTAGAATAGAAACTAGTGTACTGCCATGGACTGATTTGTATCTGTACTCTCGTGTGTTGAATCATTCAAGTAAGGAAAGTTGGTGCATAGGCTTTTGATGTTAGGCTCATTTTGGTTACAATGGTGGAACTCAATCACTTTACACCCTATACATCCCCTGAATAGGGAAGGAAAAAATAAGATATGTAAAGGGCTACTTCCACATAAGACAAGCTTAGTAGTGGGGTACTACATACTGACAATAGGTGAGATGTACAGCATGAAACTCCCTTTTGGACATTGTTTTAGAAATAATTCCTATATGTACTATGACTGTACAAAGAACCTGCTTCATTTCTGAAGACCATTTACTTTAATGGGAGTTAAGCCTAAGCAAGGAGTAATTAAGGACTGCAGAATAGGGTTCATAGCTATGGGTAATATTTAGGAAAGCATGTCTCTTCACTAGATTGAAATGGATTTAGGAGCCTGACTCTGCCCTTGCACCTGCCTGTGGTTGGTAGACACAAAATATACTCAAAGAGCATAAATTGTTTATACATCTGAGACAGCGAACAAACTGATGAATTGAATCAAACTGATGAAACAGACCAGAAAATCAAATCCAGTTGAATTGCATTCTGGACATTTCTTATCTACATGACACAGGTAAATTATTATTATTGACCTTACCCAGCCATAATCAGCACATCAGAGGAATAGATGCTAATTATTGAGAAAAGTACAATGTGGTGTATTCTGGGAATCACAAGCAGGGGGGGAGGGATGGGGTTCAAAACCAAAAGATTGGATAAAGATGCAAGCAGGATTCCATGCCTGGTGAACAGATAAAAAGGTGCCAAAGGAAGTATTTGACTGACAAAGTAAATAAAATACACCATGCTAGTGCATGATGGATAAATCTTGGCCAAGATAGGTACATAACTTCAAGAGATGAAGTTTGGCCCTGGAGCTGGTGTACTAGCCAAGCTTCCTGTGTGACCTTAGCCTCTCTGTTCTTCATATCTAAAATGGGAGAGAACAGTCCCTCCCTACATCTTTGGGGTGTTGGGAGGATAAATGCATTTAAGATTCTCAAGTGTTTAGATAGCGTCTATCACAGTAGTATGTTATACTTTATTCATAGAATAGTCTGCTATATATTGCCATATACTTTAGGAAGGCACTCAATATTTTTAAAATAAATCCTGTAAACCCACATGTTTTTTTTCTCAATCCAAAGGCTACTGAAGTCAATGGGAGTCTTTCTTTTGTCTTCAATAGTCTTTGGATCCAAGCCCTCTATCTACACTTCAACTGAGTATGTAGTTACCAGAAACTGTTGTAGTATGTGTTTTTTGAGAGTCATATTGTAACAGGTCCCACACCCACATCTTCCACAACCTCTCATGCCAGAAGAACTTTTTGTTTAAAAGTTAAATAGTTTCCTATCTGTCAGTTATTCATCAGTTTTATCCTCTGGAATTCATGAATCACATGCCTGAAATTCATTAACATCTGTGGAAACTTTGTGAAAAAGAATAGTTCCTTGACTTCACGGTTTTCATATAAAACCCTGCAATCCAGCTTTCCTGTACTGTGTTCTTTTAAAAAAGGAAGTGTAAATACGACACAAGGAGTCTTGCTTGTTCCAGACATTATTAGCTGTCAATCCACGCTAACGTGATTCAAATATTCAGCACTATATCCAAGAATTCTAAAATGAAAGGGAAATACAAGGGGAATGATCCTCTTGAACTCTTTCAGATATATTATTATTAATTGTTTGCTTTGTGTTAACACTGAGAGGCCCCAATCAGGATTGAGGTCCCATTTTGCTAGGTTCAGTAGGGACATAGAAATCAGTAAGTGGATTTACATTGGCATAAAATCAACTGTAAAAGACAGAAAAAATTAGGCCCAAGGCCTTTAATCTTTCTCCAAGCTATAATTATAATGTGTACTAATGGGGTGAGCAGCAACTAAAGTTTTGTTGTTAACTACATGCTGAGCAAGAAATTGTATCTATGAAGAAAAAAATCATTGTTGATAAGATATTCAAGCTAGGGCTATGGCTATTGGGTTGCCATATTTTTCCCTCATCTCTATGGATGCTGGATTTTAAAAGTTTTCATTTCATGTTCTCTTATTTCTTATGTATTCTGTAAACATTTTAAATTTGGAATTTTAAAAAAGAACAAGAACATAAAGTCAACGTCAGTTCCTGCAGGGCACTAAAATCAATGACATATGAAGGCACTTAGTATCTTGCAGGCTCAGATCCATGATATTTATATCAATGATACCAGTTACTCTGTCTCTAGCTCTCCACATGGGTAAGGTGGATAATCTCCTTAGGGGAAAAAAATATGTTATTTTTTGGTCAACTTGTTGCTTGGAGATACTGCTTTCTGGAGATACTAACCCCTCCTTGGCCAGGCATGTATGCTGCAGAACAAAAGGTGCAGGACTGGAGAAGTGTATCATGAGGATACTGAAAGAGCCTCCAAAATATCAACAGCTTTAAACCAGTAAATGCAGCACAAAAACTGATACCTCTGATAACATCACAAGCTTCTCCTTTAGTTTAGCAGTCAGCAGCACAAGACAACCAGCATTGATTATTGACTATCGTTCAGCCAGAATTGTTTTCATTGTCATTTCATGTTGTAGCTAACCAAATGAAGGTGAAGGTGTTCAGGCTATCTCTATTTAGAGACAGTTCCCATCAGATAGAATCCTTTCACTAGCAGTCAGCAGGTGTGTTATGAATATAAACACTCACAAAGAAAATTGGAACCATAATGGCCATGAAAAGATCGTATCAAGATCTGCATTTAGTCTCTTTAGATCAGTCTAGGTTGATCAGAGTTTTTATTTTCCTTCACACAAACATAGTCATTTAACTGTCACTTGGGAAGATTTCTAATATATCTGAAGAATATGAATAATCTAGTGGACCTCTGGGTACCGAATGCTCCAATTTATATAAACTTAAATAAGCTGAGTTCAGTAACAAAATTTTTGCTTGTTTACAAAGGGCTATTTTTTCCCCTGTAGATAAACACAGAACTCCCCTCAACTTCAGTGGGAGCTCTACATATGGATCTGAGGGGAGAATGACAATCAGATACTGTTGTTCATGTTGTTTCAAAGTAACTAAGTATATTAAAAGTTTTCTAGTTAGGAAGTTTGCCTTGTTTCCTGGTGATTTTGTCCTTATTTACCCTAATAATTCTAAATTGTGTATATTTGTGACATGTCAACAAAATGCTCTTTTCTTTACAAGTAGTGTATTGGAACGTTTGATGGATATAATATATTGATTAATTCACAGATAACTTCCTATGAGGCTGTTAAATCTGGCTCACTTAACGCACCATTGATATCAGGTGAAAATGACCTAACACCTTAGCTTATCCCACAAAGATAAGTCATGCTGGTGTTCTGAAGGCCCTGGAGTTTCTGAAGCATGACATAATTATAGCCCCATGGATAGATCCTTCAGGCTACATTTGATAGCTAGCCATGAGCAATTTAAAAAAAAAAATCCATTGCTTCATAAAGGAACTGAAATGGGCTTAGATTTTTTTTGCCTATCCAGCACATATGGATGGTTCTTTCTTCACACAGGAATTTCTGCAAGTATAAATTCAGAGTGGAACACAATAATGTGTAGGTTCAACACCAGACTCAGACAGCAGTTTGAAAAGTCACAGAATACCTGTTTGTTCTTTCTGTATGTTGCTCCTGATGGTGAGAACAGTGAAAAGCAGTGTTATTTATTTAAACGAAATAAGTGAGTCTTGTAGCTGAAGAAGGTAAAGTGCACTTTACAATATTTAAGGGCAGAAATGGAAGGAAAGAGCTATTGAAAAGAATTTAGTTCCTTTAATTTAAATCTGTGAACAATCCAGTAAGTTTTTATTTTGATAATGTGGTAGGGGGAATTATTCTAAGTGATATGTAGGATAAATATATTTATTAACTATTTCTTGTCGTTCAGAACAGTTTATTTAAATGTAACAGCTGCACAGATTCTAACTAATCTGGCAGTAATACATGTGGCAATGGCTGATGCAGAGTGGCTCATGCTAGAGCTATTCTGCCATAGATCCAGGTCAAAAACCTGTTTTGCAGGAATTATTAGGAACCTAAGCTGTGCTTAGCTTGTGTAGCAAATTTGCATGAGTAGGTTGAACAGGAGGAAAAGTGTCAGGCCACAGGGGACAACTGGGTGTATCCAGACCAGTTACTCCGCCTCCCACATCCGTACATTGTATTCTGTGCAGCTAATCCAGTCAAGTCAACAATTTACTCTAGCCTCCAAGCAAAGAGGTAGTCCCGCCATGAGCTGTCTTGGTGAAGACGACCTGCCTGGGATTTTTCTCCAGTGGTTTTCTCTGACTGGATTTGTGTGTCATGTGCAAGGGAATTGATCACTCCAGCCACCAGTATGATTTTCGTACCTTCCCGCCACACCTCTCTGACACAAGGGCTAGTCAGCTGCGCATCTGATTTGTGGCCTTATTAATTGATACCACTTATCAGCCTTATACTCCTATAATACTATCCTTCTTAAACCTATCCATCACATATTAATTATAATTAACCACAACAATAAATCTCTCCATACAATTATTAAATAATTGGCTACAGGCTGATTCAGAGTGCAGAGAACTCCATTTTATTGCATTGCTTACTTGTAGTGGTATGCAATAATGCAAGTGCTATTTTTAGGTAAGGACACTGTATGGAGCCCACAGCGTATTACTGAATAGTCTGTATTAGTTCCTACTGAACATGGAGGGAAAAAGAACTTTCTGTGTATTCCATTTCGTTAAAAAGGTTAAACTAAACTAATGTAGAAGTTTATTTGTTCTCAGTATGGTTTATCTTTCCGCTTTTAAACTGTTTAATTGCTCTTAGTCCTTCCCATGGTTAGAGTCACACCTTGCTCCTGAGAGTAATTATTTCCCTTTAGAATCTGTTGTTAACAGCATCTTTACTGAAGTCACAATTCTCTGCTGATTTATAGCCAAAAATAAATGGAACTTTTACATGTCAGAGGCTAATCAGCTCAGTGATTAGTCAGCACTAGAGGACTTTATATTTTAGAAGCTGATACGGAGATGAGAGATCTTTAGCATTACCTAAGGATGATATCAGTAACAGCAGAGTGTGGTATCATTATCTTTTTCTGTCTCGTCTCTTTAAACTGTAAACTCTTTGGAACAGAGACTTCCTCTGTTTGCACAGTGCCAGACATAATGAGGTCTTTGAGGCTATATTAAAATAAATAATAACCTAATACACAATCAAAGCAGGAACTCTAATAGAATCAGTTGAGACAGAACACCAGCAATAAATGAGTCAGGTCTGAGGCTACTTGGCTTTATTTCATGGAGTGCAGAATGTGTGACTATTTACTTTGTGACATATATGTGCATACTTTGCAAGCAACCTAAGGCCTTCAGAGGCCATGTTACAGCATGGCATTATTGAAATGAAAGAGCAGAGAGGTGGAATTATTTCTAAAGGCAGAATATAAGGACCTCATTGTTCACATCTACCACAAAACTGACTTGCCCAATCCACATCTTATACTAGGAGAAGACAAAGGTAGAACATGGAACATACCTTTCAACAAAGGTAGAGAAGGTTGATCATTCCTTACACAATAAAAAGGTCCCTCCAAGAAATGTGGGTAACATGTGAAACATAGGCTGTGGTGAAAAGGGATTCAATCGTTAGAAATATTCATGGACTGATATATGATGACCACATGACTTGCCAACTGCATTTGAAGGTGGTGACTCTCTTGAAACATCTAGACAAATTCCTAAGGATGTAGTCTGTGATACCAAAGAAGTAGCAGGGTGTAAAGAAGAGATGCTGGAAGCTCAATTTAGATGATTATAGAGAGCCTCTGTGGTAGCTTTCTCTGAAATGATTCTGGTTCCATATACAGGGCCAGCTACATTGGGGTCTCAGTGCATGGATAAGAAGATGATGTAAAGAGATAGGGAGGTTCAGTCCAATATCTTAATAAATTACTCAACAAGTAAGTAAAATAAAAGGCATTTTAGTTGTTTACCGGCATATTAAGAGAGATTATTCAGAACAAAAAGACTTATTTGTGTATGGTCAGTCTTACGGCATGGAGATATTACTAGTTGTTAACTCCTACAATATGGAAGAAGTCAGAGAGCAGAAATATTTTCGTAAGCACAAACTGTCTTTTTAAGACATGCCTGACTATTGTCTACTAACAAAGGTATCAAGTCTAATGATGTTTTTTTTTGTGATATGATTACCTGATGTGATGGGGCAAGGCCAGATGGCTACAGTAAAGTACTGAGAAACTGGTATGTTAGCCCCAGGCTAAACAAATCCCTAGTACCCTGGTAACCAAATGGCAGTTGCT
>NC_133771.1:38844005-38845428 GCF_003597395.2 Chelonoidis abingdonii | reverse complement strand
TGCCAATCTGCGGTTGGAATCTTGCCCCTCCTGTGCTTTTCCTGAAATAATATACTTCAATGAGGAATGTATAGTATGTACAATCACTTGGGACCCCCCCAGTGATATATTTCTAATGCTGGAGGGCCAGACATTCTTTTTCACATGGTGAGACATTTTGTTCCACAGGGCTCAAGGTTCTTGAGCCGTAGGCAATCAGTTGTAGTAGGCCTATATCCTGCTTCTACAGAAAAGCTGCTCCCATAGTCACATCCATACTGGCTAGTTGTAAAAAGAAAGGCTCTCCTGCTTTCGGGCAAGCCAGAGCTGGAGCCTGTCTCAAATCCTGTTTCAGAGTCTGGAAGGCTGCTGCTTGCTCAGGTTTCCATTTCCAATGTCTCCCTTTCTTTACAAGAAAATGGAAAGGTCGGCTTTTCTCAGCATACATTTCATAAAATCCTGGAAAAAAATTTAAAGTGCCTAGGATCGCTCTTAAAGGAGCCATGTTGGGGGCGGGGTCTGGAAGCTTTTTAATTAACTCTACCCTTCGCCAATCAGGGGTCGGCCCCTCCTTTCCCAAAATTACACACACACCCCCGGGGCCTTTAGGGCAGCACACAGATGGATTCCATGGCTGTGTCTCTCATTGGATCAACCTGCAGTTGGGAGAGGGGAGAGATGAATGGAGACAGCATGAGGTGAGGATCTGCCTCCTCTATGGAACCTCCTGAACCCAAACTGCTCCTACTCCCAACCACTCTGCCTCTATTGCTCCTCCCATGATCCCCTTCCACACCACTCTAACCCCAAAGCCCCTCCCCTCCCAATACCCCTGCCTACCCCACTCTGCCCCATCCTGTTGGGTGCTTCACAGCCCCTGACACACCAAGATATCCACAAAGACACCCACAGAAATCAGCCCCCCCATCCTTCAACCTATTATTCCCCACCCAGAGATAGAGAGTGAACCCAGGAGTCCTGACTCCCTGCCTCTCTGCTCTAACCACTAGCTCCTGCTGCCTCCCAGAAACAATCCCTGCAGCTGCAACACCATGTGACACCGTTCTCTCCTCTGTCCTGACTGGTAGAATCTCCTGCAACTCACCCAAGTCCTTTTTTCTTTGCTGTCATTGGAGCTGAACCTCACTCTGATCCTCCTTTCCATCTTGGAACAAGAACCTAGCAGGACATGGAGGGGAAGAAACGGGAAGGGAAAATCCATTATGCAATTGCATCAACATAATTTCCTGATATCTGGCAATTAAAGACAGTGACTTAGCAGGCAGGGCCTGGGCAAGGAAGTATTCGAATGTGTCATAATAGAGAAGTGGGCTGCATGGAAACATCTGAGGGTGTGTCTCCCCAGCAAGTGCAGGTGCAATTGTAGTGAGGGTAGGTGTAGATATGCCATCTGTAATCTAGCTAGTGTGGTTGGCAATAGCAG
>NC_133771.1:38759988-38843703 GCF_003597395.2 Chelonoidis abingdonii | reverse complement strand
AAGCACCAAGATCCCGGAAGAACATAGTCGACGCTTGTACTACAGATGTGGGATCGGTATAGCTGAGTTACACCGTTGTACGCGGATACACTTGGAGAAAGCACAGGAGACCCAACAGGAACCCCATTATAACACAAGCAAAGCTTGATTGGTTAACAACCAGGGGATCCGAGTAAGGTCCTGAAGGTGCCCCAGAAGAAAGCAAGCTGCTTGGCCCGTGGCGGACACTACGAAGAGATTGAGAGCCATGGGAGAGTAAACCTATAAAGGTGCGGTCAGCCAGGCCGCAGGAAAACATGATCAAATTTTACTCACATCAATCTTCCTAAAACCTTGGCATGACGAGAGCACTTAGGTCACCCAGAGACCCTTCCCCAGAAAATAAAGCTTACATGAGCAAGTAGGCTATCAACCACAACTTACCGCCAAATCAAAGGAGGAACGTGCGACATGAATAATTCGCATCGAGATTGTTCTCTTAAAAACCGGGGCGATGACTGAGACCTATCACCATATCCGCATGAATCCCGAGCCAACGGTAACACGGAGACGCTACCCTGAATCCCAGCAGCCAAAGAGGAAATCAGGGCTGAATAAAGAAAATGTTAGATTCAGGTGATATTGAAGATATTCCTAACAGTCATGTTGCAGGTCCAATAGTTCTAGTGCCTAAAACCTGATGGTACAATGAGATTCGTGAGACTCACCGACTGAATGAAGTATCCCAACTCGATGCATACCTCATACCACCAATTGACGAACTGGTGCGAGCTGAGGTAAGTGCCCGATTCTTTGACTACAAACTGGAGAGGAAAACAGGGTGGTTCGGCAGATTCCCCTGACGCAAAGAGCTAAAGTATATATATAGCAAGGAGTCTGAGGGGTAAGTGCCGTACGACGTACGTCTCCAGGGCCTTGTGACTCATATCCACACACCCCTCCCTTTTGGCCTGCATGGGGCCCCAGCTACATCCCGCGCTCATGGATAAGCTGCTGCGCCCCCATATTGTTATCAGCCTCATACCTAGATAACAATGTCATCATCCCATACTTTCCAACTGGGACCCACTGGAGAAAGTTGAGGCCCGACTATGCACCTTAAGGCGGGCTGGCCTCACCGCTAATCGTCTAAATGCCATAGGACTGGCAAGGCTAAGTACCCTTTGGGATATATTTGTAGGAAGGGTATTTAGGTGAAGCCCTCTAACACCAATATGCTATGAGGCGATTCAAAACTGGCCCCGCCCGACCCCAAAGGAAAGCAGGGTCCGTGCGTCCCTGGGTTGGTGGCTACACGACTTTTCCCCACTGCTAGAGGGGCAAGTCTCTATGGAACTGGTGAGCCCGAGGTCATAACATGGGTGAAGTGGACAACGCAGCAGAGGGCATTCATAACCTTCGGACAGCTCTCGTAATGACCGGCCATCCTCAATAGCTCGGATTAACCGAAGGATTTATTTGCAAACAGGATGCTTCCAAGATGGGTTGGGGCTGTCTGTCGCATGATGGAGAAAAAACACCCATCTCACCTAAGGCAGAAAGCTGCTACCCAAGAGAAACAGAAGTAACCGGCAGTAGCTCGAGAGAGAATGCCTTGCTGTCAAATGGCATGGAGACGCTGCTTATGACCTCTTAGGCCGGCGATTTACTCTGTGGACTGGACCATGCACCCTTCAGTGGATGCAGAGAAATAAGGAAAAGAATGCAAAAGGTCCACCAGGTGTTCTGTCCTCCAACCATTCAATTCGCGCAGACAGCACAGGCTGGATGCCACCGATGCAAACGCGTGATGTCTTTCACGCCACACTGCCGGGCATCCCAAGTTGCCCACCTATTGTGTTGAAGAGGGGGGGATATGTGATGTTGGGCAAGCCAGATGGCTAATAAAGTACTGATAAACAGGCTATTTAGCCCACGGCAAAGAAATCCCTAGTACCCTGGTAACCAAATGGCTGTTGCTCCAGGTAATCAAGGCATCTAGAGCCAATTAAGATCTTTCTAGAAGGCAGTAGAGGTAGCTATTTAATTAGAACACCTGCAGCCAATAAGGCAGGCTAATCAGGCACCTGGGTTAAAAAGGAGCTCACTCTAGTCAGGCAGGGGGGAGCCAGAGGATAAGAGCGGTGTGTAGGAGCTGGGAGCAAGAAGGCAAGGAGCTGAAGATGAGAGAGGTACTGCGGAGGATTGAGGAGGACAAGCATATCAAGACACCAGAAGGAAGGTCCTGTGGGAGGATAAAGAAGATGTTGGAGGAGGCTATGGGAAGTAGCTCAGGGAGTTGTAGCTGTCATGCAGCTGTTACAGGAGGCACTATAGACAGCTGCGATCCACAGGGCCCTGGGCTGGAACCCGGAGTAGAGGGCGGGCCCGGGTTCCCCCCAGTCCTCCCAGCTCCTGATCAGGCCGGAGCTGACTCAGGACTGTGGGTTCTACAAGAGGGGAAGATCACTGAGGTGAACAAATCCGCCAATAAGCGCAGGACCCGCCAAGTTAGAGAAGGAACTTTGTCACATTGACCACTAGGTAATGGGTTGAAATTAACTCATTTCCCTCTGGGCATCAAGCAACAGTCAGATGATAACACCTTTCTGACATACTTTAATCTCGGACACATTTTAACATCTCTAAAAGGCTCTACATACCACTGGTGATGGAGGAATAAATAACACAGGGTTCCCATCTGCAACTGCTCACTAGATGAATGAACAAAATGTCATGCTATAGTAAATAGGAGTTTTACCAGACATTATACATACCATCAGCAGTTTTCAGCTGTGTTATTGTGCTCATTATGAAAAGATATATGTTTGCCTCCAACTTAGTCCAGAAGTAAAATTGAAGGTTTGAGGAAGAGTGAGAATATATTTGGCCATCAACAGAGAACGTTATAGCCTACACTGTGCACATAATCTTGTGGGTTGATCAATAACACACTAAGATAAATTGTAACATTTCTTAGCATAAGAGTTGGCCAAACTACATCTGTTGATGGTGCAAAACACAAAATCCACCAGCTGAATGTGTGGAAGTGCAGCAGTGTTTTATAGATATTTAAATTAACATTATTAACTGCTAGCAGGCAACAGAAATACAAGGAGTCAGGTTCTCAGGTGCAGTACAGCCAATTTGCACTGACAGAATCTACCCATACAGCTAGTGTAATTGGTTCCACCAAGTTTCACTGCAGAGCAGCAGGATGCTCCAGTAGCAGAGAGCTGATATACAGGCTCCTACACTAAATCCGACCTTCAGTGTCACCATTGGATGTCTGGCCAGAGGAAAAAGGATATGGCCAGGTCTTCCTATGCCCTTGCAATCGTTGGCTGCCATTTCCACTCCTTGCACCCTTTGGCAGCTGACAGAACATAGAAAATCATTCAGGCTGCTCTAATTTACACAAGTGCTAGACCAATGCAAAACTAGCTCAGGATCACGGGAGTGTGTAGAGCAGTTTTACCTACCTTAGCACCTCACTCCCACCCTCTAACGTGGACTTCATGTTCAATGTGCATAGCCAAGGATCTATTTGCCTAGTGCATTTGATTTACTTAATTTTGATAAAAGTATTGAATTAACAGTGTTCCTTTAATAAATAACATTTAACAAAAGCTATTTATGCTGCCGTTAGTAACCAATCCCACCCCTTGCTGAGGTTTAGTATATGTGGATATGGAAATTTGACCAGATTAATACAAAAAAAAATAAAGAATTCTTTTTCTGTGGGATTGTGGTTTCCCAAGCTCTTCAGGCATGTGGTTATTTTAAGGTGCATTAGGCAGGGCTGATCAGATGGCATTTCATATATATTATAGTAAAAGCAAATACTTTTATAACATTAGAATTTCAGAGTAGGGCACAAATATTAACTGAATCTTATAGCAACCCTCTAAGGTCCAGCGTGTAAACAATAGATCCCATTTATAGATAAGAGAAATTGAGACACATCAAGGTTTTGTGTTGCTCAAAGTCACACGAAAGTGGGTGACATCTTTGACAAAAGCTTCTGGGTTCCCTGCTTTTGCCACCAGACTATGTGGTATGGATCATTCTTGGCTACAGGCAGCAAGAACAGAAGGATGTAAAGTTGGGGGTGGGGGAGAAATGTGATTGTTATTAAAAAAAACAAAAAAGAAGCAGTTAGATTTCATCCTGCAAGCCTGTAACTCCATGGCATGGTTCACTGTTTTGGCTAATGATAGCAATGAAACAAGGGAAGTATTTGAATTTTACCAAAATCAATCATCAGTTTTGTTTTTAAAAACTCTGCATTATTTTCCTCTTTGCAAATGTCCAGTGCTGTCTTGTGACAGCTTCAGACTAAAATAATCACCCAGTCCTTATTTCTCAAATAACCATTGTTGTTTACAGTAGTCTGATCCTGTTTCATCCCAGGTGGGGTTTGAGATTCAGCTGGAGCTGGTAGAGGTTAAGATGTCATATGGGTCACTCTCTGTGGCCTGATCTGGTCAGGACAGCCCTCAGGAGTGGGGTGATGAAGGTCTGTGATCCCAGGATATGGTGGGAGTGACAGGCATGATGGTGAAGCTTGCTACAGTAACCAATTTTTGTTACTCGTGGGGCTGAACCCCTGAGTCCCGGCACCTCTCACGAGGCTGAAACTAGGAGTGGAGCCACAGAGCTGAAGTCCTGAGCCCCAGTGCTCCCCCTCGATCTAAAGCTCTGACCCACCCTCCCCAAGCCCTGGTACTTTGAGGGTCAGAACCCTCTCTCCCACCCCACCTGAACCCCTGACACCACCCCACCCTGCAGCTGCAGCTCCAACCCCTCTGCTCCCAGAACGTCTTGTTCAAAGTTACTGAACATTTCAGAGTTACGAACAACCTCTATTCCCAAGGTATCTCTAAGTCTAAGGTTCTATTGTGTATTCCATTGAGTATACCATCAACTTTTCTGATCATTCATATTGACAAAGAAATGTCAATTCTTGAGCAGGAAGTAGAAGACCTGGACCATCTTGTTATGTCACAAAATTCTTGCCAGTTTCTGTAGAAGTGTATGATGACTCATAGTGTCATAAGTAGTAGATGGGTCAACACAAACAGCCACTCTCATTTTGCAAGTTTCAAAGCCAACCTTAATGTATTGAGATAGGTTTGCAACTTGACCACAGCATGAAAACCCTGGGTGGAAACTGCTTTAGTTATCGAACAGCTGGCTTTACATTGTTGGTGCTGTTCTACCCATTATAATCCGCTTGTATAGCTTGTAGGTTGAGAAGAGTAAGCGTATTGGTCAGTATCTCTCTGCAGAATTAGAGTCTTTACATGGTTGAGTGGTGCAACCATGTTAGCCTTTCCCACAGCTTGGGTATCTGCATTGTCTCCATCAAAAAATCAAGTAGCCTGTTCTTTACTGTCATCTCAAAGTACAGTAATAGTTCATTATATCCATTGAGTCTGGCTGTCTTTCCACATGTAAGTGTTTTCATGGCTATTGTCAACTCCTTAATGTTGAGGGACTCATTGTGGACTTCACTGTCTCTGAGAAGTTCCTGCTTAATCTGTTTCACTTTGTTCTTTGCTTCATGGACTGTTTTACGATTTAGAATGAATTGGTGTGCAACTTGGTTGGGAGAGACTGCACTGATACACATTGATGGTTATCCATCAGTGTTCAGCTTGCAAATGGTGACCCATGTTTTTCACTATTATAACACACATTTGTTGTTTCAATCAACTCCCTCCAGTAGTTGCACTGCTCCTTTTGGGATCAGAGGGGCAGCAGTATTAGTTTGGATCTGTAAAAAGCGGCAAAGAGTCCTGTGGCACCTTATAGACTAACACAAGTATTGGAGCATAAGCTTTCATGGTTGAATACCCACTTTGTCAGAAACATGCTCCTTTTGGATTGCTCTTATAAGCATTATCCCAAGCACAATGGTTTCTTCACTGAAGGGATCCAGGTCAAACAATTTGACGTATTTTTAATACTGTTCACTTGTTTGTTCTGAAAGTCTGGGCATATATAGCATCCAGCATCTCCTAGAACTTGCTGTTGGGCAGTCTTCCACAACATGGACAAAAACTCTACATAGTGCATGTGTGTCAGAGCAATATGACAGATGGATCCATCCAATTCAATTGTAAAGCCTTCCCAGTCAGCCTTTCTGAAATTGAATCTCAGTGGGTACTTTGTTTTCTTGGATTGTACTGCAGCCTCTGTTTCATCTTTCAGAGATGACAAAGATGAGGTCAGAATTATTCCTCTTGTTCCATTGTGCACTTTGGAAAGTATGTATATCTTGGAAATCATAGAGCAAACTCAAGTTGTTTGTTGCTTCTTGCTTTTCAAGTGTTTCACCATTATTGTCATTGTTGGCATATCCCCAGATGGTGTTGGCTGTTGAAGTTGCCTATGTCAAGATATTTATTTATTTATGTATTTATTTATGTATTTATTTATTTATTTTTTCTGGCAGGGGAAAGTCAGTTGCCCATGCTAACTCTTCAGGTGTTTTTTAAAGAGAAACCAATGCTATTTGTTTGAGTTCAATAAGTTCCACTGTACCATGGTGTTTCACAACAGTGTTTTTCACCAGTCTTTTGTTGCATACATGTATTGTGCTAATATGGGTGTTTCTTTTGACATTCACAGCAATATGCATGCCAGGTATGTTTGGTGTGGTTGTCTCTCTCTTTCTGTGTCTCTTGCAGGCATTTTTCTGCCAGACAGAATGTCAGATTTCTCTGCAGATATTGAAAATGATGATTTTAGGTGCCGTCTTGGACTGAGGCCCCAAAAGGGGCCATTTATGTCAATGTTTATGTCTATATCTCCTATTGCGGTCTCAGTCCATTTTGTCAGAATTGGTTTCTCCCATGGTTAGTTGAAATGCTAGATTAACAGAGAGTATGACATGAACATATCTGACAAAGAAAAGAGGATGTTGTGGATACAATGCGCCTCCACAACTCCCTGACTGACTTTCTGCAGAAATGAACCCTTTGCGTGGATCTGCACTGCCTTCCAAAGAATCTGATTGAATTTGTTTCTTTAATTCTGAGACACACAAGTCACGTCAAAGGAACATTTGAGGAATTTCAAATATTTTTCTGTAAAAGCAGCAAAGAGTCCTATGGCACCTTATAGACTAACAGACGTTTTGGAGCATGAGCTTTCGTGGGTGAATACCCACTTCGTCAGTTCACCCACAAAAGCTCATGCTCCAAAACATCTGTTAGTCTATAAGGTGCCATAGGACTCTTTGCTGCTTTTACAGATCCAGACTAACATGGCTACCCCTCAGATATTTTTCTGTTATATAATGACTAAGGGACTAAATTATATCAGTTGGTTTAAAATATTGAAACTTTCTTAATTAGTTACAATATTTTAACTAGAATAATGTAATTAATTGTTTTGAACTTTAAAGACACCCTAATAAGACACCGAAATTATACCCTCTTGGTTAATGAATCAAAATTTTAGACATTCCATCTTTGGAGAGCAGCAGGATCTTGATTTACTCTTTCTAGTTTAGAAATGTATTTTTCAAATTTAAAAGCATTAGATGTTGCTTTGAAGGCTTCATTAACATGCAGATTAGCATAAATAGCACAAAGTGATTAGTTGATATGAATCGCCTCAAAAGAGTACATCAATTCATTTCAAATCCTAATGTGTATGTTAATGGAGTTCAGGAAGCCACAATCATCATCCTGTGACTGATTAAAAAAAGTAAATATTGACTCATTTAAACATATACAAGACTTTACTAACTGTTTCCTCAACCTTTATCATGAGCATTTTTCATCACATAGACTGCTTTATGTACGCACTGTTTATGACTGCCTGGTTGCAAAACTAAAATAGACTGTTGTAACAATGTGAATCGGAGGGTTGAGTAATGGCCTATAAAATGAATCCTGTGCATTTTTTAGATGTCATCCACTTTATTAATGATGATCTTCAAAATGGAACTTGCTAAAATCCCAAATTTTGCTAAAATTAATCATTAATCAAATTATACGTGCAGTACATTAGGAGGAAAGATGGTATAGTAAATAGGACACTGAAAGGGGGCCTAGGAGATCCAGATTCAGGTCCTTGATCAATCACAGAGATCCTGGGTGACTTCAGGTAAGTCACTTAATCTACCCGGTGCCTCAGTTTCTGTAAAATTAAGCATAATACTTCCCTGCCTCACAGGGATGTTGTGAGGATAAAATGCATTAATGACTGTGATGCACTTGGATAAGTGATGAAGGCTACATAGAATCTAGAGTGTAAGACAGGGTTTGTTAAAACTAAAAGCCAAGACATCATTTATTGTAGGTCCCCATGAGTTTCCCACCTCTTCATTCAAAGTAGCTGATCTAAAGCTACAAGGCATAATACTAATTTTTCAGCGTAAAGTGTTACTTGAGATCACTCTTCTTTCTGCTCAGACCCTTACATGTGGGAAGGATGGATTAATATTGACTTTCCATTTACCAAAGATCTGAGCTGCCCTCCTTTCTTTTTTTTCCTTTTGTGACCTGAATGGAAAGTATTTCTTTGCCTGTACTGGATTTATCTTTGAAAACAATTCTGTACAGGCATGGCAGAATGGGTCAGGCATTCAACTGTACAAATTGTACTGTTGTAAAGAGAAAAAAATCTTAGTTTTGATGGATTTGCAAAAAGGTCAAAATAGGGGTTTTAAGAATTATTCAATCAGTGTTAATTAAAAAAGAAGTGGTCATCCAGTTACTGAGGAATTTGAAAAATACTAAAAAATAATGTGAAAGCTTACCAAGAACAAAGATGCTTTACAAATCCAACCTAAATGATCTGATGCACTCCCAAAGTATGCTTTCCCCACCATCGTTTTTACTCATTTCAGCTGAAGGTTCAAATTCAGTTACTTATACCAACTGAAGTTTCTAAAATATGTGCAGATATGCAATAGGCTACACATAAAACAATCAGTTATCTGAACTATTCAGAAATGTGGTATAATACAGTTCACGACTGGCAGAGCTACAACTCAGTCTCAGCTTTTAATGAACAATTTTTGTAGAAGTTGGGGTAGAAGAATGATGTTGTGGCCTAGGCTTTGCATTGGAATTCAGGATAGCTAAGTTCAGTCCCCAGCCTTTCCACAGACGTTATGTGTCCTTGAACAAGTCATTTAGCCTGCCAGTGCATAAGTTCTCCATCTTCCACTTGTCAGTTCTCTGTTTTTGTTTGTATTGTAGTAGCCCATAGAGACACCAATCAGAGAGCACGGTCCTGTGGTGCTAGATACTGTGCAAGGGGATGAAAGAAAGACAATCCCAAAGAGATGTAATAGTAGAGTATACAGATACATGGAGAATGAGGAGGATGTGGGTTAACAACTATCAAGGGTACATTTGCATATTTCTGTTGAGGATGGGGAGCAAAAGGAGAGGTGTTGTGGTTGCTATTACAGGTGGCTCCCCTTTTACCTGTATGTTGGGGGTGGGGGTCATGGAAGACGAATATTGCCAACCACATATCCCCAGAAATAAGGAGTTATAGCCCAAAATCATGAGACTGGCTTTGCAATTGTGAGATTTAGAATGAATGAATGGTTCTTTTCCTTTTCCTTCTGGTTTTGAGTTTCCAGGGTGCAACTGGGTGATGTTTGCAGCTTTTTCCCCACACCCAGTAGGGCTTTTTTCTAAATGAAAACTGAAGTTCTCATCTAAGCACTTGGCTCCAGGAACTGTGGCTTTAAATAAAACATCAAATATTGCTGAACTTGTGGTACAATTGCAATTATATCAACACTGAGATAAATGTTGGGGGCAAATCATCTACATGAGCATTGGGGCCAAGAGGGAAATTCACTGAGCAGAGAACAGGCTAAGTAGAGAGCAGGAGCTCAGTGAGATCAAAGAAGAAGGAGCGAGCAGGGTGCTTTGAAGCAGGGAGATGCAGATCAAAGTGAGTGGGAATGAAGATCCATTCCAGAAACTGCTGGGATTCCCTTTGAGACTTTTTTCCACTCGACTTCCCAAGAAATTAATTTGACTCCAGCCTTTTGCACTCGTGTATTGTTATGTGGCATACAGCAGTGTTACTCTGATGATTCATTTACTTCCCTAATTCTGTCTTCCAAAAAATGAGGCCTCCCTCCATGTGTTAATTATTCGTGTCAGGCCAGGCCTCAGCTACACTCCACAATAGACTTCACCTGTGTTCAATATCTGAATTAGAAAACAATTGTATGCAAAGAGGCCTTATTGTACATACCTTTTGATTATTTTAACTCAGTATATATTTAAAAGACAATTCTTGTATCCTGTTAACATGGCTGAAGTGCTCTGGGTGGCCAAGGAAAATGAACTCCTGCTACAAGTCTATATCAATCAGGAAACCGAAATGTAAAACGTGCACTACATTTCATTTATTCATCCTTAATGTACCACTTACCTGTCACAACAGGCGTATGATATGAAATTGTTTTCAGACAGTGTTGTTGATTTTTCTGTCTGTATGTAAACACAAACTGTCCTTCAACTTTTAATTTTTCTCAGTTTCTTCAGTAATTGTGGGTATACTTCATTTTATCATTTGATGGAGTGGCTTGACCCACAAGATATTCTTCATTCCAATGATAAACATTACTGTTGTATTTCTGTCAAAAAAAGAGAGATGGAAGTTTTGTTGCAGACTATTTTCCTTTCTGTGGCTAGTTCTCTTTTGATAAAAAATAGCTGTTATTTGTCACACTGACAGGTACACCTACTGCGAAATGCTGGCGATGAAGTTACCATCACTGTACAGTACCTCAGGGAAGCTCCATCATTTCTAAAGCTCCCATTAGGTAAGAAGAAATTAATGGGTACAGCTAATTTTTTTTCCCTTTGCAATATTTCTCATTATGAGCAGACACTGACAGAAATAATAATCTTATTTTCAGATATTTTACTGCAAGAAGCTTTATTCTTTAATGTACATTATTATTTAATGTTCAGTGAGTAAGAATATAGGCCCATATTTTAAAATATATATAGGCTTTGCTGCGCTCTGTGTTGCAATACTTAAACCAGGGGTCTCCAAACTTTTTACACTAAAGGTCACTTTTTGATTTTAAGATCAACCCAGGATCTACCCTGTCCCTTCTCAGAGGCCCCACCCCTTCCCTGAGCCAAAGCCCCACTCACTCCATTCCCTCACTCCCTCCATCACTCTCCCTCACCCTCACTCACTTTCACCAGGCTGGGGCTGAGGGGTTTGGAGTGTGAGAAGGGGCTCCAGGCTGAGCCTGGGGCAGGGGATTTGAGTGCAAGAGTGAGGGGTGCAAGCTCTGGGAGAGAGTTTGGGTTCAGGAGGGGGCTCCAGGCTGGGGCAAGGGATTGGGGTGCAGGAGGGGGTGCGAGGTGCAGGCTTCAGCTGGGAGGTGCTTACCACAGGTGTCTCCCAGTCGGCTGCGCAGCAGGGCTCAGGCAGGCTGCCTGCCTGCCCTGTCCCCATGCCACTCCTGAAAGTGGCTGGCTGCTGGCACATCTCTGTGGCCCCTGGGGGGAGGGAGGCAGCTGGTCTCCATGCGCTGCTCGAGTCCACAAACGCCGCCTGCACAGCTTCCATTAGCCGATTCCTAGGCAATGGGAGTGAAGGGGACAGTGCTAGGGATGGAGGCAGCACGTGGCGCCACCTCTGCCTCAGGGGCCACAAAGATATTATCCATTAAATATTATCCATTAAAACCAGAGCGAGTGGCAACCTACCAGTCTAGAAGAGATATTTTTGGAGTATGATCTGCACACAAACTATAGAATTTTTTTATTCTGTGAATTTAGGCAATGTATTTGATAAGCTATATTTGTATATTTATAACTCTTCCACACAAATATTTTATAAAATAATTGAAAGCATGATTGCTGATGATCATTATTTAATTAAACTTCCACTGTTATAAGGCATCTTAGAGTAATTTTAAATACCTGTTTTTAACTAATTTAAAGGCCTGAAGAAACTACTAAAAACCCAAACATGGCCAGTAGTGTTCAAAACGTGGTAGGGGTTTATTCTGTAACTTTCCCATAGAATGTAGTTTTAGCACATCTGGCTATATAAAAAAACGTTTACGAGATACACAAAGATGTGGCTGCTTGGAAAAATTAAATAAAGTTGAATCATTTTTTTCTTCTCTAATTAAAATATGTGCATAAATTGTTATGGAAAAGAGGAGCCTTATTGTACAGTTCTATGACTGTATTTCCATTTTTGCTAAGCCCAACAAATGTGCATGGAATAGAAGCATTAAAAAGGCATATGGACATGAATTATTGTCATCCTTTGTTATGTGTTATTAAGTTAGAGACTTGATCGGCCTATTAATGAGAAATGATTTAAGAGGAATTTCAAGTGATTGCTGCAGACAGAATAATGAATTTTGGTGATAATGAATGTGGAGCTGTGAGTTTGATTTTTACATGCTTTTGTCAATATATTAAGATTTCCATAGTAAATTAAATGTAAAACATGCATTATTTCAATGTGAAGTTTGCACAATTAAGCACGCAAATGAAAAAAAAGGAAGAATTAAATCTAAAAGCAAAACCTAAACCTTGTGTTCTTTGGCATTTGCATTCTAATAGTATTTGATTATGTAATCACATAGTATTTCTAATATAATATATGTTATTTATAACCTAAATAGACATACATATCTCAGATAAGCTGCCATCAAACAATATATTTACAGACAACCTCCTAATGCATACATGCACGAGGAAGAATTAACTCAAAAGTTGGCTTTTGAGCACATAACCATGCAATATGAACATTGCAATAATGTGTTTTCTTGCATTTAATTTCCCAGTGAAATAATGAATATCTCCAATTCTCTAAAATAATAGGCATTCACCAACAAAAAAAAAATCAGATCCATTAATTAAGTTTACATGTCCACTTAATAGGCACCATTCAAGCCAAGAGTTAAGATGTATTTATAAACCAGTGCATACATATGCCTTTAACATGTGACTAGGGAATTTAGCTATTAATTTTAATAGGAGATGTGTGGCTAAATTCTCTATTCAGCTTTCAAAAACTCAACCTTACTGTAAAAAGGCTTAATCTGACAAACACTTAAACATGTGAGTAATCCCATTGAGCACTCTGTACATAAAGATATCTAACTGCCTTCATTTTTCTTATCCTGTAAAGTACAGCCAATGATCAGATGCATACTGTTGCTTGTCATGTTTTTGTATGATGTCTTATTTCACCAATTCTCACATTGTAATCCTTCCTCAGTTGAAATAATAATGGATTGTTTAATATTTTAAATAGTTAAGCAATTATCTATCACCTTCTGATTTTCAGGTTCCCCTGGACCGTCCAGTGATCATAGCAGTGGAGCTTCCTCACCCCTCTTTGACAGTGGTTTACATTTGAATGGAAACTCAACTAACACAGTAAGCAAATTGATTCCAGTTAGCCTGATTATAATCTGTTACCACGACCTTCCCAAACCTAATTTCAAATGGTGAATCAAAATGAATCTCTGTCAAGGGTATTATCATAAGGCCATTGGCTAACTTCTAAAAGTTTGAAACAATACTTTTTCAAATGAACTTTCACGTGCTTTATTGAATTTCGTAGAAATACAGAAGTCAAAATATTCCTACCATGCCAGAAGGCATTTCAAGATTTAATTAGTGAGAAACCAATTTACATCTAGGAATGAGAAAATGAAAAAGAAAAAGGAAAGTGGGGTGGGGGAATAAGAAAATTGTAGTAGCAATATGTCTACGTTGAACCAAAATGAATACCAGCTATTTTACAAGCCTCAGCATATAGTTAAGAAATGAGCAGATGTAATACCATGCAATGGTCTGTTGGATCTGCTGTTTAGAGCCTTTTTCAAGGCAGAAGCCTTTTTCAAGGCCAAAGCTATGGCATGTATGATAGTTTTAGCAGATAGTATTGTTGCTTCTTTAAAATGAAATTTGTGGGTACACAAAGAGAGAAAAAAAAGAGATAAGCAGCCCCTACACCCTCACCCTTCTTTTGCTGACCTGTCACAATCTTAATCATTAGGTGCCAAGTTTCCCAAAGAAGATGGGAAAGGGAGGAACAGTGGTGCGACCATAACTATGGCAACCTTTCACTTCAACCAACAGTGTGAGGCTAGTGTAGAAACAAGGAAAACTCATATTGCACCCGGTAAAAGGGTGTGGTAGGAAACTTCTAGCCATGCTTTCCCAGAAGTCCGAGAGGCATTGTGCATCAGTCCAGCTTATTGTCTCCAGGAGCTCCAACTGGGATAATGCACATCTGCAGACACTCTTACTGTGGGTCACAGTCTTGCTGTAACAGGTCTGTTGATGCACAATGCATCAAACTCATGTTTCTTCTCCATATCATCAAGCCTTATTACTCTTATGTATTTTTGATTCATAGTGTCGGTTCCCTCATCCCTTCAGCTCAGGCAGTGTTGTCTGTCTCTACTGCCTGCTTATCTGCTGTTGTCAGAAACATCATTGTACTTTCTCCCATAGCATCTTTTCTTAATGATGCGCGTTCCCAAACTGATTGATAAGGCTAATACTCACTGCACCACCAGGACTTGATGACAGATGACATTTTGATTAAAAAACAAGAGCAATATAAAATTAACATGGAACACATTACATGGATTAAAAGCTGGCTAACCGATAGGTCTCAAAATATAGTTAGGCATGGGGAATTATCACCAAGTGGGTATGTTTCTAGTTGGGTTCACAAGGATCGGTGATCGGCCCTTCACTGTCTAACTCTATGGCAAGAGACAGTAGGTGGATATACACAGCCTAGAGAGTACAGGGAAACAATGAGACAGTACTAGTCAGCACTGTAGGCAGTGGTCTCAGCACACTAGCTGCTTTATCGTTCTCAAGTATTTTATAGGTATCATAGCCCTTCAGAGTTTTAAGGAGAGATTTGAAGAAACAGAATGGAGCAATTTTGCAGATGTTAAAAGGAGCTCCTCCCATGTGTGAGATCACCATGGGAGAAAGCAGGAAAATGCTTGTTTGAAATAATTATTGGATTTCTATTATTCGAGTTTCCACCTAATTTAAGACAGGGTTTAACTCTAAGAATAAGGAAGATGAGGAAGATAAAAAAAGAATAATGAGAAGATGAATTAACAGGGCCAGATATGTAGACAACTCTTTGAGGCAGGTACCATTTATGTTTCTACAGTGCCTAACAAAATGAGGACCTGTTCCTGATGGAGGCTATGGGATAAATAATATTATTAGATACTAGAAAACTATTGCTAAGGTTTCTTTCAGATACTTCATACCTCTCCAGATTCTAGACATCTCTAGGCTACTTCCTTCACCCTCCATCTGGGATATGTGGTTTTTATGCTATGGTTCCCAGATAAAGTAGTGATGAGCTCCAGTATAAATGACCAGATAGAAAGTCTAGTGCATGGCTGAGGACTAAGTATGTTGGATACTATTTTGCTGTATGATTTGCCCTTTTACTGTGCTTTTTGGGAATACTCCCTCCTTTTGGGTGATTACTATGTGATGTATTACTGGTCTTGGGTACCCCATAAGCTGATTTTTAGTTATTGTATAAAATTAAAAATAAATTATTGGAATTATATGGACCCATAACAAAGAAAATGAGAGTTTGTTTCTGAGATGGAACACTAAAGTTTGTGGGCAAAGCTCAAAATCTTGTAGGGAGAAAGAAAGAAAGAAGCGGTGAATATCTAAAATAGTTTAGCTTTTAAATATCCTTGAACCTGATCCCTCTGAAGTTTTACAGTCTCACAAGAGGAGCCAAGTATGCACACAAGAAACTATGGAAAAAAGTCAAAGCAGAGCGAAGTGCTGCATGGTATATACCTGGCCCAATAGAAAAGTCACAACCTCCTTTCATAGGAAAAAGTTTGGAAAGGTTGCCCATTACTCCATGAAAAAGCAGATGAAAAGGCAAGATTTCAAATGTTCTGGAAAGAAAGTGGTCTTAGCTTCTGAGGTGGCCCACTGAAAGCATAGAAGCAGAGATACTTTATCAAAATAAATTGTGTTCAAAACAGGCGAGCAAAGAGGTCATGAAAATTTCAGTTGCAAACTAAAGGGTTTTTCTATTTTTTTAATAAATGTCATCATTTATACAGTTTAAAAAAAAAAAAAAGAAAGAAAGACCAGGACTAATGTTTTTCATGAATTGCTCTCTACTAAAAGTGGCCCACTTTGCTGTAATAGTTCGTGGTGATTCTCAAAACCCTTTAATGGAACTCCTGGACATAGGAGATCAGATTGAGCAACAATAAAATGCTTGTTATTTTTCTTGTTATATTCCAGTAGCACTTAAAGGCCCCATCTAAGATCAGTTCCCTACTGTACTAGGCATTACACAAACATACAGATAGTCAGAAAGAAGTCCTGCCCCAAAAAGTATGCAATCTAAAAAGACAAGACAGACAAGAGATAGGAGAGGGGAATTATTATGTCCCTTTTACAAATCTGACTGTCTATCTTATATGGTGCTTATATGGTGCCCTTCACTATAGTTTCTGATTGCCATCCAGTCTAGTACCTTACCTGCAAGATCATACTTTCAAGTGTGCTCACATTAGATATACACATGCTTGTCAAGAAACTGTTTCCTTAGCAATGAGTCCCATTAAATAAAAATATCCACATACTCACTGGAACTATATGAAAGAAAGAGAAAAGTACCTTTTAGAACTGTTTATGCCTTCTTTTTACACCTTTTACATGGTGCTTAGATTCTGTGATGAACGGTAGGCTGCTTGGTAATGATTACTGATCTGTATACCCCAATATAGTTGGGATTGTATGTTAGACTATCAGAAAGAAACAGAAGTTCCTATGCACTCACATGTAGATCCAGTCACAAGACCAATGAATACAAGCCAATAGTGTGAATAGCTTGCTCCATGGTTTGGTAGTTAGACCATCACAGGGGTATTCCCCTACATGGCCTTGCTGGTCCACTGGGAAAACCAGCTTGATGCAAAAGTATGAATTAATATGTTGGCCCTGTAAAAAGGACACCATTGAGCAATACGGTTCTTGAGCCCAGACAAATGGTGAGGGTGGTGGCTTTCAGAAAACTCAGATGCCTTGAAATAGGGGGAACAGATTGGTTGTTATCTAGGAAACAAGGTGAGTCCAGGCTGGGTCCCAAGAGCCCATTTTTTTGGCTTCCTAGAAGAATGTAACTTGGTTCTGTTCTGTTCTCTTGTATTTTAAGAGGGAATCCTATGTAATTTAGCTTGTGGTGAAGTATAAGACGAGATGAGACTAAATATGATGAGATAAGATCCTCTTTTTTATTTCTGATGCTTTCTTCCAACTGTTACATAAAAATACTTTGTTTTAAGAAGGCTGTTGATCACTAAATCGCAATTCACAGGTTCACAAAAGGAGGAAATGCAGAAGCCCAAAACTCAGCTGGACCTGAAGGGTGATAAGCGCTTGGTATGCACAGGATACTGTCATTAGATCCCAGTTGAAGAATCACATGATTCTACGCCAAGACAGTTAACGACAAGAGACCTAAGACCTGAGCTAGGTGCTCTTAGAGACGCTAATAAAGGGGCAGAGGTGCAGCTAGCCCTGCAACCATGACAGATACTATAGTGACAGGTGCTTTAGACATGTGTAAGCTAGATAGGTGGGTTAGCTGGGGAATGTTTAGGCTGCAAGTAGCCAGTCCAGTGAGTAGCATATCCCACTTCTATCCTATCTCTACAATATATAGTTCTGTTTTTGAACATTTAGATATTGACTGTCATTTCCAATTGAACAGACCATTTTTATCTCTTATTGTCTAGTGAACCCTGAAGTTTGAGTTTATACTGCATATCTGTTTCCTGCTGATTTTTTTTTTTAAATTTCCCTTTGAAGTTTCAAGATTTCAGATGAGTGCCCGGGCTATGAAAGTAACTTACATAGTGTTATCTGGTAGAATCAACCACCACTCCACATCTGAAAACCTAGGATTCCATCATCAGGATGAAAACATGGTTATGAGGTGGATGAATCCTTGTTATGAGTTGAGTTAAAACCCCCATTGAGGTTGATAAGTGTGAACTCACTCTTCAAATAACATAGGTGAGGGCTTATGCTTACAGTTAAGTCAAAAAGGTGAATGTGAACGTGCCCAAGGAGCTTTTGGCTGAGTATTGTTTTGCACAGATAAATGGGGGGTGGGGGAAGATGGGATGGAGTTTTTGGATCTGATGTTGGCTAAAGAGCTTTAGGATTTATAAGCTAAGGAACTGCTTCTCTGCTCATGGTAATGTACAGGACATTGTACATTACTTGTAAATAAACAAGATTGCAGAAAATACCAGACTTCCTCAATTTCTATTTCCAACTGGAATACCCCCAGGGCCCTGAATTTTGACTAACTGCTTGGGACAAAAAGGGGCAACCCTATTAAGAGTGTATTTCTTGAATCTCTAGTTGATTTCCATTTCATGCGGTTTCATTTAGAAATGTATGAGGATAAAATGTGACAAATACTAAGTATAGCTACCTTGTTTAGTACTGTCTATGCTCGTGAAAGTAGTCGTCATTATCTCAGTCTTCCATTGGTAATGTTGAGGAGAAAAGGGACAAGTCACAATAGATGAGCCCTGCCAGGCACATTTCAATATTTCAGATAGCAGCTGCTGCTGCAGCAGTCATGGCTTAAGTGCACTAGATGTTTAAAAAAAAATAAACAGTACAACTGTGTTTCCCTTTTTCTGTTGTAATGAAATATGAGAGAGGAGAGGTCATCTTCTGTACTTTCCTTAGAAAAGCAAAGCTCTCTTTTTTTAATACTGCTGTGGAAAGGTTGCATTTCTGAGAAAATCATATGAGAAGTAGAAAAAAAACCTATAAAATGACCCTTTCCATTCTTCTACCAGTGTAGATTTGTTCCCTTTACTGTGTTTTTAATTTCCTTACCCAATCTGTTTAAATAACTCAAGTAATAGAGATTTCACTACTGCTTCTGAAATTATTTTATATTCTAGTTATTCTCAGTGTTAGGCAAGGTGTTTTATAATGAGTAAAATAGCACGTAGAATGTCTAGGTTGGGATTTTCAAAACATCTGGGTTTAATTCACTGTGAATTAATGGAGTTTTACTATTGACTTTAATGGGAGCAGAGCTAGGCCAATGCTAGGCATGTTTGAAAGTCCTACCCCACTAATATTTTAATATCTGGCTCACTTAATACTTCAACCAAACTTGTTTGTGCTCATTTTATGAATTTAGGCCTGATTGAGCAGGTGAGTAATCCCATCTCTGTTATGCAAAGAAATTAAGTGCTTACTTATGTTCCGCTGAAGTTAAAGTTAAGTACATGTGTGTTTTGTTGAATCAGGGCCTTAGACAACAACCTTCTGAAAGTGTAAATACTACAGAGAGAAAAGAAACAAAAAAAATGTATAAGAAGTGCAACGTGAATGAACATTAACTAGTATTTATTGACCATGGACATCTAATTCCAGCCAAAGCAATATCCATTGAAAAACTGAAGATAATATGATGATACATGATCAGAGTGGAAGGCTTCCGTTTTACAAATAAGAGTTGGCTCAAATCCATATTATATTTCATCTGAAAAAAAAAGATCAAGAGGGATCAGATAAACTACCTGCTCTGGCCAGTAGTATCCAATAAGGGGACCTGCTCAGGGTTACAAGTGAAGGCCAACAGCTCATCTAGAGGAGGGGAATTATTCCCCAAACTGTGCTGAAGGTGGAAGAGCTATAACCTCAGAACCATCTGCTATGTGCAAAAAGGGTTTCTGAGAAGGGGGTTGGTATCCCCAAACCAAGTCACTACTCTACATCTCCTCTGTCCCAAGGCCATACAGCAAGCCAATGGGTGTTCAATGAAATATGGTCCACATTTTAGGGCAAACTCCCTAATGCCTATATCATCCACATATTTTTCCACCTGAAATGTACTAACCCTAAATGAGGTCATTACCAGGTTTCTCTAGTGCAGGAGTTGAAATGATACAACATTGCAGTTGCTGGAATAGCCAGGGTGAGACTCATGAATAAAGGTCAACATTTTGCGGTGAATGCAAATCTACTGTATTCTGGAGGAAACAGGCATATATACAAGATGACACTCATCCTCCAACCACTTTTTAATCAATCACTCACAAGGTGGGACCCTATTTCTGATTTATTGTTATACACCAGAGGCATTGCTATGGGCTGTTGTCCATCACTGTAGTCTACACCCCCACTGAGGAAGCTACAGATGCTATTAAAGGTTAATTCTATCAGCAACTGACAGCGGTGATGCAATCTATTCTGCTGCTCATGCAACTTATTGTACTTGGAGACATCATGATGTAACAAGTCATCTCAGAAATGGGTTCAGAGCTATTCTTGGGCCATTTTGCTCCAGAGCAATAAACGATAACACTGAGTTTACTGTCCTTTTGTGCTTCTCACAACATTATGTTTACTGGCAGTTTGTTCAGGCGCTTAGATATCTATCAGGAAACTTGGCTATCCAACAGTGCCCAGATGAGGAATGAGCTGGACCTGTATTTGTCCAGAATTGTCATATAGCAATATCATACTGGGACTACAGAGGTGCAGAAGCCCTGGAAAACACTAGTCATCATCTTTTTGTGGCTAAAATGGCATTTGCTGCTCAATTTCAACTAAGTTTGAGGCACAACACGTATGTAAAAATTCAGCACTTGCTAACACAATGTCACAGTGAAAAACAAATTTGATGCACTAGGTACTATTCCAGTTGATGTAGAATTAGCCTAAATGGCCATAAGAACAGGCATCTCAGAAGCCATAGATGCCATCCAATAACCTACAAGCAATGCCCCTGGCTGTGCAATTGAGACAGTTAAAATTTTGCAAAATTGGTCAGGTTTTCTAGACCTTTAATATTTTTTGTTGCTGTTCTCTGGACTTCCTCAAATTATTTCACATCTTTCCTGAAATGTGGCACCCAGAACTGGACATACTACTCCAGTTGAGGCCTAACCAGCATAGAGTATAGAGGAAGAATTACTTCATTGTGTCTTGCTTAAAATGCTCCTGTTAATGCAGCCCAGAATGATGTTTGGGGTCTTTTGGTAACAGTGTTACACTGTTGAGTCGTATTTAGCTTGTGATCCACTATGACTCCCAGATCCCTTTCCTCAGTACTTCCTAGGCAGTCCTTTCCCATTTTGTATGTGTGCAACTGATTGTTCTTTCCTAAGTGGAATACTTTGTATTTGTCCTAATTGCATTTCATCCTATTTATTTCAAACCATTTCTCCAGTTTGTCCAGATCATTTTGAATTTTAATCCTATTCTCCAAAACATTTGCAATCCCGAGACACAGTCTCTGACCCTGAAACATGTGTAGCTGCATCTGTGTTGGAAGAGGTTCACTCTGCCATAAAGAAATTGTGAAGCAAGCATGCCACTAAATCCAACAGTAGGGGGAGGGATTGTTCAGTGGCTTGAGCATTGGCTTGCTAAACCCAGGGTTGTGAGTTCTAATGCTTGAGGGGGCCATTCAGGGATCTAGAGCAAAATCAGTACTTGGTCCTGCTAGTGAAGGCAGGGGGCTGGACTTGATGACCTTTGAGGGTCCTTTCCAGTTCTATGAGATAGGTATAACACCTGAACTTCTCAGCAGTGCAATAGAGCCATGAGTGTAGTACTCCTCCAACTTTTTTTTCCCAGGCCTGGACTACTGGGAAGGTACCAGCAGAGTGGAAGGAAGGCACCATTGTCTCACCCTATAAGTGGAAAGTCCCATGCACTGGATATGGTAGCTAAAGACCAATAACTCTGCACCCTGTCCCTAGAGAAGTCCTCACATATGTGCTACTCACCTGACTCCAGCCTCTCCTTGTGAAACAATGTCTCCCAGAACACTTGGACTTCACTGCTGGACAATTGACAATGGACACTATACTTGCTCTCTCATTTATCTGAGATCCCTCATGAATTTAACCAGATAGTTCTAAAGACAGTCTTAGATTTTATTGATAGAGCTGCCTTGTGGAAGGCCATACAAGAGGCATCTGTGTTCACAGTATCCTTCTGAGGCTAATTCTAGATCTACATAATAATTCAGGGAACCCATAGGTCTGAGAGATTTTACACTAGATCTGGGGTAAAGCAGGGATGTGTCTTGGCCCCAGCCCTATGGTGCTGCACAGTAAATAAGCTCCTTGAATATATTTCAGCAAATATCGGTATAACTGTGGGCTTGTCTTCTTTTACCAACCTGGATTATACAAATAATGTTGACTTCTTTGGGCAGGACACAAACAGTTTCAAAGATGCACTGGAGAGCTTCCAGCACAAAACAGCTGCCTTTGGGCTAAGGGTTTTATCTGGCAAAAACAAAAATCCAAAAGTTGGTGCAAGACATCTGTGCTTCCAGACAAACTGTTAGTAGTAGATGACTTCATCTGTCTGAGCAATAAATTGCCATCAAATGGGCACAGTCAGCCAACATCCTAAAGAGAATTGTTTTAGTAGCCTTAGTCATGAAGTATCTAGCACAGGGTCTGGAGCCAAAAGAAGATGGAACTATGTATGTTGGGTTTCCCCAAGACCTCTTCCACTCGGTCCCTAAAAAACTTAATTTGACTCCAAACTGACTCAGGTTCCTTTATTTGGCACACTAGTAAAGCAACGCTGCATTGATCAGACTCAAATGCAGTGAGTGGATGCAATGAACATCACAGATACAAAGTCACGCAACAAAACTTTTCCTTATATATATTTCTAACAACACTAGTTCCATAGCTATACGCTTCATGAACAAGCTGGTTACTTTACAGGAACCAATCCCCATACAGCATGCTTTATCCACGCATAATCTGACCTTTATTTTATATTTAGGCTTTTTTAATAATACCAGGATCTTCTTGCTGCTCTTAGCTAGCCATCCTGACTCCAGCATACTGCTTGTTATGCCAACTTAATCTTCCATCAGCTTTCTACTTAAGGCACTAAGAAATGAGGCAAATTACTTATGTCAAGCCAGGCCTACAATATACAAAAGTACAGATTTATAAATCCTGCATACTTATGATCTTCTCATATAGATCTGAAACTCAAATGTTGCTTAAACAAGACATCTAACATGGGAGAATTCTATATTTGACGTCATCTGAAAGAAAAAGAGGAACTGATCACAGAATTAAAAATGAACAGTAACTTAGGTACAAAGGATGATGACTTGATCACATTTATAATATGCAAACAGAATAAAGTCTCATCCAGTGTTATACAGACTAGGTGCTTTATAAGGGCTAATTTTACAAAGCTGAAAAAAAAATGAGCCAGAGCAGTTGGGTGGAAGAATTATATCAGAAAAATGTGAACAATAATTGGGAATTGTTTGATAAAACTTAACTGGATGCCAAAAAACCACAATCAAGGAAGAAGGCTGTATTAGTTAAAAAATTGACCTGGTTTAGAAGGGAAGTAAAGGAAGCTATATATATATATATTAAAAATGTAACAAATGGAAGAAATGGACTCGATGACCTTTCAAGGTCTCTTCCAGTTCTAGGAGATTGGTATATCTCCAATTATTATTATAATTGAAAAGCTGAAATTAGTCTGCCAAAACCTGAATATGGTTTGGGGTTTCAGAAGTGTGTGGCCAAATATTTCCTGCTTGCTGTGTTTGATTGTTTAAAGAAACAAAAAAAAAATTCTGCTTAAAAAAATCCAAAACCTTTGAACCACCTCAGCTTGTGACCAAATGCCTGAGCCCATCCAATCAGAGATTTTTTCCGGGTTTCTGATACTCTGATGGATTCCTTGACTCATATCTGTCTCCATAACTTTGGGTTCATTTAGGTTAGAACATAAGAACAGCCATACTGGGTCAAACCCCAAAGGTCCATCCAGCCCAGTATCCTGTCTACTGACAATGGCCAATGCCAAGTGCCCCAGAGGGAGTAAACCTAACAGGTAATGATCAAGTGATCTCTCTCCTGCCATCCATCTCCACCTCTGACAAACAGAGGCTGGGGATACCATTCCTTACCCATCCTGGCTAATAGCCATTAATGGACTTAACCTCCATGCATTTATCTGTTTCCTAGAGACTGGCTCCATGGGGTCCTTCACAAACTGGAGACGGTTACTGTGGGTTTGTCTTTAGTATAGCTTATGTATGTACTCCATGAACTGAGCATTTGAGCTTGTTCCAGAATCTGGTATGAGCCTATGTTGTGAAAACTGAAATGCTCAAAATAGCACATGCATGTGAATGGACACAGGGTGCTAAAATTAAATTAACCCAGGGGTTCTCAAACTGGGGGTTGGGACCCCTCAGGGGGTCACGAGGTTATTACTGGGGGTCGCGAGCTGTCAGCCTCCACCTCAAACCCCGCTTTGCCTCCAGCATTTATCATAGTGTTAAATATATAAAAAAGTGTTTTTAATTTATAAGGGGAAGGGGTCACACTCAGAGGTTTGCTATGTGAAAGGGGTCACCAGTATAAAAGTTTGAGAACCACTGAATTAACCCCTCTGGAGCCTCAGAGAATGTAGGGGAGGGGGATCTCCCTTGGTAGGGTTGGGAAGGATATTGCTCTTCTCATGTGATCCCGTCCCCAGTGGCTAATTTTAAATGAAGCTACTCTCCCCAAACATGAATCTCCCTATGGCACTGAAATTAAATATAGACTATAATTTGGCATTTGAGAAGTGAAAGGGATGGTAGCCCTAATGGAAAAGCTAACAGCTTGGCTCATCTGCAAGCCTCAAACTGCTGAATGAGCTTTAGGGTAGGAAAGGCTGTGCCTCCGAAACAGCCTGGCTCTGCCCCCTATCTGACCCCCACCCACTTCCTGCCCCCCGACTGCCTGCCCTCAAAATTCCCGACCCATCCTGCTCCTTGTCCCCTCACCGTCCCCCAGAGACTCCCCAACACCACCACCACCACCCCGGGACCCCACCCCTGTTCCCTGTCCCCTGACTGCCCCAACTCCGATCACCCCCTCGCTGAGTCCTGACAGACTCCGGGAATGCCCACGATCCAACTCCTCCACCATTCCTTGTCCCCTGACTGCCCTCCCAACTCTGCCCCTTCCCTGTCCCTGGGACTTCCTGCCCCTTAGCTAACCCCCCTGGCCCTGGCCCCTTACCCCTGACTCTCTCCCTCACCTGGAGCCTCAGTGCATCCAGCAGCCTCCCTCGACAGAGGCAGCATGGCTCTGAGGGGGCCCCTGAGCTCCGCCCTGCTCAGAGCTGTGTGGTAAGGGGGCGGGACTGCAAGCTCTAGGCTGAGCTCAGCTCCCTCCACTCATCCTGGACCTCGCAGCCCCGCCCCCTGACCACACAGCTCGGAGCGGAGCGGAGCTCAGAGGCCCCACTGGAGCCATGCTGCAGCACTGTCCAGGGAGGCTGCTGGATAGGCTGAGGCTCTGGGAGACGGGCGGAGATGGGGTCAGGCCGGGGAGGGAGCCTCAGCCATTCTTGTGGGGGCCCCTGCAAAGCCCAGGGAGTGGGGCAAATTGCCCCATTCCCCCCCCCCCCCCCGGGCGGCCCTGGCTTGCTGTACCATTAATGTTGATTTTCATTAAATTTTAGTACACCAGGGAAGTTCCAGAAGAGTGGAAGAAAGCTAATGTTGAGCCAATATTTTAAAAGGGAAAAAAATAGATGACATGGGTAATTATAATCCTGTCAGTCTGATATCAATTCCAGGCAAGATAAATGGAGCTGCTGATATGGGCCTTAATTAAAAAAGAATTAAAGTAGGGGAATATATCTAATGCTAATCAGTGTGGATTTATGGAAAATAGATATCTTTTTTGGATGAGATTACACATTTGGTTGATAAAAGTAAGGTTGATGTAATACACTTAGACTTCTGTTAGGCAATTGACTTGTACCACATGACGTTTCGATAAAAGAAAGATATAAAATTAACATGGTACACTATAATGGAATAAAAGCTGACTAACTGAAAGGTCTCAAATAATTGTAAATGGGAAATCATCCATGAATGGGTTGGTTCTTGACCCTGTGCTATTTAACATTTTTATTAATTAACTGGAAGAAAACATGAAATCATCACTGATAAAGTTTGCAGATCACACAAATATTGGGAGTGTGGCAAATAATGAAGAGGACAGGTCACTAATACAGAGGAATTTGGATCACTTGGTAAAATGGGAGCAAGCAAACAATATGTATTTTAACATGGGTAAATGTATATATCTAGCAACAAAGATTGAAGGCCATACTTCGAACGTGTGGGGACTCTACTTGGAACCAGTGACTCTCAAAAAGATTTTGGGGTTGTGGTGGACAATCAGCTGAACATGAGCTCCCATTGTGAAGTTTTTGCCAAAAAGATTAATACAATCCTTGGATGCATAAATAGGAGAATCTCAAATAGCAGTAGAGAGATTATTTTACTTCTGTATTTGGCACTGGTGCAGCCACAACTGAAATACTATGTCCAGTTCTAGTGTCCATAGTTCAGGAGGATGTTGATAAATTGCAGATGGTTCAAACAAGAGCCATGAGAATTATTAAAGAAGAGAAAACATGCCTTAGAGTGACTGAGCTCCTTGAGTCAATCTATTTAACTCATAGAGAAGGTTAAGGGGTGGCTTGATTACAGCTTATAAATACTTACATGGACAACAAATATTTAATAAAGGGCTCTACAGTCTAGCAGAGAAAGGTATAACATGATCCAATGGCTTGACGTTGAAGCTAGACAAATTCGCACTGGAAAAGACGACATAAATTATTAACAGTGAGAGTAATTAACCATTGGAAGAACTTACAAAGTAGATGGTGGATTTTCCATCACTGACCATTTTAAATCAAGATTGGGTGCTTTTCTAAAAGTTATTCTCTAAGAATTATCTTGGGAAAGTTTTATGGCCAATGTTATACAGTCAGTCTGGATGATCACATTGGTCACTTCTGGCCTTGGAATCTGTGAACGTATGAGTAAGTTTAGGAAAGATAAGATCATAAGGAAAATTCTGATTAATAGTAAAGTCACTGGGTGAGTAGTTTTCTGTTCCCTGAGTGACCAGAGCAGAGGCTGCACTAGAGTAATCAGGAAACTGCTAGAACCAATTAAGGCAGACAGGCTGATTAGAACACCTGCAGCCAATCAAGGCAGGCTAATCAGGGCACCTGCATTTAAAAAGGAGCTCACTTCAGTTTGTGGTGTGCGTGTGAGGAGCTGGGAGCAAGAGGTGCAAGCAGCTGAGAGTGTGTGCTGCTGGGGGACTAAGGGAGTACAAGCATTATCAGCTGCAATCCACAGGGCCCTGGGCTGGAAGCCGGAGTAGAGGGTGGGCTGGGGTTTCCCCCAAACCTCCCAACTCCTGATCAGACACAGGAGAAGTTGACCCAGAGCCTGTGGGTTCCACCAGAGGGGAAGATCACTGAGGTGAGCAAATCTGCCAATAAGCACAGGACCCACCAAGGAAAAGGAGGAACTTTGTCACAATATAAAATGGAACATATTCAGTTTTGAACATCATCTTATGTTTAAAGATGGGCTCTCTCTTGAAAACTTCCTAAGAGTCCTAGTAACAGGACTTTGATAAGTCAGACTTTAGGATGCATCCAAAAGGTGTAGGAAAGTTACTCTGTTACTTAGTTCTCCAAGACGGGAGAGTTCTTTTCCTGAGGACCACCTAAAGTATGTAACAGAGAGCTCAGCACCTTTGAATATCACACCACTTTTTAACAGCCTTTAGGCACCCTAGTGTGACAATTTTGGCCAGAATAAGTATTTGAATATATTTAAATATTAAATATCATATTAAGCTTATTTTTATTTCTATATTTCACAGAAAAAAGATTGCTTTTCAAAAGTTCTCAGCAAATCTCTCTATTGAGTAATTGACAAAAAAAAAGAGTACATCAAGAGATAAATACCATGATACATAACCCTCTTTTTTTTTCTTCAAACCAATATCAGGAAAAAACACTAAAATACATCGTGGTCTGTCTTTCTTACAGACCTGCTTGTGCTTGATTTTACAGAAGTAATTCAAGTAATTTAATTACACACTTATGTAGAATGCTACATTTCTCAAGAATATCAGATAGAATGAATGCCCAAATTAGCAGTAAAGACTGCGAAGTAAAAATTAATATGTGAATAAAGCATATAAATCAATACAAAATTAATGCAGTAACCTCTGCCACTGATTCTCCAGTTTGGTTGTTTATGTATTTATTTACTTATTTATAGTTCTTCTTTTTACCATTTAGCAGAAATTCACTGAAAGTTAAAGAACTCTGGAGGTTATAACATTCCATCATTTTCTGATCCAGGACCATTAGAAACTCTTTACAAGTGTATACTTGGTTAACTTTTTAAATTTTAAAATGTGGCTTAACATAATTTATTTGTAAAAAGTATGAGTTCTTTGCGGAAGATGATGAAAGACTCTGAGAAGGTCAACCCCTTCTGTATTGAACATACAAATTGGCTTTTGCGTGAAGTGATTTTCATTAGTTTCTTTAATCAAGGTCTTCAAAATCCACAGTAGATAGGAAAGACATTCTCCCAGACATGCTACATATCTATAGGCCTGTTTCAGGAAAGCACTTAAGAGTGTGTTTAAGTCTCATTAACTTCAAAGCTGAGTGCACACTTAAGGCTTTCCTAGATAGGCCCCAGTTCACACAGGCTTCTGTGTCATTCTACAGGAGTGGTTCTAAAAATATCCCCAAATCATTCTAAGACCTTGTCTATGCTTGCAGCAGCATGTAGAGGCTACATGTAGCTACACGTTGCAGTGAAAGGCAGGTTGTATCTACGTTCACTGTAGTGTGTAGCCACTTGTGGCAGTGAAAGGCTCCAGCAGGGGGAGGCAATGAAGAGCTGCCAGAACCTTTCCCAGCTGCCTGTCCCACTGCCAGAGCTATTCCTCACTGCTGGAGTATTTTACTGTGGCAGGGAAAGGCTCCAGCATCAAGTAGGATAACAATTCGTGTTCAGATATGGGGGCACTGGTTCGGCCTGTAAAGAGCCATATAGGTTATATACCCAAGGGTTTAGAAATTAGGGCATTATACCTACTCTGTGCATCTAAGCAATGCTGCACTGTCTACACAGCTATTTATTCCCGTGCAAGCAGAGCATGCACTGTCGGTAGGCCTCACACCACCTTAAGCATAGATGTACTGTGGTTCTAAAAGACGTACAGCAAATGTGAATCAACAATACCAAGCCATTCCTACTGTACGTACATTATCTCAAGACTAGCTAACCTTGCCATCACATATTTAATAAAGACCAAATGCCATACATAGCCAAAAGGACATCCTCATTCCCCTCCCCCACCCCCAGCCCCACAAGAACCAGCTCTTGCTGGTCCCACACCACCACGGGGTGGGTATGCCAAATGGGGTTAACCACCATTTGTTTGAAAATTTGGAAACAGAAAGGAAAGACATTTCTAAAATGTGAAAGTGAGGCTGTGGCTCCTCCCTCAGTACAGAAATCACCATCAGGAATGAGGATGGTGAAGGAGTCTGGAGCCCCTGCCCTGCTCCACCAACCTTTAGCACCATCTGCTGAGCAGAAGGCCACTTTGTTGTTTAGTACTGTCTGAGTTACAGCTGTCTCTCCTTTCTCCCCTCCATCTCTCTCAATAAAGCAGGTAAGAACAACAGTGGCATCACAATAACACAGACCGTTTATTCCAAGAAAATGGATGTCTGGTGCCATTGACATCTCCCCTTTTGGACTTAACCTAACTTTTTATTTACTTATTTATTATTTCAGTTTCCATTGTGGTGTTACCACCATATATCTAAACACCCCCTCTGCCCTTCCCCGGCTCCAGGAATACATTGCTCCAGCTCCCCCCATGCCCAGGACTCAACTAGTTTAAAGTTCCCAAATGTATCTGACATTCACTCATCAAGAAATTCTGGATCCACAAATTGTGATTCCAACCCAGGCCCTTCCTGGTTTGTGTAAGAGAGCCATGAACAATTGATATCACTCGTGACTGAAATAGCCAATGCATCATTCAGACCAGGAATCTTCCCGTCCTCCTGTAAATACCCAATAGTTTGATCAACACTGAAGAAACCCACCTTGGATACATTGGTTCTAACTAATTACTGCTCAGTCTCAAACCTCCGTTTCCTGAGCAAGCTCATACAAAAACTAGCCAAAGGCCAATTTCAAGCTCACTTAATCAAAATTAATATTCAAAACCTAGCACAATATGGATCCAAACCAGGACATGGAACTGAAACAGTGTAAGATATACTGATGGATGGTCTTCTCCTATCAATGGACAGAAAGTAGATATCCATTCTAATCCTTCTAGACTATTCTGTAGTGTTCAACACTGTTGACTATCAGGTACTGCTGTCTCATCTGTGAGAGATGGGAGGGTTCCAGAGTAATGAGCTAAAATGGTCTGATTCCTTCCTGCAGGGATGCTTTCAATGAGTAATGATGGAAAATTGCACCTTTGCGACTAGACCCTGCACTTGTGGACTTCTGCAAGGATCAGTTCTTTCTCCAGTCCTGTTCAACATCTGCATGCAGCCACTGCATGAACTGGTCGGACTTAAGTACTCACAATATGCAGATGATACACAGTTGTACTTATCCTTCACCACATACGACTATACCACTACCAACAAGATGGCCCAATCTTTGTATCAGAGAAGCTGATGGATGAACAGCAGCTGGTGGAAACTGAACTTGAGAAAGAGGAAAGCATTTTGAAGAGTTTTCACCCATGGTTGAAGGCACACACCAACAATTGATCAATTAAGTCTGATCAAGGAGTATTCTTGGATTGTTTGGTGACAGTGAGCTCTCACATAACATCTACAAGTAATGCTTTATGTTGACAGGAAGACTGCCCCATCCTGGTGAATGATGACCTGCCCTCAGTGATGTCTTCACCTCTTGGCTGGATTACAACAATGCAGTATATCTGGGCATGAAGCCTTCTGCACTTATAAAAAGAACAGTAGTACTTGTGGCACCTTAGAGACTAACAAATTTATTTGAGCATAAGCATAAATTTGTTAATCTCTAAGGTGCCACAAGTACTCCTCTTTTTTTTGTGGATACAGACTAACATGGCTGCTACTCTGAATTCTGCACTTATGAAACTCTAACTGGTATGGAACTCAGCAGCACATCTCCTCAGTAACATGGGGTAATGTGAGCACATGAAACCTGTCCTGCTAGCTTCCTATAGAACACTGAACCAAGTTCAAGGTCTCAACCCTTATTTTAAAGGCACTCCATGGCTTAGCTAAAAGATTGCCTAAATCTCTGGGAAGTCTGGGGTTAACAGCTTTGCTCTTCTGGGACAACAAACACACACTCTACAACAGGTGTAGGCAACCTATGGCATGGGTGCTGAAGTCGGCACGTGAGCTGATTTTCAGTGGCACTCACACTGCCCAGGTCCTGGCCACCAGTCCAGGGGGCTCTGCATTTTAATTTAATTTTAAATGAAGCTTCTTAAACATTTTAAAAGCCTTCTTTTTACATACAACAATAGTTTAGTTATATATTATAGACTTATAGAAAGAGACCTTCTAAAAACGTTAAAATGTATTACTGACACGCGAAACCTTAAATTAGAGTGAATTTATGAAGATTTGGCACACCACTTCTGAAAGGTTGCCGACCCCTGCTCTACAATAAGGGTAAAGTTGGTCTGGGTGGAAAATAGAACTTTCTCAAGGGCCAGTCTGTCACTATGGAATGAACTCCCTTACGAATCAAGGACCATCACAAACTTCCCCACTTCCTTTTACCTTACCTTTCTAGGAAGCACATACCTCTGTGTGTATGTGTATACACACACAATGCTATGTGCATACATGCTATATGGTTTTTTTTAAAATGTTTCACAGAACAAAATACTCTAGGATTAGCAAACAAATAATGTGACATTTGATAGTCATATTGCTTAAAGCATGACTGGAAAGCACTAAGCTACTGTGGTGATTAGTGTAGAATAAGAAGCTGTGTAGAATTTGAGTAAAACTTGCATTCCTACTTTTTTCCACTTTCTTCCTAGGGGGAAAATGCAATGTAAATATTGTACTGGCCTGAAAAATGGAAGAAAGTTTCAGAAGCCAGATGGGGTATATCATCAGAATTAAGTATTAATCCTCCCCCCCATATATTATTTTTTTTACCATAGCAGAATAAGTGACTCCCAAATAATTAAACTTCAAAATGAGGAAAAAAACCAGTATGAAGGGACATATCAGGTCAAAATGGCCTCATAATCTGAATTTGGTAAAACTAAGCTTTAACTAAACCTAAGAACAAATAAAATGTTTCCATTTTTTTTAAAATTCCTTTACAAGCAAGTTAAAAATAAAATTCCTGTAGTGCTTGCCAAACACACATCGGCATTGTGTTACTACAGAAAAACTGGAAAGTGAAATTAAATACAAATATGAAACACACTAATCTATTATTAGTCCATCTGAGAGAAATGCAAAATGAAAACTAACAGCATAAGCAGTGAAAAGTAAATAAGATTTTTAAGTCTTTCAGCGTAAGTTATCTAAAGTGGACTTTTTTATCTATAATTTGTAACTTGTCCCTTCATAAATAATTTTCATCATGTGAAATTATTCACTTCTATATAAGCCACCAACTAAAATCTCTCAAGCACATCAAAGATTTACAACCTATCCTGAAGGACGATCCCTCACTCTCATAGATCTTGGGAGACAGACCAGTCCTTGCTTACAGACAATCCCCTAACCTGAAGCAAATACTCACCAGCAACCACACACCAAAAACACTAACCCAGGAACTTATCCTTGCAACAAAGTCCAATGCCAATTCTGTCCACATATCTATTCAAGTGACACCATCACTGGACCTAATCACAACAGCCAGGCCATCAGGGGCTCATTCACCTGCACATTTACCAATATGATATTTGCCATCATGTGCCAGCAATGCCCCTCTGCCATGTACCTTGGCCAAACCGGACAGTCTCTACTCAAAAGAATAAATGGACACAAATCTGACATCAGGAATCATAACACTCAAAAACCAGTAGAATACTTCAACCTCTGTCATAAACAGATAGTTAAGGGTTAATGCCTCTTTTACCTGTAGAAGGTCAAGAAGTTCAACTAGCCTAGCTGACACCTGACCAGAGGAACTATGGGGGAACAAGATGTTTCAAAAGGAAGGAGGGAAGTTTCCTTTGTTTAGTCAGTTTCAGCCAGAGTGAAAAAGATCAAGGAACCAGCCTCTTGTCAGAGTAATAAGTTCTAGAAAGGAATAAATAGGTTTATGTTTATTTTCTTTGTAACTTATCTTGCTACCATTAAGGAAATTATCAAATTTAGGTATTCTTGTGTGTATTAAGATTTTTGCCCAGGGAAACATCCTCTGTGTTGGGAATCTGTTGTCTGTGAGAGTAGTTGGTATGCTAATCTCTCCCAGAGGGTTTTCTTTTACCTTTCTTTTCTTTAATTAAAAGCCTTTTGATATTTCCATGTTTTTAGATCCAAGGGGATTGGATCTGGACTCACCAGGAATTGGTGGGGGAAAGGAGGGGGAATGGTTAATTCTCCTTGTGTTAAGATCCAAGGGGTTGGATTGGTGTTCACTAGGGACTTGGTGAGGAAGTCTTTCAAGGCTACCCAGGGAGGGGAAAGTTTTGGGGGGAAAGAGGGTGTTCCAGACACTGAGAAATCTGGATGGTGGCAGCAAGACCAGATCTAAGCTGGTAGTTAAGCTTAGAGCTTCTCATGCAGGTCCCCCACATCTGTACCCTGAAGTTCAGAGTGGGGAAGGAACCTTGACAACCTCTCTGGCCACTCAGTAACGGACCTGAAGATGGCAATTTTGCAACAGAAAGACTTCAAAAACAGACTCCAACAAGAAACTGCTGAGATTGAATTGATTTTCAAATTAGATACCATTAACTCTGACTTGAATAGAGCCTGAGTCATTACACTACTTGAATCTATTTCCTTATGATAACTATCCTTACACCTCTTGTTAACTGTCTGTAATTGACCATCTTGATTATCACTAGAAAAGTTTTTTTTTCCCCTGCTGATAAGTCATCTTAATTAATTAGCCTCTTAGAGCTGGTATGGCATCTTCTATGTATGTGTATATATATACTCTTCTTATATGTTCCATTCTATGCATCTGATGAAGGGGGCTGTAGCCCACGAAAGCATATGCTCAAATAAATTTGTTAGTCTCTAAGGTGCCACAAGTACTCCTGTTCTTTTTTCATAAATAAGGAGGGACATAAGAACAGGCTTAAGTGCTTCTTTTTAAATCAAGATCTTAAGGAATGCAGCAGAAGAATTAACTCAGATTGACTTCCATGAGAGTGGTGGCTAATTAAGTATGGTAGATTTGGATTCCAAATTCCAAATAAATTAAAAAACAACAACAACAAAAGAAAATGCTTTCTGAGTCTCTAATGAACACTTATAATTTGCATAGTATCTTTTAAAAATGAAAAATATGCTAATTAGTGCTGCCTCCCTAGTCCCAGCTGCTCCCTTTGCTCAGCACAAGAACCATCCAGAAAATCGAAATTCCTTCCCATCCCCCTATCCCCCCCAAAATGAGTTTTTTTTAAAAAAAATTGTTCACCCTAAATAGGAATGAAATGTCAGAAATACAATATTTTTCATGAGCAGGGTTTCCACAAGTAAATAAATAAATCCATTTCAGCAGAACCTACATGGAATTATTTTGCTTCCCAGCTGCCCCGAATGAAATTGACTTAAGAAGTTGTGAAATTGTCAAGTGAGGGATGCTGAGAGCCAGGCAGGCAGAGAATCAGCATCAGTATCCCCCCTGGAAAGCTTTGGTCAGTTTTACTAGAGCTTTCCTGTCCAGGTGCTGATGAGAAAGCAAACCCACCTGCTCAGCTTCTCCCCCATCTCCGGGGCCAGAGTGGAAAGAGGTATTCAGATTCTAATGCTGGAGGGTAAGCTGAAAGGCTGAGTACCCAAGATCTCTGCTGCTCCAGCCCCAAGGTTGGAAGCAGATTCAGGTAGCTCAGGCTCAGCAGCCTCCCAGAAAAGCTTTCATCAATTTATTGAAGGAAAAACTTTTTTGGAAAGGCTGAAATTTTCTACAATATATTCAATGGGCTTTACTGGAAATACTCTACCTCTCTTCACAATTACTTATACCTGTCAGTGGGCCAATTTTTCTAAAGGATTTCAACCTGGTTTATAAATTCATTAAATTATAAAAAGATTTAGACACTGTTTTGAATATCTGGCCCATAATTTCAAAAAAATAGAACTTTTTAAAGATAAGTTAGTGGGGGTTACATCCTGCTCATATTAAGTCAATGTCAAAACTCCCATTGACTTTACTGGGGACAGATTGAAACCAGAATGTTCAAAGACAAAAGTGCACCCTGTCCTCCTACAACAAATCTCCGTAGCTTTATTGGGCATTGAAATAATTTAATTTAGAAGATTCAAAGTGAAGGAAATGATTCTATTTTTGTAGATTTCTCTCTTCTCAGCTAGTTTATTTAACAAGAAAACCTTTATGAATCAAACTAAATATGCCGTGAAAGTTACTTTTAAGATAACAAAAAGTCACTGTGTACTTAACATACCAGAGATCCATTTTAACATGTCATCTACACTCTTAGAATTAGCAGAATCTGGACTCCCTACTGTTCTCACAACCTGGACATGCAGACTGTTTTCAAAAGATTTTATATTACCATTTTGCCCTTTATTTTATTTAAGGATCTTTCTATGTTCTTATGACCTTCTGAAGTTAGTTGGAGCCATGTAGTTTTACCATTCATGTCAGATAGCTCCAAACTCAAATATTTTATTGATCACAAGAAACAATATCTTTGAAGAGAGTCAAAGATGTCTTGAAAGCACTTCAGTGCTAATTGTGATCAGCACTGAAAGTTTATAATAATTGAGACATTTAGAGAATTCCAGGAAAGAAGAACCTGAGGCTGTACAATTACCTGTTTTGGGAAAGTCAGCTTAGATGGAGAAGTTAGCTGGGTTTCTCTGGCTTTTCAGCTGTTTCCAAAGAATAACAACTCATGAAATAATTCCAGTCAGATAATAAGTGTAATATAACATTTAACCCATAAATTACAAGGTAGCTTTGCACTAAACAGAACAATGTGGGATGAATTTATTACATTTATTTTTAAAAAATGTTGACACCTGGATTCTGGCACTGGAAAGGTGGCAGAAGGCTTGGAAATATCCTGTTGAAGAGGTAAGAAGATGACAATGAACCATGTTCTTGATTTTCTTTAGTATTAGTCTTTCCTCTTTCTTCCATTTTCTCTGCTTTGGTTTCTCTATATTTTCTTCTGGAAGTTGAGCACTATGGTATGGCACTGACAGACTGGAGTGTCTCATGTAAGATTGTTCTTTCTTGAAATGCTGATGCTAACAACAAATGCTGCTGGAAATGAAAAATAATAGCTATTTATTGAAATGTAACAAGTTATGAAATAATGAGAAAGGATTAAATTTTGTCCCCATTACTCAGCATAATTATTAGGCTGCATGCTGGGAAGAGCTGTAGTGCTGTGGGGAAAGGAGAGAACTAATCCCCCCTCTCCTTGCACCCACTTTAAGCCACTATTCATGACTAAGGCTACATTTTAGTCACAGATATTTATAGTAAAAGTCATGGACAGGGCCCAGGCCTTAAATAAAAATTCACAGGCCCCTGACCTGTCCATGACTTCTACTAAAAATACTCACCTTGACTAAAACTTGGGCAGAGGCGGCTGCTAGTTCTCTGGGGTTGGTGGGGGTCTGGAGACACAATGGGTGCTGGGTGAGGTGGCCTGGGACCCCTGCAGGTGCTGGGGCGGGGCAGCTGGCAGGGGCTTCCTAGGTGGCAGAGGGGCCAGCTCAGGTATTCTGCTGCTCCCACCACAAGAACCAGCTGCTGCACACCCCCCCAGCCTCTGCCACTTAGGAACTGCAGGGGGCCGAGCCAGGGAGCCTCCCACCCTGAGGTAAGTGCTTCCCGCAGCTCCACCCCCCTGCCCCGAGCCCTGATCCCCCTCCCACACATCCAAACAGCTGCTGGTGGCCTTTGCAGAAGTCACAGAGGTCACGGAAAGTCATGGAATCAGTGACTTCCATGACAGACTTGCAGCCTTACTCATGACTGTCAAGTATCAGAGGAGTAGCCATGTTAGTCTGGATCTGTAAAAGCAGCAAAAAGTCCTGTGGCACCTTATAGACTAACAGACATTTTGGAGGATGAGCTTTCATGGGTGAATACCCACTTCGTCAGATGCATGTAGTGGAAATTTCCAGAGGCAGGTATAAATATACAAGCAAGAATCAGGCTAGAGATAATCAGGATTAAACAAAGACTGAATGGCTAGCCAACTACAAAAGCAGTTTCTCCTCCCTTAGTGTTCACACCTCCTCAACTGCTAGAAGAGGTCCTCATCCTCCCTGATTGAACTAACTTTGTTAGCTCTAGCCTGATTCTTGCTTGCATATTTATACCTGCCTCTGGAAATGTCCACTACATGCATCTGATGAAGTGGGTATTCACCATGAAAGCTCATGTTCCAATATGTCTGTTAGCCTGTAAGGTGCCACAGGACTCTTTGCTGCTTTTACTCATGACTGTTGCTGAAGTTCTGGACTGCAGTAAGTGTTTCAGCTGGTGGACTCCACCACCATGGGAGAGAAATGGTTGATGGATCCTTCAGCAATGGATCTACTGATGCTGCCCCTCTTTCAGTTGCCTCACTATGAAAAATCCCATCTGCAAGGTACAGGGAACTCTTGTGGAGTTGTGATCTTAGGCATGCATGTATTGTGGATCCCTAATGAAATCTTCCCACATCATTTCCCCCACCTCTCAACCTTGCATTGTAAAATCAAATTGGCTCTGCTACATCCATGGTCCACTAGGCTGTGGAGATCCACCCTTTGTCTTTATATATAATGAAATAATAGGCCTCATTGTGGAGCCCTTTACTCCTTTTGGTGACCTCTTAACTATTGCAGGAAGCCTCATTAAGGTTATTGGAACTAGTTATGCTAGTAAGTGTTCACCGACATAAGGACGCTACATTCAGACCCATTGTAGAAATGCATACTTTATTAGACAGCATGTGTGTATTGATACATAATGTAGCATGTGTAGTAACCAATAAAACTCTGTTGTAACAAATGGACTCACTAATTATCTTCACTTGTTCTGCCTGTTTGTTTTGCCTTTCTCAATACATACAATCTTTGGACCACGGACCGTTCTGTGTTTGTACTGTACCTAGCACAACACTTGCCAGAAACAACTAATAATCAACCTAATTTCAAGCTGATTATATATGGTAATATACATGCTATTAAAAAAAGTAAATTTGAGAATTTTAGATATCATTAGGAAATGCAAAATGGTTTCATTTTTCTATATTTTCACAATTTTTCATTCTTATGGAGAAAGTCTTTCAGTGTTAACATATTTTAACTACTAAAAGACCCAATCCTCAATTCTGCCTTCTTTATACTCCCAAAATACCCACGGAAGTCAAACATGGCCATCTTGCCCACATGCTCGGGGTTTAACCGATTGCCATATTTGGGGTCGGGAAGGAATTTTCCTCTGGGGCAGATGGCAGAGGCCCTGGAGGTTTTTTGCCTTCCTCTGCAGCATGGGGCACGGGTCACTTGCTGGAGAATTCTCTGCACCTTGAGGTCTCTAAACCACGATTTGAGGACTTCAGTAACTCAGAGATACATTAGGGGTTTGTTACAGGAGTGGGTGGGTAAGATTCTGGGGCCTGTGTTGTGCAGGAGGTCAGACTAGATGACCATAATGGTCCCTTCTCACCTTAAGTCTATGAATCCATGAAGTCAGAGTTTATGGTAAGCAAAGAGTGCAGGATCACACCCTTAATATTTGTTTTTTCATTTTATGATAATATAATAAAAATATATAAAACTTAAAACAAAATTTTAGGAGGAAAATCTGATTCCAAACAGGTTTCAGTGTAGCTATGTGAATGTGACTCTTCAAAAATTAGATCATAACATGTCATTACAGTTTTGGCTTAGTTAGCCTATACTTTCAAGATTCTGTTTGATAAAAATGAATATTTGAGATATTAACCTTGAACACTGTGCTATGGCTGTCAAGGGGCAGCCCTAATTCTGTAAATTATATTACTGGAGAAGGTTCAAAATGTTATCTATCTCCCTAGACATGATATTTTCCTTACAGGGGCCAATGACAATTTAAAAAAAAAGTTGCCCAAGCTCTGCAGATCACTTGTCACAAGAACATGAAAAGTTATGAGCTTCCACCAATCTCAAGTTTTGTTTTTCCCCAGGTTCACTGTGAAAGCATCACCATGGAAGCGTGTCTGATTAGTTCTGCTACTTATCAGAGAACTTGCTGCTTGACCCCAATGAGCTATTGTAGAATGTTTCAAAATTTTACAGAAGCTGTTTCCTAAATTCTCCTCAGCAGTTGAAGTCTGTCCTGAATGGGGGTCACTAGATGGCCTTACAAGCAAATGCTTGTTCAGTGTTCTATCTGAAATAAGATTCCTGAATTCAGTCCAATTCCTAACGGACAGATATTAGAAATAAATTGGCATTAAATTGACAGTCTCATCAGAAAGAGAAAGACTAACATGAAATGAATATGGAGTATAAACTATGATCTTATCCCAGAGATGGTCCCTAGAGAGCCAAATTTTTTGAAACTCTTGGAGAGGTAGTATGGAAAGGCTTACAATAACGCAAATGATTTTCAGGGTTGTCAAATCAGCATCTTTAATAAGCTGTAAATTCTCAACAACAACAAAAAACACACAGAATTTTCAAAAGCAATCAGTAGTGACCTAACTGCTCTTGCTGAAGTTGAAGGGCTTTTTACCATTCGCTACAATGGGAACAGGGATAAACCAATGCTAAGCACTTTAGAAAATCCCAACTTATAAAAGTAGCTATATAAAATACTTATAGAAATTTTGTATTACATGTATTTTTTCTCATTTAGAAAAAATGCTAATAATCAGAAGCTGGTTATAATAAAATTTGAATATCTGCAAGCTTTTGAAAGTCTCTCCAGTCCAGTCACCCACATCACTTCTGCTTTCACATGCAATTTCCAAAATTCTCCAAATAAAATTGAAGATGAGCCTAGACCAAAACCCTGGTCTGGTTAAGAATATAAGAATGACCATACTTGGTCAGTCCAATATTCCATCTCGCCCAGTGTCCTGGCTTCTGAGATTGGCCAGTGCCCTGTGCTTCAAAGAGAGTGAACAAGTAATCATGAAGTGATCCATCCCGTCACCTTTCCCAGCTTCTGGCAGAGGCTAGAGACACTTCACAGCTTGCTTTTGCATCCCTACCCATCCTGACTAATAGCAATTAATGGACCTATCCTCCATGAACTTACCTAGTTCTTTTTTGAACCTTGTTATAATCTTGGCCTTCACAGCATCCTCTGGCAAAGAGTTGACTGTGTTGTGTGAAGAAATACTTTCTTTTGCTTGTTTTAGACCTGCTCTCTGTTAATTTTATTTGATGACTCCTAGTTCTTGTGTTATGAGGAGTAAATAACACTTATTTACTTTCTCCACACTAGTCTTGTTTTTATAGACCTCTATCATATCCCCCTGTAGCAAAGTGAGATTCACCAGTGCAGCACCTCCTGTTGCTTATCCTGGGAATTAGCTCTCCAGCATACAGAGCGCCTCCTACTGTCCAGTGTCTCACCTGCCTCAGACCCTCCCATGTCCCTCTGGGACCCTGGTGCCCTTTACTTCAGGGTTCTTCCCCAGCAGTACCACACCACACTCTGGGTCTCTCCTCCCAGGGGAACCCCCAATCCTCTCACCCACCTTGCCTCAGTGGCTACTGCCAGTCACCATCTAGCCTCCATTCACTGGGACAGACTGCAGTCTGTCATGGCCACTCAAGGATGTTGGACCAGCTGCCTCTGCCTATCTCTGGGCCACTGCCTCTGCAACCCCAGTACCTGTTTTTGCCCTGTTAGCAAGGTCCACAGCCTGGGGATTTACCAGGCTGGAGCTCCCCAGCTCCTCCTGCCTTTCCCCAGCCTTACTCCATTTCCTGAACCCTGAGCTCCTGGGCAGGGCAGTCCTCCTCCTCCCTCCAAAGCTCGAGAGAGTGCAGCTCAGCCTCTGGCTCACAGCCCTTTTATAGGGCCAGCTGTTTCCTAATTGGGTGTGGTCCTAGCTGTGGCTCTCTTCCCAATCTGCCTACCCTAGTGGCTCCCCAGGCAGCCCTTTCCCAGGGCTGTTTTAACCCCTTAAGGGGAGAACAGGGTGACTGCCCTGCTACACTCCCCCTTAGTCGTCTCTTTTCCAAGCTGAAAAGTCCTAGTCTTATTAATCTCTTTTCATATGGAAGCTGCTCCATACCCCTACTCATTTTTGTTGCCCTTTTCTGTACCTTTTCTAATTCCAATATATCTGTTTTAAGATGGGGCAACCACATTTGCACTCAGTGTTCAAGGTGTGGGAGTACCATGGATTTATATAGAGGCAATACATTATTTTTCTGTCTTATTATCTATCCCTTTCTTAATGATTCCCAATATTTTGTTACTTTTTTTTGACTGCCACTGCACATTGAGTGGATGTTTTCAGAGAACTATCCACAGTGACTCCAAGATCTCTTTCTTGAGTATTAACAGCTTATTTAGACCCCCTGATTTTGTATTGTGGCAAATTGCCAGTACTGTTATGATGGGTCTCACACTTTCTCTTCTTTGGGGGGGGTTCAGGGCACCATTTCTTGCCCCTAAATTGGAATATTAATTGCCCCACTAGTGTTCTAGGGGAGGGGAGTGGAGAGGGAGGGACCTGGGCCCACCCTCTACTCCAAGTCCCAGTCCAGGGGCCCGGAGGATAGTGGTGAACTACTTGAACTGACAGTTCCTTCCCCTGGGCTACTTCCCTGTCCTGCCCTTCAGCCTGTGGGGGGCTTCCTGCCTTCCCTCTGCACAACCCAGGTGCCCCTTACCTAGGGTCTAGGACAGGCCTGCAGAACTCATAAAGCGGCAAGGGCCACATTACTCCAAAGAAAACAGGCAAGGGCTGAAACCTCCCGGCCCTGCAGAAACACCCCACCCCCAGGGCGCCCCTCCTTGCAGAAACAGACTCTCCTTCCTCAGCGCCGCCCCACCAAAACAGCTGTGGGCCAAAAAGGAAGGTTGGGGGTGGGGAGATGATAATTTATTTTAAATCAACTGGGGGCTCCCAGCTGAAGAGGTGGCTGGGAGCCGTCAGGGTCAAATTAAAGGGCCCGGGGCTCCAGCAGGGCTGGCTCTAGGTTTTTTGCTTGCGCTCCCTGTCCCTGCCCTGGGCTTCCCCCTGTACCCTCCTGCTACCCCAGTCCTGGGCTCTCCCCCCACCGACCCACACCCCCTGCCGCCCCAGCACTGGGCTTCCCCCTTTTCTCCCCACCAGTGTCCTCCCCCCACCCCGCTGCTGCTCCAGCCCTGGGCTCACCCCCACCAGTGCCTCCCCCCCAACACCTCCTGCCTCCCCAGCCATGAGTCACTGGTAACGCTCCCAGGGTGGGTCATTCAGCAGGAATTTTGGATGTACACAAAACACAGACAGGATTGGTTCCCATATGGTTACAGAGCTGCAGTAAAGTGGAACAATTTTCAGCTTGTGTGATTGGAGGATATCTGGGTGCATATTATAAGACTGTCCTCCATAAATGAGGAAAAGTTAGGTGTCTTTATTATTTGTTTTGTTCCCATCTTTCTTTCAATGTGGAATTTGCCAATGCAATATCACTGTCTTCCTTTAAGCAAACAAAAGGCAATGGCTGTTGAAAATAGCAATTGATCCAATAAGCATTTCTTGCTCATATTTATCCTACTTTTCTACAGCAAGTTGCAGTGGATCAGTATATTTGATTTGGGAGAAATGAAGTAACAGCTGGCCCAAACTGAACTTGAGCACTCCTGAATTTTGAGGTGTTCAAATCTGGAAGGCAGGTGCTAGGGCGGGCCTGTGGGCTCCACAGGGGAGCATGCAGCAATGTGTCTGGAGCTGCATGGAGCCAGACACGCTGGTTCTGAGTGGCAGGAAGGAGGGTGGGGGTGGAGAAGGGTAAGGGGGTTCCGGGGGCAGTCAAGGGACAGAGAGCGGGGGGTTGGTGGGCGAGAGGTTCAGGGGGCGCAGTTGAGGGGACAGGCAACAGTTGGATAGGCATGGGAGTCCCAGGGGTTTGTCAGGGGATAGGTAGGGGGTGGGGTCCTGGGGGAAAGTTGGGGGGGTCTCAGGAGGGGGCAGTTGGGGATAAGGAGAAGGGAGGCTTAGATAGTGGCTGGGGTCCCAAGGGGCAGTTGGGGCAGGGGTCTTGGGAAGGGGCAATTGGACAAGGAGCAGGGGCATTTAGATAGGGGGTGGGGTCCTGGGGGGCAGTTAGGGGCAGGAGTCCCGGGAGAGGGGTATCAGGGGATAAGGACCAGTGGTGTTGATAGAAGATGGGGATCCTGGGGGGCAGTTGGGGCAGGGGTCCAGGGAGGGAGCACATAGCGGCCGCTGGCCGGGATTCAAAGGGCTCTAGGCTGCCCACAGCCGTGGCCAGTCCAGAGCCCTCTGACTCCCAGTCACGGCTCGGATTTAAAGGGCTTAGGGCTCCCTGCGGCTGCCGGCAGCCCAGAGCCCTCTGACTCCCGGCCACGGCTGAGATTTAAAGGACTCTTGGCTCCCTGCCACTGTGGGCAACCCATAGCCTTTTGATTCCCTGACATGGCTGGGATTTAAAAGGCTCAGGGCTCCCCACGGCTGCCAGCAGCCCAGAGCTCTTTGCTTCCCGGCCACGGCTGGAATTAAAAGGGCTCTGGGCTGCCCACAGAGTGCCCTGTGTGGGGGATTTAGAATCCCCTCTGCGCCACACAGTGGGGCTCCGCGAGCCGCATGTTGTGCAGGTCTGGTCTAGGACTTCTTAGCCCACCACAGCACTTCGCCAAACTGTTCTCTGCTCCAGCACCAATCCTTTCTACTCCTGCTCCCACACTGTCTGATTGAAGCATGGGTTTTTATCATGTGACTGACTGCAGGTGCTCTAATTGGCTTCAGGTGCTCTAGTTAATCTGTAGCAAACTTTCTTCCCCTTACAGGGAATAAGGCTCCCTTCTAACCCTCTCCTGCTGCCCTCTGGCCATGTTGTATCACAAGTATGTATAGTTGGGATTATGTTTTCCAATGTGCATTACTTTGTATTTATCAACAATGAATTTCATCTGTCATTTTGATGCCCAGTTACCTAGTTTTTTGAGATCACTTTGTAACGCTTCGCGGTCTGCTTTGAGTTTAACAATCTTGAATAGTTTTGTATCATCTGCAATTTTTTTTACCTCACAGTTTACCCCTTTTTCCAGATCATTCATGAATATGTTGAACAGCACTGGTTCCAGGACACACCCTGAGGGCACACCAATATTTACCTCTCTCCATTCTGAAAACAGTCCATTTATTCATACCCTTTGTTTCCTATCTTTAACCAGTTACTGGTTATGATATGACAGTTATTTTTCTAATCAGATACCAAACCTTTTGCTCTTCTCCCCCTGCTTCTCGGGGGTGCATGGAAAGGCATGGAGCCCTTGCAGGGCAGGAAGCCATGTGAGTGTAGTAGTTTGTGCAGTTCCCCTACATGCCAGAGAGCTATGCTATGCAGAGAATATGCTGTGGCTATATGCAATTTGCAAAGTCTAGTGGTAAGTAAATATCTTTTTGTAAGTTTTCCAAATTGTGTAAATAGCCCAGTGAAGCCATCATAGGCCTTCTAAACACCATGGCATTCTCCTTTCCTTTTCTTTAGTTTAACAAGGTAAAATATGCTTCAAGGACTGCAATATGTATTAGGGGATCTTAATATGTCTGCGCAATTTTCTTAGGAAATAGAATATACTTTCTGAAAAATATAGAGGGATGCTTTCTATCCTCCACTACAGTGTGTGTTGGGTAATAAAATGTAGCCTGTTAGTAAGTAAACCCATGGAATGTGGACTACTGTGGCTCCTTTGCATTCTCTTTCTAGTTCTATATGCTACATAGTCTCAACACAGACAGTCCAGTCCAGGAAGCTGCTGTCTCTCATGTGCTCTCCACACAGTCAATGATTGTAGTTCTTGCTACATGGCAGCCATTCCTGCCTGAGCAGAATGATGTGTGAAGGATGGAGGTGCAGCCACTGGTTGCAATTACACAACAGTATGGGCCCAGAAGTAACCAGATTTATTGTGGGGCAGAGAGAAGCCAAGGCAGCTAAAAGTATAAAAAAGGTGTGACATGTTTGATCATGTGCATGGTTACAAATGATCATATACCTCAGTAACATGGCAGGAGTCTGTATCCACTGACTCCAGTGGCTACTGATGCATCTTCTTCTCCCAGTCCCCACATTTAAAATAATTAAATACAAATAAATCAGTAATAGCTATCAGAAAGCTAATGCAGCAGGTTAACAAAAAGAGTCATTTGTTCCACTGGTGAGGTGGATCCAACAACCATAGACTCTGTTTACTGCTCTTCGTGTTTTTCATTGTCAATGAGTTGACATCTGTTCTTTCTGTCATCCTGGATGTCCTCATGAAAGAGAGAGAGAATATTCTCTTTGGTTTTGTTTAGGTGTCGTCAGTTCTTTTTGGGGTTGTAGAATCTTTGTGTAGATGGTCCAAATGTTATTTGGGCAAATATGCTTTTCACTTTCAGTTTAGAATTTGACAGTCTCTCCCATTTGCAATTAGAGTAACTTTAACATTTTATTGTACTATTTCTTCCATTTTAGTTTCTTAACTTAAAAGTTAATTTAAAAATGTAATAATTGGAGATATATCAATCTCCTAGAACTGGAAGGGACCTGGAAAGGTCATTGAGTCCAGCCCCCTGCCTTCACTAGCAGGACCAATTTTTTTGCCCTAGATCCCTCAGTGGTCCCCTCAAGGATTGAGCTCACAAGCCTGGGTTTAGCAGGCCAATGCTCAAACCACTGAGCTATCCCTCCCCCCTAATTGTTCTTGACTCATGTAAAGATCGTGTAACAAAGATACTTTTTCCTTCTGTTTGAATTGGTGAACCTTATGAAGCATTGTGAGGTGGCTAGTCTAACCATGAAAGATGTAGATCCTTTGAATCTACCATGGTTTTGCTTAAATCAAGTTCTCTGCTCTATCAGCTGACATCTCTGGTGCATAACAAGGTCTTGATGAGGAATGCCTGACATATTAAAGAAAATTGCCTGAGTGGGCCACTTGTGAGTTCTATTAATAATTCAGCTGGACTCTCATGGTGAGCAAATTAATTTACACAACACCGATGTGTAAACCCAAATAGTGGTCCATAAAGAACTTACTGTAAGCATTGCGGTTTAATTCAAATAGCTTTGTTACAATCTTGTACCAAGGTGATTGGGAATTTCATGTGGTTTCAGTGTTTCTTTTCCATTCTGTTTCCTGTATTTATTTCACATTTTACACTAGGCAGCCATCAGACTGAGCCACAACAGACTTTTTACTTTATTCTTACATTTCTCAATATCCAGATGGATACAGTGAATTATAGTTAGCATTTCCACTCTTGGACTGGGATATGTCACAATATCATTTATACAGAATTGCAGTGTACATAGCAATTTCATCCCAATGGTCCCAGTACGTTTTTATGCTTGCAGAATGCATAATTTTTGTATTGGATAGTCATCTAGAATTACTATCTAAAGTTATTAGTAGTAGTATTTTGTTTAATATGCATGCTGCAGTAGCACTTGTGCCAGAACCCCATTATGCTAGGTGCTGTACACAAAGAGTAAATGATGTTTCCTTCCCCAAAGAGTTTTACAGTCTAAAAGCTGTTGTAGGTTGCAGTGTTGTCAACCCAAGCAATTTTATCATTAGTCTCATGGTAACTGGTGTTCTTCTTAAACCCTTGTCTCCTAAGGTGCCTGTTATTACATGAGAATACAGCTTTGATTTTTTTTAAAAAAATAAGTGTTTAGCCCTGCTGATTGTAGAGAAAAGCTTGAAAAATGTGAAGACTGAAAGCTCAAAAAGCAGATACAAATAAAAAGAACCCAGAGTGTATTACTTTTTAAAAGACTCATGAATTTTAAGTGTGTTTATTTTTTGTTATTTAGTTTTTTAGGCATCTGACTAATGAATGCTTAGGGTTGGCAATGCTGAGGCTGGGTCATTTTGTTTCCTGTTTGATCTTAGTTTAGAAATGTATACTATTCAAGTCATATTTACATCAAAATCTTGTTCTTGAAGCTCTTCTATAAATAACCTGAGGTTTAGGAGATCTAGGTTTGGTTCCCTGATCTGCCAAAGATTTTCTTTATGACCTTCAGCAAGTGACTTAGCATCTTTGAAATAGCATCTCCTCTTTGAAATAGCATTGCTGTCCCCAGCAGGGTGTGGTGAGGATAAATCAAAATTGTGAAATATTTAATATTACAGTAATGGGGACTGTTTAAGTATCTTAGATAACTTTCACTGTTTTTAGGTGCTTTGTAAGAAGCCCCTTGCTGATTCTGTATTTCACATTTATTAAGTGCTTTTTCAGTTTTCGTGATCGTTTTCTAAGTGGTGCTTCAAACAGTAGTCTCCAAAAGTTTCTAGTTTGTGCTTCAACTGATTGCTGTCCATAAGCATAGTCATGAAATCACTCACAACTGAAACCAATTGCCACTTTTTCTTTCTTAATATGAGCTCAGTTTTATTGTGTTTTAGTGAGTGCTACACAAGTATATACCTCAGGGCCATCATTTTGCAGAACAGTTCATAATTCATGTGATCTTGTATCAACTGAAATGTTGAGGCTTTTCTTAATTTCAAAGTGTTTCAGTACTTGTGCGTCTGTGACAACTTTTTTAATTCCCCAAATAATTCCTTTTTAATCATTCCTGTTCCATTCTGTAGTATCTTCATGCAGTATTTCAAATGAAGGATTTCATTGTGATAAATTAGGGATTGGATATGTTAACATGCTCATGAGTCTCTGTAAAACCTCCTTTCTTAGGTTTGATTTGAGCTCTTTTGTCATTGAATGTGTCCCCTAAATTATTCATCTAATTCAGTTTTTAGCTGGCATTTTATCCTGTTTAATTTAAGGTTTCCTTTGGAATTCTGGTGTACTGATCATTTTCACCCCAAATCACTTTACCCAGATCCTCAAAAATCTGGAACATCTTTGATGCACATTACATGTTGCTGTTATAATGTTGAGGATCTTGCCTTTTGCAGGTATCCCAGGATCCATATATCCAATTCTTCAGGGAGAGAAAATGCCCAATATAATGGTTTTGAACAAAATTCTAAAATTGAAATTCACAACGTTTATTAGTCCATATATGGATTTTTCCTGCCTTAGATATAACATGTAATTCAGGATGTTCAAATCTGTGGCTAAATTAGGGTGACCAGATAGCAAGTGTAAAAAATCGGGACACTTTTTTTGTGGGAGGGGTGAAGGGGGAGGGGAATAATTGCCTATATAAGACAAAGCCTCTAATATTGGGACCTTTGGTCACCCTGAGCCCAGGGCTCCCTAACACAGCTCAGCTGGCTCAAGTCCCACTAACTCTGCACTGAAACTGCGGTCCAGACTCACCCAAAGTGGCCACTGACTCTCCCGCCTGGCTTTATAACCACCCCCACCCCTGCTGTGGGAGATAGTTGCGGGGGGCACATGGGAAATTGCACCACATCGAGGCACCACCTGTCCCTGCTTTCTGCCACGGCCCCCTTGGTGCCCTCCCTGCCTCCAGCCACTGCAGGCTGCAAGCCCCAGCCAAATACCCTTGTTGGATCATGGTTGCTGGCAGGCAGTGGCCCAGGTGGACTGGCTGTGTGGGGGCAGCATGGTGGGGACTGGGTTGCTATTTACCCCGCTGGCGTGCGCAGCGCCCAGCACTGAACGGAACCCGCACACCGCAGGGAGTTGTCCGCGTGGTGAGTGGAGAGCAGAGCTATGCAGTCTGTGGGGTGGGGCAGTGCCAGGGCCTCCTCTAGCCACCCTGAGCCAGGCGGTGGTGGCGGCTCCCCCAGGGGCACCTCCAGTGGCGCTGCACCGCCGCTCTGCGGCAGGCTTCTCCCCCAGCTCGCTGCACTTCCTGGGTTGCCAGAAGGGTGGCGAGGTGGGGAGTACCAGTGGTGCTTACCTGAGGCGGCTCCCAGAAAGCATCCAGCATGTCTCTCTGGCTCCTAGGGTTGGGTGGGGTGGGGAAGCAGAGGGCTCTCTGCCCACCACCGACGCCTGCAAGCCCCACCCCCACAGCTCTGACTGGGCAGAGACCCCTTCTGCCTTAGTGCCTAGGGGCCACCAGCAAGAAGCTGCCCCAGGAAGCACCGCCATGCCAGCTGCGGCACTTTGGCAGTGATGGTGAGCGGTCCCCAATATCAAGACAATGGGCATCCCGACTGATGTTCAGTCGGGACGCAGGACAAATGTGTTAAAATTGGGACTGTCCCGATAATATCAGGACGTCTGGTCACCCTAGGTTAAATGAAGGCATGGGTAGATGTCACAATATATCAGTATATGCAGAATTTGTTGCATGATTGCAGTAGTCCTGACTTCAATATATTTTATGCACTGTTTTTTTCTTGACAATTGTGTATAGATATTTAAAGGAAAGCACAAATACATTCCAAATAATGTTCTATCCTGTAGTGATTTTATGTTGTAACCAGAAGGAATTTGGATGAAGAAGAATAGGAGATTTATGAGTAAAACACTGACATTAAAATTAATATATTTGTATCATCAATTAGAAGCGGGCTTTACATTTTAATTAAAACATAAATGGGTTTTACATCACACAAATAATAAAATCAAAACACAAGCATAGCACCAAGATCTCTGTTTTGTTTTCACATAAATGCTTATTTTAATTTCTCTCCTAAACTCTGTTTCTTAACAAGTATATTACTATATGTTACTAGTTTTTAAAAGAGCACACAGCCACAGATGCATTTCCATACGTTCTGCACTGTATGATCTGATAGACTGTGCTTACTGATTCTCATTTATTCTCTACAGGCTCCATCATCGCCCTCCTCACCCATAGCTAATGAACCAAAATATGAGAAGCGCTGGCTAGACACCCTATCGGTTCCTCTGTCGATGGCTCGAATCTCAAGATACAAAGCCAGAACAGATAAATTAAGGTTTGTAATTTGAAAGGGAAAGAAGTGGGTTAACTATCTGCACCTAATTTTTGTTGTGAAGGTGTTGGCTGTGGAAGAATTCTTTGACTTGAGAGATGAAAATTTTTAGTTCATATTATTATACAAAACCATGCTGTCTATTTTCTCTTGAGATTTATAACATGCATAGGAGGACTGTTGAAGACAAAGAAAAAGTTTAAAAGGGCAATAAAAGTAAGTAGATAAGAAAAGGTAAGTAAGTAAAATAGGGTTCCACCAGATCTTTTTGACAGGTTTTCATACCCCTTTTTTGCCTTACATCCTGTCCTCAAGCTCTGTATCTGGTCACATGTCCTTTTGGAGTGGTCAGCGATTTGGGGGAAAATAGAGATTTTATTTATTTTTTTTCATGGGGAATGTTAGGGATGATTTTGTGTGCATGTGATTTTTACACGTGAAAAATAGATTTTTAGATAATTCATAAAATAAGGCAGGTTCTGAGAAGAGATAAAAAAATAAGGGAGATTATTAAAGAAAGAAGAAAATAAAGAGAAGCAAAAAAGATTTATTAAAAACAGAGAGGAAAAATAAAGTTTATTAAAGAAAAGAGGAAAAAAAATAAGGGCTAGTAGTAATACCCTTGATAGAGTCGATCACCATGTATTTTTAACAGGTTTCTGCACACCTTTTTTGCATTTATCCCGCCCTCCGAGTCCTATCCAGTCATATGCACTTTTAATAAGATCATAGAATCACAGGATTGGAAGGGACCTCCAGACATCTTCTAGTTTAGTTCCTTGAACTCCAGGCAGGACTAAGTATTATCTAGACCGTCCCTGCTAGGTGTTTCCTGCTCTTAAAAATCTCTAAATACAGAGATTCCACAACCTCCTTAGGCATTTTATATTCAGTGCTTAACTACCCTGACAGCTAGGAAGTTTTTCCTAATCACGAACCTAAACCTCCCTTGCTGTAATTTAAGCCCATTGATTCTTGTACTAATCTCAGAGTTCAACAAGAACAATTATTTGGCTCGTTTATACAAAAAAACCACCACCAACAACAGATAACTCATACATCTTTTTAAAAAACTGTATTTTTAAAGTGTTGCCTAGAGGAAAACTTTTATAATGAAATCTTTGACTTTATACAAAACACACAGACACACACACATGTTAACTTAAAAGGAAAAAAACAGCGTATGTAAAACAGTACATAAGAATGCTGTTTCTCACCCACTGTTTAAATGCTGTCAACATTTTTTCCTCAAGGAAAAAAAACGGTTGTAAAGGCTTTAGATGTATACAAAATAAAAAAAAAAAGTAGCGCAGGGGGCGGCAACCTTCAACATGCGACCCATCAGGGTAATTCGAAGGCAGGTTGTGAGACATTTTATTTACATTGACCATCCGCAGGCACGGCCCCCCGCAGCTCCCAGTGGCTGCGGTTTGGCCTGAGGAGGAGACACGTTTAAAATCTGTCTCTGAAGAGAAAAAAACAGTAAGAAATTTGTATTGAGAGAGATCTAGAACTCCATCCCCAATGAGCCATATGCAGGAGAATTAACTTCTGTCTCTATTTCTGCCTCAGACTGCCTCCTGTGTGATGCTAAGTAAGTCATTTTAGCTAAAATTTTGACAGATGGTCACTGAGTGTGGGTTCCTCATTTCCTGTGCACCCGACTGGAGGCATCTGGGGCCTGACACTCTAACTGCAGGTGAAGTCAATGGGAAATGTGAATGCTCAGTACCATTTTCAGTCAGGCAGTATAATCTGGAGGAATGAGCACATGGATGGGAGTCAGGAGAGTGAGCTCTAACCTTTGCTTTGCCACTGTTTCATTACGTGACCTTGAGCAAATCACTTAAGACATCTGGAGGGTGGGATGATGATAATAATTTATCTCCCAGGCAAGTTGTGAAAATGCATTCATTAATGTTGGTTATACATGCAGTCACTGTGGGTTTCGAAGAAGAGACTGCAAGGAAATTAATAATTTTGTATTCAGGGTTTGGATGGCATGCATAAGGGATCAGATTGGGCCACACATTGAATAATGAGGATAAAAATAATTGTTAAATAGTTACCTCCTTTCTTGAGCATCATCATCACGTGCACTGAATGAGGCATATGTCCCAATTGTATGTGATCATTTATTTAAAGTTATCTTAAAGCAAAAGGAGATAGAATTCAGGTTGCCTGGGAATTATTTAACTTTCAAGAGCCTGACTCTGCAATCTAAATTATGTTCTTTTAACACCATTGTAATTTTACATTGTACACACATTTTATCAGACATTTTATTAAAACATACACACATGTGTGAATATACACACACACCATGGTAATACAAGAAATTTTAACTAATTTGCTGCTTGTGGAGGAAAGGCAGTCCAAGGTTAACCTCCAATAGAAAAATATTTTGAAAATACCTGCCAATTAGTGATTGCCAAAAGCCAAATATTATAATATGAAGAAATATTTTTATAAGCAAGGGAAAACTAAATAATTGGCCAGCATTTTCAGAATATTTCCCTATAGGAGGTTATAAAATCTTCAGTCTTTAGTAGGTTGTTTAAAAGATTAGTCTGAATTTAATTGTGCCTGCTGGTCTGATGCTGTTTTGAAAAGCTTTTTTGACATTCTTTACATCTTCTCTCAAGGACGAGAGAAAAATTGCTTTGTACGGCACCAAAAACGTTATCTGCACTGAACAAGTAAGAAATGAGTAAGAGGCAATGTAAGAAGTCACATCTTAGTTTTCTGACAAATTTTTCAGATACTCTGTTTCTTGCTTGTGAATTTGCTTTTTTATACAAACTGTCATAAACAGGGCAGAAGTCAATCCAGTTATTCTTGCTGTCTGGCTGTTATAGCAACTTGAAATGACCTTGTTGATCTTATTTGTTGGGTTTTTTTAACCAAGATTGTTGCAAGCAAGGTGTATTTTCAGTTTTTTCTCTATCTTTCTGTAAATAATCTTTTCTTCAAGCATTTCGGACAGGTATCTGAATAAAACTGAGATTGTCTGTCATAGGGTTATAAACTATATGAAATTTTACTCAAGTTCATCTTTACTGTTCCCTTTATAATGTCTTACAAAGAATTTCATGTCAGTGTGTTTTCATTATTGATTATAACACTGTGCTGACCTTTCTTGACTTCTGTTTGTATCAGACATGTTTTGCACTGGTACAGTTATCTACCATGAGAGATGCAGTGTTGCCTAGTGTTCCCTTGGTTTGTTAATCACTCTGGGACTTAGATGGAAGACAGGTGTTTGGATATCTAGAATTAGGAGGCAGTGTGCATGCTCTGAGCCAGAAACATAGGGCCCTAGGGAACTTTATCCTTGAAAACTTAGAGGCCAAGTGAGTTTAGGTGCCTACAGAGCTTTGACAGGAGTTTTGTGTTTTGCAGTGATCTCAAAATTGTGACTTAAATGCCTAAAACATGGACTTAGGCACCAATTTCTTTTGTGCATCCAGCCTTGTGGCTTTACTGAATGTGTGCATAGTGCAATAGAGACATTGATCCCTGACTGGGACCCTGAGGTGCTACTGGAATAAACAAATGATAGTAATTTAAGAATAATGAATAACCTATGCCACTATTCTTCTTGAAGCAAGATCATCCATTTAGTCACAAATATCTTTGCAAATATGATTTTTCATTATCCAATCAACTCTAGTTCTAAAACACCTGTTGAGATATTTTCCTTGTTAATCATCCTACACTTTCCTTTATCTATCCCATTACTTTTAGTAATACTCCCTTGGTGTTCCCAAATGACTTCTCTCAACATTTAACTCAATATGTTGATTTGCCGATTTGGCTTTGAATATTTTAACATCTGGTCTAGTTTAATTTAAAAGAGATTCACTAAGAATATGTTACATTTAGCATACCGGATACTAAATTTCTGCATGAATGAGGACCAGTTAACAAAAGAATATCAGTCAAATCAACATATAGACTTTTTGGATTCATGTATCTGCCATATTCTGTTAACTTAAAGATGAGAAAAAATGCTATCAGCTAAGTCACTTGGTGTCGATGTGGTCTCTTTGTTACTCTGTATCAATGTTATTGTTATGTTGTTATGAGAAAACTCCAGAATTTGTGAAAGATCGAGGGGTCAGTAAATGGTACCACCCATATCGTTGAGAAAACATCCCCAGTTGGTGCACAGTATTTCCCATCCCATGAATATCAGAATGTTTTCAAATGATCACATTGGCAAAACAATTGGTGAATTTGGATTTGAAATATTAATGGTGTCTGAAAATTTTTCATGCCAATATTATTGTTCTTAACTGATCACAAGCAGTGTGGTGTTTTTATTTTTAAGAGGGGGAAGAACTGTTTCACCTTTTGTTCTGCTTGCTGGCGATATACCAAATTCTAATGCACAGTACTGCTGCCTTAGACTTGTTAGGGTGTGCTGTTTGCTAGGATAAACATGATTGAGGAAATATGACATCATTATCCCAGTGCAACACATCATCTGGGAAAACTGAAAAAAAAAATGCTTTTTGAATACTGCAGATAAAGAGGCAGTACACTTTTAGAAAATAAACAGGAACATTTTCAGACCATTTTCTTTAATGCCTAGTCCATCTTGCGGTGGAACTTAGCTAACTGGAATTTAGTTAAACATTCTGTTGGCAATAAAGAACCCCTGGTGGTGTTGGCCTCACATTGTTTAATGGAGTTAAAGGGAAAATTATGTTCCTGTAGATATCATTCAAATGGTTCCTACTCCTGGGTCTTGCATTTGTAGCATAAGGAAGAAGGGAAATCCCCTAGCTTTCAAAGGCTGTTGATCCTTTGAGGCAGTGGTAAATTTCACATACAAAGCAACTTGCCAGTGCCAGCTGTGTCATCTAATATGTTCTGCTTCACTTCACTTAATCTAATATGTTTATCAGGAACAGAAAGCAAAGTGCTCCCTAACCTCCAAAAATCAGTAGTTCAGCATCAAGCTCTCACTGTGTCCCATTGTGATGCAGTGACTGCCTCAGCTTCCCCTCACCACTGTGCCTTGATTTCCCTCTGAGTTGATAGGACATTTTATATTACCCAGGGATCAATCTCTCTCTCTCTCTCTCTCACTCTGTAGAAAGACCCCACAATAAGTGCAGCCTATTCTCTGCTCTCTTTCTCACTGGGGAACAGTAGCTACCTTAGATATTCTGCTTCCTCTTCTCAGTAAATCTTATTTTGTAGCCTGCAGTCACATGATCCCTCAGAACAACGAGTCCCATGATGTCATGCTGCTTGAATAGGATTGTGAGATGCCATATACTTTCCTTATGGGACTGTTAAACTGTGCTAGAAATATTTACTTATTTTAATATATGGATACTTGAAAGTCACATATTTCATCCTCTAGGCACTTCTCACAAAATTGTACATAGCGCAATTCTTACAAAACCAACTAATTCTGTAGCTTATCCTGTCCACACATAAACTGAAGAATTGCTTTAAAAATTCACCATTCTGTACTCTCCTTAAAGGCTACAGAAAATCATTTGCAGATCAACAAGTTCAGACCTAGCTGATCTCTGGTGTACGTGGATGCCAAGTTCTTCCACACTTTACTGTTTAATAAACAATAGCTTGAATAATATCCAGAAATCAACAGGCAGCCAATTCAAATCACACAACACCATTCACTGTGAGTTGGGATGTCATGACCAGAAAATCAGTAATTGCAAACAAATGTTTCATTTCTCAACTCTAAGGGGAAGGTTGGAGGATGGAAAACAGCCAAAAACCCTTGAATACCAAGGGAGATCCCACCTGCTTGGAGAAGAAGTATGCTATTAAAAGCAGGAACTCAGCCAATGCCGTATCTTCAGAGAAAACAGTAACACCATGTAGGATACATTTCAGTATATGGCTGCCAATACCTTCCACTGGCTGGAAAAGGGACAAAATCATCTATTACATTTCTCATGTTTCATTTTAATTATTCTCAGATAGTGCTTACTGTGAACACATTTTGGAACCCTAACCTCTGCAGCTAATTTAAATTTATTAGGATGATGTACAGTAATGAAGAGAATCCTTTTAACTTTCTTAGCTGCATTAGACTGTGCAGTGCTGATAGAAGCAAAATAGACTGAAAAGTGATTTTTTTTCATTAAAACAAGTCAATCTGAGTCAGATAAACATAGAGAAGAGGTTTGATGAATAAGATGCCACCATTTTATACTGTGACTTTCTCCCTCTCTGACAGGGTCAAGGGTGTGTGGAGAAACTCGGTCTCCCGCATCCCAGGGATTGCTCTAACCACCGGGCTAAAAGTTATACGGTGGGCACCACAATCTCCTCCTCCTGGCTTCTTGGAAAAAATGGCATAGGCACCTAACTCCAGGAGAGGGTTCACAGCTGAGTATAACAAGCAGAGAAAGGTATCTCTTGCAACGCAGACTTAGGCATCTATCTCAATGAGAGAGGTCTGGCTTAGGACACATCCCTCTTGTTAGTATCTCCCATTGGCAAGCTTCACTGCTTCCCACCTAGTGTGCTGGCTTATATGAATCACAACCCTATTTCTCCCCCTTTTTTTTAGTTCGAGAGCCTTTGCTCTTAACTCAGGCTTTGTGAATCGCAGTGATTTACTGGGCATGTAAAAGTTAGATGCTATGATTCTCAGTGTCACAACACCTAACTTCTTTTATGCATTTAGTCCCTACCTAGAAGATCTTGTAATCTTAGGATAATGATAACATGCAGCAGGTGGATGAAACAAACAAACAGATAGGAGTCAGGGAGAGAAAGAGGTAGGAATAATAAGCAGTTTTGTGTATACTAGCTGTGTGCACAATCTAACTTGTTACCTGCCTAGCTGTTATCGACTGGCAGTGTTCTGTATTCCTCTCAGCAGAAATGATTATTTAGAGGGGATGTGGGACAGAATAAGGATACATATTTCTTTTCTGGGAGTCTGCATTGTGCATATGAGAATGATTGCCAGATATTGATGAAAATGTCTGTGAATCCTAAATGTCTAGGAATTTTATCTTGAATGTTTCATTTGACAACATGTATCAAAAGCGCAATATTCTCTATTGACGGTTCTCTTGTTTCAAAAGTTTCAGTCATCTGGTCAGTGAGTAGAGCCATAACCATGAGCCATGCATGACTATTCACCGAAACAAAAAGCATCGTCCAGTGGTTAGGACAATAGCCTGAGACTTGGGAGACCCAAGTGCTGCTCCCTGCTCCGCTACAGGCTGCTGTACAAGACACTTGGGCCAAGATTCTGACAGGTAGTTCAGCTCTTAGCTTTCACTGAGATCCAGGGCCGTCCTTAGGATTTATGGGGCCCTACGCAGTATTATTAAACTGGTGCCCCTATGCCGGATTGCAGCCCAAGCTCACAGCCTGGTAGGGGAGGGGGAGGAGGGACGAGACAGCAAAAGATAATGAGATGCCCGGCCTGCCTCATGGTGGCGGAGAGTCACAGAGACTCCCATACCCTCTCCCTCATGCAGAATGGACATGAAGAAATTACCTAATTAAAAGCACTAAAATTTGGGAATAAAAAATGTCAGTCACAGGTTTTTTGATATGCCCTGAAGTTTGTCAGAGATTTATTTGCAAAAACTTTGTAGTAAGGGTGAGTCAGCTGTCCTGCTGAATACAACATTACATATAATGGAATACATGATGCAGCTCTTCTCTGTTTTACATTTTCTTAATCAGTATTTCTAAGCTGAATTTATATTTTAAATGTACTCAAACCTTAAGCCAGCATTCCAGATTACTACATATTTAACTCACTGAAACAAAGACATTATTTTAAATTAATCAGAGAGGTTTAGTGTGTTCATAACAATGTTCATTGCTTTTAGAAAAAGGGAACAGTAATTTACTTTGTGTGATCTCCATAACAAGAGACATGGTTATGAAATTTCACCAACTTTAAAAAAATATGTTTCCAAAGATTTTAGGTATAACAAGGATTTTATGTCTTACTAAGGTACTGATTTTGCTGGAGGGTTCTTTTAAAACTAGTTCATCGGATAGTCAGAAGTAAAGAAAGGGAAACTCTTTGTCCAGCTATCTGGAAGGGAAGGACTGTTGTCCCTTTAAGGGCTCTCTTCAGTGGGGAGTGGGGGGAGAGGTGGTGAAGGGATGGACAGAAAGGACAGGAAGACTTGGAAGCACTTTTTTTTTTAACTATAGTAATTAAAATGTGTATTTTAGATAAGGGAGGTCTTTTGAAGGATTTATTTAAAAAACTGTATGTCTGAAGATCCACGCATTTAAGGCTAAAGATGATTGTGCATCTAAAACTCTATGCAAGCATTTTTTAGAAATGTGATTTTATAATCTTCACCAGCTCACTAATGAAATATTTTTAAAGCAAATTTTAAACTAAGGTCCTGTAGACTGACATGTTCTGTGTAAATATTACATTAATGCACAACTGTTTTTGTCAGTAAAGTCAGAAACTGACAGTATAAAAATTTATTTGGGCATAAGCTTTCGTGGACAGCTGATGAAATGGGTTCTAGCCCACAAAAGCTTATGCCCAAATAATTTGTTAGTCTCTGAGGTGCCACAAGGACTTTTCCTTGTTTTTGCTGATACAGACTAACAGGACTACCACTCTGAAACCTGTCAGTATATACCTTGGGGTTGGCAAATGCCTGTTAAATGGCTTTATTACCCCTTGAATGTCTCTTTAACAGTTTCAATGTTGTGCTAATAGGTCTGGCAGGCTGGAGGTTTTTTCACTTTTAACTACTAGATTCCCTCCCAAGGAAGACTCACCAGGCTAGAGCAGCCATCTGTGGGAGCCTGCAGGAAGGGTCAGAACAGGGATAGGAAAAGAAGAGGATGGACACTAAGACCCAGTGGTGCCCCAAATTTTCAGGTGCCCTATGCAGCTGCCTATGTTGCCTATGCCTAAGGACGGCCCTGCTGAGATCAGTAGGAGTTAGCACCTAAATACCTTTGAGGATCTGAGCCTTAGTGTCTCTCTGTTTCAGGTTCCCATCTGTAAAATGGAGATGGTAAGAATACATTTCTATATCACCTGGATGTTAGGAAGATAAATACTACAACAAAGTTACTGTGCAGCCTGGGAGCATGAGTCAGAGTTTCTTGACACATCCACAGAGAAGATCTCCAATGTCAGGCTGCACCACAGTCTCGAGGTCTCTCTGAAACAAATTGCTGTGGGTGGAGAACAAAGCTGCACCAGCAGCAGGAGAGGAGCTTCAGCTGTACCCTCTTCTATGCCCTCTTCCAGTAACAAAAAAGCTTTTGTTAAATGTAATTATTCCAGGGACTTTGCATGCCTATGCTAACCCTTCAATGAAGAGATTGTAAGGTCACAGTACATAAAGTCTGTCCAATGAAGTGGGCTGTAGCCCACTAAAGTTTATGCTCAAATAAATTTGTTAGTCTCTAAGGTGCCACAAGTACTCCTGTTCTTTTTTCAGATACCACGGTTACATATAAATAACATAGCTAAAATCACACATCATGAATAACTAATGAATAGTTGAAATAAACAGCCCAGAGGCTGAATATTGCTTGTACATGCTATTCAGTGAATGTAACAATGAATATGTTGTAAACAAGGTTCGCTTACAAACCAAGGAAAGGATTCAATTTGCAGCTAAAATATTTTCAACAAATGATTCAACCAGCTCCTATCGGGAGCTACACATTCCTATTACCATCATCATTTGGGAGTGCACCAAGGACAACATTGTTTTGGCAGGATCATCCTTAAGAGGCCCTGGTCAGCATCAGGACTGTCCTTAGGCATAAGCTGCGTAGGGCATCTGAAAATTTGGGATACCACTGGGTCTTATCCACCCTCTCAGCTTTTCTATCCCTGATCTGACCCTTCCTGCAGCCTCCTACAGCTAGGTGCTGCAACCTGGTGACTCTTACTCCAGCAGGACTTAAAATGAAAAAGCCTTCCAGCCTCCAACCTATTATGAACATAGAAACGTTTAAGGACCATCAAGTTTATAACGCCATTAACAGGCATTTGCCAACCCAGGTATATACTGTCAGTTTCTGAATTTAACTGACAAAAACAAGTATGTCATTACTGTAGTATTTTCTCAAAACATGATAGTCTACAGGACCTTAGTTTAAAATTTGCTTTAAAAATATTTCATTAGTAAATTGGTAAAGATTATAAAATCTCTAAAAAAAAAAAATCCTTGCAATCTGAGTATTCATCTTTAGTTTTTTTTGCTTGAAACTTCAGACAGTTTTTTAAATAAATTCTTCAAAAACCATCCTTATCTAAAATACATATTTTAATTTTAATTACTATAGTAAAAAAAAACTTGCTTCCAAAGTCTTCCTGTCCTTTCTGTCCATTCCTTTTGCCTTTCACCCACCTTCCCCCTTGAAGAGAGCCCTTAAAGCAACAACACCCCTTTCCTTCCAAATAGCTGGACAAAGAGTTTCCCTTTCTTTACTTCTGACTATCTAATGAACTAGTTTTAAGAGAACCCTCCAGCAAAATCAGAACCTTAGTAAGATATAAAATCCCTTGTTATACCTAAAATCTTTGGAAACGTATTTTTAAAGTTGGTGAAATTTCATAAACATGTCTATTGTTATGGAGATCACACAAAGTAAAATTAGTGTTCCTTTTTTCTAAAAGCAATGCACATTGGTATGAACACACTAAACATCTGTGACTGATTAATTTAAAATAATGTCTTTGTATCAGTGAGTTAAATATGTAGCAATCTGGAATGATTACTTTATGAAGGCTTAAGAGTACATTTAAAATATAAAATCAGCTTAGAAATACTGATCAAGAAAATGTAAAACAGAGAAGAGCTGCATCATGTATTCCATAATATTTAATGTTATATTCAGCAAGACAGCTGATTCATCCTTACTACAAAGTTTTTGCAAATAAATCTCTGACAAACTTCAGGGCATATCAAAAAACTAGTGACAGACATCTTTTATTCCCAAGTTTAGTGCTTTTAGTTAGTTATCTTCTGCATGTCCATTCTGTGCGAAGGAGAGGGTATGCGGGTCTCTGCGGGGAACTGTGACTCTCCGCAACTGTGAGGCAGGCAGGGCATCTCTCTATCCTTTGCTGCCTCTTCTTCCCCCAAGCCCAGGCTACCGTCGGGCATAGGGGCACCAGTTTAATAACACTGCATAGGGCCCCATAATAAGAAGGGCCCTGGTCAGCAGACCTTCTCCTTTCCACCATCCTCAGGGAATGAATCAGGATCAGTGGCCTCCTGAAGGAGAGGACTAAAAAGGTTTCAGGGCCCTGGCAGACATGCTTGCTTCCCAGTGCAATTACTGTAAATCAGTCATTAAAATATAAAGAGTGAATCTGGAAGGAGCTGACTAGGTTAGATTTTAAACTTCTCTCCCGCAAAAAAGAAAACTTTAGGAATCACATTCTTGACATTATAGTTTGTCAGTTTGTTTTCAGAAGTTTATCATAGAAAAGAACATCTCTCTGCTTCATATTATGTTACAAATAACTGTGTTTTAGCATAATAATAATAAACTATGTAGACAATCTATTCCAGAATTGTCATAATGTCCCTTCACAAACCCTTTAGTCTGGAAATTTTAAAGCAGAACTATGGAGAGGGATGCAGTAAATCTGTCATGCATTGTCAGGAATAGAAGCTTTTCCCAGGCGCGCATATTTAAGTCCAATAAGTAGTAATGAGAGTTATGGATGCATGTTACATGGAGAATTGAAAGTCTTTAACAAGTCAGGAATAGAAGCTTTTCCCAGGCGCGCATATTTAAGTCCAATAAGTAGTAATGAGAGTTATGGATGCATGTTACATGGAGAATTGAAAGTCTTTAACAAGTCAGGAATAGAAGCTTTTCCCAGGCGCGCATATTTAAGTCCAATAAGTAGTAATGAGAGTTATGGATGCATGTTACATGGAGAATTGAAAGTCTTTAACAAGTAAAGTACATGAGGCTTACTGTGGCAGTGACACAGATTAATGCAATTCATTTATCACAGGTTGTAGACTGTCCTGCTGCCAACATGCCAATAGGGCAGGAGGTGAAATTGTACCTGAACTGGTAGCAAACTGACAGGGCAGGCTGGTAATTATTATCTAAATCTAGATTTTACTAGCCATTTTATGGGTCATGGAATATCTAGAGACACACATGTTTTATACCTTGAGATTGAAGGCGTTGACCTACCAAGTCAGCCGTAAAGCCATCATTAAGATAAATGCAGTGTGCCTACAAAGACTTAAGTAGAATGGAGCAGGATGTTTTATTACTGAAGGCTTTTACCTCTCCCACATATTCCCATTGTACTGAAGAACCTATTAAGAAATAGCACGTGATTCCAATCATCCTAATGATTCCAAATAAACTATAAATAAATGCATTGATTTTATAAAGTTAATGTTTATTTAACTGTACTGACATCTATTTTGCCAATTGATTCAATAAGGTGAATGAAATCAAATCTCATCTGATTTTCTGTATATACATTTTTAATTTAATTTCAGCAATCATCTGTTTTAACTTATGATCTGATTCTGCAGAGGCTTCTGCACATGCTTAAGTTTAAGTACCAGAACATTTCTACTGAGCTCAGTGGGACTACCCACATGTTTAAAGTTAAGTTTTTGCAGGATTCAGGCCCTAATTTGTATAACTGATAGTGATAGCCAAATACATTATGTTGTTATTACAGAACACACAGACAAATAAACACACTGTATTCACATGCCACCAGAAACCTCACTTCTAGGAGACATAGCTGCATCTACAGAGTGCAGGAGCAATGCGATTTACTAGATATGCCATCTTTCAGTCTTTGCATTTTCAAGTAGCTCCTGTTCTCAGGGGAAACCAAACTGGGACTAAGTATTACTCTGATATTTTTTTTATGTAGTGGCTCTCATTATTTACACTTTATTCAACCTGTAGACACCCAACACTTACCAAACTTAGGACACGTCTACACTACACGCCGGATCAGTGGGTAGTGATTGATCTATCGGGGATCGATTTATAGCATCTAGTGTAGACACAATAAAATAGATCCTGATTGCTCTGTCATTGAATCCGGAACTCCAGGATGGAGAGAGGTGAAAGTGGAATCGACAGGGGAGCGGCAGTGATCGACTCGCCTCCGTCCTCACGGCCAGGTAAATCGACCTAAAATACCGATATGTAGCATATCTTAGGTCAACCCACACTCCACCAGTGTAGACTTAGCCTTAGATTTAATTGAACAATTTGATTGTAAAATGATTGAGGATTAATGTCGAACATTCAGCAGAAAAACACTGTCCTAAGTGAGCAACAAGCACATATGTGTATGCTTTCCAGTGCTGAAAGCATTTACATCTTTTATATGCCATTTCTCTTTTATGTACCCGACAAACAAAATATACTCTCCTGGATCACTCACTTAGAAAATTCATCTAATTTATCAGATGATTGTTCAGTAGATTATAGAAAACTTCTCATATAGTGGACATAGTTATAAAGCTACCTTCTGCCTTGTAACCGGTAGGTAAAATATTATTAATGATATACCCCCATTATAACTGAAGGGAATAGGTACTCATACCAGTAACATCATTGCTCCCAGTACAAAGGAAGACGCTTGAATTGTTCCCTCTGCTTGATGTTTACATGTGGAAATTGGAAATAGTGTAAACAAGAAGGAAAAGCATACAAAATGAGTGAATTCAATTACTGAGTCAATCTTTAACTTTAAAAACAATACCAATGAAGAAAAGAATCATGTCCCACACACTAAATTTTTGTAGGGTTGCCCCGACTGCTCTGTTTCCATTGAGTTACTGGTTGTATTTGGAATAAACAATTTTCAATAATCTCACCCTTAACTGAAGACCATAAATAGACCCTCATCAGGTTCTCCCTTTTGGGTTCTGAGACCAATTTTCCTTACTCTGAAAGGTGAAGATTTAGTATGTGTTCAAGGCCACAGTATGATGGCTGTATATTACACCATGACTTTGGTAACAAAACAAATAATAAAAAAAAATTCCCCTATGAAATATCTACCCAAGCCAATCTGTTACTGAGTGAACTTTTTCTATGACTTTTGGCATGTTCAGAGTACTGAAATACAGAGTATAGGAAGTGATCTGCGTTTTTGAGTGGCGTTAAACTATTAGCTAGTATTATTAAATGATTGAAAACACTTTTATTTTAAAATAAAATATATTTTGTTTCAATAATGTGACCAATGATTTTTCTATAAAATCATATTTGTGTTTTGACACAGTCATGACATAGCCCTCATTAGCCATGGCAAACAAGCATCGCTGGTCATTTCCCAGAATTAAGAAGTGATGCAAAATTCAGATTACCGAAAAAGAAGCGGAATTTAACTTTCATTTATGGAGAAATGAAGTAATACAGATGCCCTACTAGAAAGCTTCTCTGGAAACTCCCAATCTAATCCTGTCATAATCCACACTGATGTACATAAAAAATCAGTCAAAAGCTACATACACTAATAGGACCAAGTTTCTAGATATTGTTATAAGCAAAGGAGGCACCAAAATCTGATACCAAAACACAGCAAGGAAAACTGGCTTGACCGCTGAACAGAACCCCAGTTTAATCTAGTCTGTCTATTTCTAATTGTGTAGTGGAAAACTTTAAATGGAGGAAATAGCTGCTGTTAGACAAGCATTCAGATTTGTATTAAGGATAGATAATATTAGAGTAAATTAAAAGGACATGTGTGATAAATCCTCTGTCCCAAATCTGGACCTTAGCATCCAAAATTTGGGGGCTTAACATGAAACTCCCCCCAAGCTTATACCCAGCTTGGCTCTGATCTCGCTGCCACCAACCAGGATTCAGTGCCTGGTACACTGAAGCCCCCCAAAATCGTCCCTGGGGGACCCCCCAAGACCCAGAACCCCGGGTCTCCTATCTCAAACGGGAAAACAAGTTCCTCCCCCTTGTCTCCTCATTATCTGATCCCCAGCTTCCCTCCCTGGTGAGGCTGGGCGATGCAGTAATTAGCTCCTTGAATACAAAACAAGAGGCCATCAACCTCTCCCTAAGGCGAAGCATTCAAAACTAGTAAAGCTAACATTGAAGAGATTTTCCACTCCCCCTTCCCTGTAGCCTAACCAGAGAAAAACCAAAAACCTCAACCAGGTTTTTAAAAAGAAACTTTATATAAAAAGAAGAGAAAATACAGAAAAATATAACCCACTGCATTAAGATGTCAATTACAGGCTCTTGCTTATAAGAATTAGGAATACACGTCTGATTCAAAAAATAGCCAATTTAACCAGTCCAGCAATTACACACATGTAAATACACTTACAATATCAACCTATTGCTTTCCTTTGTACTCACACTTGGTAACAGAAGATTAGAAGAAGCTTGGAGATAGAAGGAAAGTGCTCTTCACCACAGCCGGAGAAAAAAAGACACCAAGTTCCTTTCCTCCCAGACTTTAAAAAAATCAGTGTCTCCTGATTGGTCCTCTGGTCAGGTGCTTGATTCCCCCTGTCCAACCTTACAGGTAAAGAAAATTAACCCTTACCTATCTACTTATGACAACATGACTATTTCAAACACAGCAGGCACCAGCCTTAGAAACCTTGGATGTCATCTACTGAGATCCTGGCCCTCAGAAGGGTTGGAATTCAGACCTTTCCCTGACAGCTGGTTTCCCAGTGACTTCTGATCTGAGAGCATGGCTACACTTACATTTTTGCAGCGCTGGTAGTTACAGCTGTGGTTGTACAGCTGTGTAGGGCCAGCGCTGCAGTGTGGCCACATTTGCAGCATTTGCAGCGCTGTTGGGAGTGGGCATGTGGGCAGCTATCCAGCGTTCAAGTGGCGCAATGTGCTTTTCAAAAGAGGTGGGTGAGGTGGAGTGTGACAGGGAGCTTGCGGAAGACAGAGAGAGTGATTTTGGAGCAGACACTGTGACAGCTCCCTGCCTTGCAAGTTCAAAAGAGGGGGGGTGGAGTGTGACAGGAGCGTCGGGGAGACAGAGAGAGTGGATTTTTGGAGCAGACACTGTGTGACAGCTCCCTGCCTTGCAAATTATGGCCATTTCCCCCACCCCTCTCTCAATCACTCTTAAATGTAAAAAGGCTTCAGACCAGATAAGCAGCTTCTCTGATGACTCCCTCCCCCCCACCCCCGCCGTGCTGTTTGTCTCCTCAAGCAAACAGCTGTGAAACATTCCAAAGCCTCGGCTCGCTGGCTTGCTGCAGCAAAAAGCAGCTGTGTTTGTTTTTTAGATAAGTATCTCCGGGAGTACCTCCCGTTTGTTGTATACAGGAATTGTGGGACACCTCCTAATACCCTGGAGGCCAATAACAGCACTGGTGAGTGTCCACACCTGATGAGCAGTGCTGCATCAGCAGCGCTGGGCATTCGCTACACCCGTAGCGGACCAGGTGTACAGCCAGCGCTGCAGGAAGGGAGTTGCAGCGCTGGCTGAGCTCTGTAAGTGTGACACCTGGTAAGTTGCAGCACTGTAACCCCCTCACCAGCGCTGCAACTTGCAAGTGTAGCGAAGCCCTGAGTTCAAATGAGCCTTTCTGTTTATGATTGTTGGTCCTTTAAATCTGGGGAAGGCAAGTAGCTTCAGTGACCATTTTGCATCTAATTAATACAAGCTCAGTTGGGAAATATTCATCTGGGAAATGAATATTCATACCTTTGATTATGTTCTCTCTGTCCTTCTCTTTCTGTAATCTCCTATCTAATAATACTATCCAGTACTTTTATAGAGTTTTCACCAGTAGATTTCAAAGTGCTCTACAAAGGGAGGTAAGTATCATTATCTCCATTTTACAGATGGGGAAAATGAGACATAATGTGGTGAAGTTACCTGCCTACCAGACCAGTGGCAATGTCGGGAATAGTAACCATGTCTCCTGAATCCCTGTCCAGTGCTCTGTTCACTGGGCCAGACTGCCTCTAAGTGGATCTAATTTTATGAAAATAATTGTACTGTACTCTTGAAGTGTTTTGCAAAATAACTGAAAAGCAAAAAACACATTTTCCCCCTCCTTTTCACCTTAATTTCTTCTCTGGCTCCTCTTTCCATATCCACGTTCTATATTCTTTACTGCTCAACAGTTACTTTGTGTAAGACAAGAGAATTAATTGTCAAGATTAATCAATTGTCAAGATGGAAGCTGCAATCATTCTCAACTTAGCAAAATCATTAGCTGTTAACATTGAAGAAATGCAAAATACTTGGCAGCAATAACTTATTAATTTCACAGTGAGAGTGGATAGCCTTTGGGAGCAGCTTGAGGGTAGAGAACAGCTGGTGGCTACAGTACAGGGCTCAAACATTACTGTGCAGAAATGCTTGCAGTCATTCGAAGATAAAGTTATGATCTGGGAGAAAATAATGAAGATGATGAAAAAGGTAATAGACACAAGAAGATAAGGATAATTGGACTGCCCGAGGGAACAGAAAGCCAAGATCTTATGGAGTTCTTTTTCTGGCTACAAAATACTTGAAATCTGGGAAAAGGGGACAGATTCAAAATAGAAAGAGCAGGCTTTTGTATTTTGGCAAGGCTGGCATGCGCCCGAGATCAATAATTGTTGAACTTCATAACTATAGTGACAGAGAGCTGCAGCTATTAAAATTAAAAATGTTACATACTAAAGGGCAAATATATCCTTCTTCCAAGACTTTTCTCCACATCTGCAGCACCACTGTTTTCCCTGTGCCACCTACACAAAACAGAAATATGGTCGTTCTCATTCAATTCAACTTTCCCTAAAACACAGACATAAAAGATTAGACTCTCTCAACTTGATCCTCCTGACAGAGCTAAAGAAGAAATGCTAGTATGCTACAGTGATAGATATATTAGAGATGTGTGGATGTGTGGCCTCTCAGAGCCAATGATGCTATATCTGACCTAAGTTCTTTGCGGGTAATCATGCAGTGCAAGTCTTTCAAAATCTGTCTTCAGCCTCTTCTACTGGGCAGCATAAATTTCATGTCCCTCAGTTACATCATTTACGTGTGATGCATTCAGTGATTGTTCCTTTCTGGTCAAGAAAACTTTGTCATGCCAAAGTACGTAAAATTCCATAAGTTGACTCATCTGTTGAAGTGGAGACTTCCACGTGATATGGAGGGTTTTATCTTTAGTTTGTCTCAGATGAGTGTCATGAGCTTGTGTAGAGTGATTTAAAGCGGGTGTGTAAAGTTCTTATACGTCTTGGTAAAGTCACAATATCTACTGAGTGTAAAGCAGTGACACACAATCTTTATCAGCCAAATAGCTATTTTTGTTTGTGAACACAGTCTCCTAGGTAGAGAAGAATGTAACATGTTTGTTTAGTCTGGTCTACCTTTTCAACGGTGGCTAGTGATTTGGGTTGCTTCGGTTTTTGGGTGCTCATATTGAGATCCTTTGAAGAAATATAAAGTATTTGGATTTTCATACACATTAAATGAGCTCTAAAGGATGATTGCTTGTAATTTTTTTAAACGATAGCACTTCAAGAAATTAAAAATAGATGATATTTGCTTTGTGACTTGTTGTACATTTTTAGAGTATCAAACATTTATTTTGGTGGCAAGAGGTTGCACAATTGTTTACTTAGATTTAGTTGATGCATCCTTAATAAAATATCTTAAGCTTAGTGTTTATATACATATAATTATACAACAATAAGGGCTGGTTTACACTGTAGGGGGGATCAAACTAAGATATGCAGCTTCAGCTACGCTATTCGCTATTCACTATTTGTGTAGCTGGTCGAAGTATCTTAGTTCAACTTACCTGGCCATCCTCATGGCAGTGAGTCGATTGCCGCAGCTTCCCCGTCGACGCTGCTTACTCCTCCTGCTGAGGTGGAGTACGGGCGTCGATTCACGGATAGATTTATAGCATCTAGACGAGATGCAGTAAATCAATCCCTGATTGATCGATTACTACCCGCCAATCCGGCAGGTAGTATAGGCATACCCTAAGTGAATAAGTAATCAAACATGTAAACGTTGATAAAGTTAAACCATTTACTGTGTTTGTGTTTCCTGATACTGTAGTAGGTTATTATTCCCCTTTTCTGTTGCTTTTCTCTCTGTTTGTAATTTTGAAAAATGAAACTTGTAAAAGGTTCCAAAGATCAGATGAAGATTGAGTACTATTGGATTGTTTATGAAAACTTTGTTGTATATATATTTTTTGACTGCAGATCTAATGCATTTGAAGTGCTTGCACTCGATGGAGTTAGTACTGGGATACTTCAGTTTTATACAGCGCAGGAGTGTGCTGACTGGCTGAGAGCATTATCAACTAACATCTCTGATTTGACACTTCAAAATGTATGTTACTTTCTGCATATTTTCCTTCATTTGCTATATTTAAATTATTTTTAATTTCCCAAGCATAGTATAATAATTTGTATATAAGGTATAATATGTAAAACAAAAGAACGAGGGGGAAGAAATGAAATTGTAGTAGCATAACACTTTACCTTGAAGTCTCCAAGAAAATACAACCTTATTTTGTAATAGAGAACAATAGAACCTCAAGGTGACTTTATTACTTTCAAAATTTTTGTAGGGCCCAATCAGAAAAGTCTTTTCATTGACTTCTTTGAGTTTTGGATGAGGCCTTAATATATTCTTTTTAAATTCTTGCAGTTAAAGTATGCTTGAAATCTGGTTTTAGAAGTGTGCATTACTTGTTTTGGAAATATGTGAAGGGAAACTTTGTAACTAAAGCAGTGTAATTTAGGGCTGGTCTATATGCAGTTTTTCTACTGCTATAATGAGTTTAGAAACTGATGTAGCTAAAGCATTACAATCCCTAGTGTGGTCCCCAGTAAAAAGGTGCTTGTATTGGAATTAAGATATTGCTGTAAATTTAAAAGTAAAGTTTGTAATGCCGGGGCTCGTGGGGCACACCTATGGGGCACACCTGCCAGGGCTCAGGGTTTTTCCCCTTTTGCCCCATGGGAGGCATCTGAAATCCTGAACCCCACCACCCTGCCAGAGGGCAGAAGCACTGAGCTCCCCTCCCCACCAATCCGTTAGGCAGAGAAGGGAGCCATGGTGGGCTCCGGGAGCTGCCCTTTAACTGTAAAAGGGTTGCATGTGGTTTGCAAGTCACGATTTGGCCATCCCTGCTATATGCCACAATATTTCATATCTCCACCAACTTTATGTTACTGATCACTAGAGTAACACAATAGTACATCTGATGTGCACATAAATTCCCATTCCTTGTTGGGAAGGTTATGATCAAATTCCCTTAACAGTCTGTGTCAGACTCACAGTCTGGGGAACATCTCAACAAGCCTGAAAATTAAGCATTGCTCTGTTGGGAATATACTTTTCTGGTTATCAGTACATACAGTGGAGTGAGAGTTCAACCAAAAAGGATCTATTTAGATGCCATACTGATGCCAGGAGACAATACTAATATCGGCAATACCAGCATAGGCCTTTCATCCCAATCAGGAACTTCAGCTAGTTGCAAAGCAGTGACCTAATTCGCAGAAACATTTTCAGCAAAGTCAAGCTGTCAGGGGACCTGGGGTGGTAATGTTATCTTTGAGTATGAAGAAGTCAGCTGTTGTCTACCAATAGCATGTGTCTGAATTATTCTGATGCTACTGTGCAGACAGTTACTTCTGAGGAGAAAGATGGAGATGAGGGGCATGAAAGAGGAACTAAAGAGTCATGATGAGGAAGAACAGGATATGGAGGAGGAGTCTACATTGACTCTTTCAGCACTACTAATTACTGCATAATCCATAATGAGCTTCATGTGAAAAGCTTGATAGTAACTATCATATTTACAAACAGAACACATGCTGCAGTTTTCCTGAAGGAGTCCTCTCCCCATCCCAGTTCTTTTGCTTTTCCCATTATCCTTTCCACCAGTGTGGCACTCTGTGCTTCATCCACTTAAGACCACTCAGAGGATTCAGGGAGCCTGGGGCAAAGTGGGGGAGTTGCGGTGCTTGTACTCACCCGACGGAGGTCTGGGTCTTCAGCGGCATTTCGGCGGCAGGGCAGGGCCTTCTGTCGCTTCATGTCTTTGGCCGCAGTGAAGGCCCCACCACCACCGAAAAGCCACCAAAGACCCAGTGTTGCCTGTGCGTTTCCACTATAGAGGCCCATTTCAAAGTACTTAAACTTTTCTCAAAATCTCAACCTCTTACCTAAAATTAGTTTGTTCTTTTTTTAAAAATTAAATAAAAAATTGCTTTGAAAACCATTGTTTCTATACCATTTTATTAAACAGCCCTAAATCCTCAGTAGAAGATTAAATAAACTTAAAATTTGGCCTCAGAATAAGGACATAATTCCTAGATCATGGATGTACCTTTCATCTGATCAGTGAACACTGGATTTGAGTAGGATGAATTATAAGAGTTTAAAAATTTATCCTTTATACTTCTATATTGGATGATAAGTGATAGCATTATATAACCCACAATTCCACTGACAATTTATATGTATGTGTATATAGAGTAAGGTGAAACTCCCATTGAGCAGATAACATCTCATGTTTTCAATATATGCACAAGTGTGCCAAACAAAGCACAATGAAATTTCAGGTGTACTAGGCAGAGGATTATGGAATATAATCTGTGAAACTGCATATGAATGGAGACAGGAGACAAGGAATCTTGCTTTCCTACCCACACTAGGTGTTGTGTATGTGGATTAAGGCTGGTCCTTGAAAAAAATCCTGACTCCTTCTATAAACCATGAAAATCGCACATGGAATAAGACAAAGATTTCTGCCTCATGGATTGCACCTTATGCATTACACAGTGTTCTGCTGCTGTCTAGCAAGTAGTAGCACATGAGAGTAGACAACTAGATGCTTCCCCACCCCTACCCCCACCACCTGCAAAAAGTTGAAGAATTGCATTATAAATAAAGGAAACATTGTATTGGAACAGAAGCTCATTTATCTCATTTTATTAAAGTGGACAAATTTAGTCAAACTACTCATTAAAGTGCTATTCTGCAGCTATTATTTTATCATATTTTAACTAGTGCATGGAATGTCTTTGCGTCTTTATTTTTTTATAAACATGAATTCCATATAGAAAAAAACTATATTAAAAAAAGAGGTTGCAAAAGGAAGCACTCAGAAGTCAGGAAGTGACGAAGATAAGGTTGCATGTGCAACCATGAACTTCCCCCAATATGAATGCATTAAAATATAGTAATTATATGATCACTTAATCATTCCCTGTGTCACTTCATTCTTTGGGTAGTGAACTGGGCTAGGGTCCAAAGAATCCTTCCTTATTCATTGTACTAATTGTATGGTATGTCATGCATGAGGCTGTTGTCCACAGTATTGATCCATGGTACTGATCTAATGTATTATACAAATACATTAGAAGCAAGAAGAAGACCAAGGACAGAGTAGGTCTGTAATTCAACGAGGGGAGGAAAGACAATAACAGAATATGTGAAAATGGCGGAGATGCTTAATGACTTCTTTGTTTCAGTTTTCACCAAGAAGGTTGGTGGCACATCTAACATAGTGACTGCCAGTGAAAATGAGATAGGATCAGAATCTAAAATAGGAAAGAAAAAGTCAAAAATTACTTAGACAAGTTAGATGTCTTCAAATCACCAGGGCCTGATGAAATACGTCCTAAAATACTCAAGGAGCTGATTGAGGAGATATCTGAGCCATTAGCAATTATCTTTGAAAAGTCATGGTAGACAGGAGACATTCCAGAAGACTGGTAAAGGGTAAATATAGTGCCTATCTATAAGAAGACAAAAATAAGACAACCTGGGGAATTACAAACCAGTCAGCTTAACTTCTGTACCTGGAAAGATAATGGAGCAAATAATTAAGCAATCAATTTGCAAACACCTAGAAGATAATAAGGTGATAAAGTCAGCATGGATTTGTCAAGAACAATCATGTCAAACCAACCTGACAGCTTTCTTTGACAAGCTTTGTGGATGGGGAGAAGCAGTAGATGTGGTATATCTTGACTTTAGTAAGGCTTTTGATACTGTCTTACATGACCGTCTCATATACAAACTAGGAAAATACAATCTAGATGGAGCTACTATAAGGTGGTTGCATATCTGGTTGGAAAATCATTCCCAGAGAGTAGTTATCAGTGGTTCACAGTCATGCTGGAAGAACATAATGAGTGAAGTCCCACAAGGATCGGTTCTGGATCCGGTTCTGTTCAATATCTTCATCAATGATTTAGATAATAGCATAGACAGTACACTTATAAAGTTTGCAACTGATACCAGGCTGGGAGGGTTGCAAGTGCTTTTGAGGATAAGATTAAAATTCAAAATGATCTGGACAAACTGGAGAAACGGTCTGAAGTAAATAGGATGAAATTCAGTAAGGACAAATGCAAAGTACTTCACTTAGGAAGGAAAAATCAGTTGCTCACATACAAAATGGGAAATGGCTGCCTAGGAAGGAGTACTGCAGAAAGGGATCTGGGGGTCATAGTGGATCACAAGCTAAATATGAGTCAACAGTGTAATGTTGTTGCAAAAAAAGCAAACATCATACTGGGATTTATTAGCATGAGTATGGTAAGGAAGACACGAGAAGTAATTTTTCTGCTCCGCTCCGCGCTGATTAGGCCTTAATGGGAGTATTGTGTCTAGGTCTGGGTGCCACATTTCAGGAAGGATGTGGACAAATTGAAGAAAGTCCAGAGAAGAGCAACAAAAATGATTGAAGGTCTAGAAAACATGACCTATGAGGGAAAATTGAAAAAAAAAATGGGTTTGTTTAGTCTAGAGAAGAGAAGACTGAAAGGGGACATGATAACAGTTTTCAAGTACATAAAAGGTTGTTACAAGGACGAGGGAGAAAAAATGTTGTTCTTAACCTCTGAGGATAGGACAAGAAGCAATGGGCTTAAATTGTAGCAAGGGTGATTTAGGTTGGACATTAGGAAAAACTTCATAACTGTCAGAGTGGTTAAGCACTGAAATAAATTGCCTAGAGAGGTTGTGGAATCTCCATCATTGGAGATTGTTAAGAGCATGTTGGAGAAACACCTGTTAGGGATGGTCTAGATAATACTTACACCTGCCTTGAGTGCAGAGGACAGGACTAGATGACCTCTCGAGGTCCCTTCCAGTTCTATGATTCTATGGTACACCTTGCCATGAGCACATCCGAATTGCTATAAAATAAAAATTACAGTAATGATTTTTCTTCCTTCTCAGTCTGTAGGAGAAGTAGGTTGATTAGTTTATAGGAATCTTACACTCAGGGCAGTGAACTGAGGTCCAGGAGATTAGGTTCTGTTCCTACAACTACTGCAGTCTACATGTGCAATTTTGGACTAGTCACTTAATCTCTCTGTATTTAAGTTCTGTTTCTGCAATATAGGAGTAATTATATTTTATTTAAAAGGAGTGAAATCTATCACAAGTGTCAGGGAGACACAGAAAAGTCTAAATTAACAAAATCCATATTCGGTGCAGTCAGTTGAATGTTATATGGCAAGAGAGATGTGCAGCTTCACATTGAACAATGATCTAAAAAGAAATATTGGACAACTGCCTTCATCTCTGACCCATTCCAAATTGTGCACTGAGGCAAAACACTTAAGCACATTCTTAACTTCAAAGTTCTTAAACTCTGTTGAATTGGGGTGCAAGTGAGGAAGGTAATATGTATTTAAAGAGTGCATTTTAACACCGTCACATGAGGGGCAGAGCTAAATTTATATAGGCAATCTTAATTTTGTCAGTTCCTGACTTCTGAGGGCTTCATTTTGCCACCTTCATTTTCTTTTAACCTTGTATTTTTGTATAGAAATGTTTATAAATGTGTATTAAATATGTCCTTGATAGTGAAATAATATGACAAATGATAGCATCAATATATTAACCAGTCTGACTATTCTTTAATCTCTGTTTTTCTGCAGATGAAAATGGCAAATAAATGCTGCTCTCTATCAGACCAGGTAAGATTTTAATTGCATTGTCCATAAATATTTACCATTAATTTAATCTCTTTAAAAATTACTGGAAAAAAAATCTGCCTCCGTGCAGTTGCTTTAGGATGCAAAAAGTTTGGAGCTACATGTAGACAGATACTCAGTTTGTAAGTTCTAAATATACATTTTCTTTAGGTAAAACAGGTTTTAGATTCTGAGGGGCCCTACTTAACATTAAAGAATCTCATTAATTCACACTAGTAACTAAAAGCATCTATTGCAGATTAACCCAGTTTGTAAATTAGAAAGTAAGAACAAACATAATAGTAAAAAGTAAGGATACTCCATTACAAATGCACTCTGTTCATTTACTTTGAAAAGTATAATTTTAGTTTTCCTCCACAATTGTAAGAGTCTAGCAAGTGAATTGCATTCTGTTTTATACAAATAATGAAATCTTAGTAATATGATCTATCATTGCAGCAGCCTGCTATTAAATCCTTGCTGAGAAATGGGGAGAGACCACTTTTTGTTTTTATGAGTTGTTTTATGGGTTTTTAAATTGGTGAAGTGAGAATTAGCCAGGTTATGCTTCTAGAATAGAAATGATGTTCATAAACTGAACTGTACTGCAATCAAAGGCTGATTCTAAAATCATTCTAAAACTTGTTTAGAGTCAAACATAAGTTTATTATGTAATTAACAGCTCACACATTAGTTCATCTCTTACTTTGTTTTGTTATCTTGTTTGTAAAATCTTGTTGGGAGATTTATAGCAACTTTTAAGTGGTTTATCAAATTTCTAACCCACTAGCAAGTTTTGTATCTAGGAAACCACTTCACTTTTCTTATAGGAGAATCAATGTTATGCAGAATTAAATGACTCGAGAACTATTAAAGAATTTTAAGTGCAATAGAGAATGAGTCCAAAAGTTACATCAAAAACAAAATGAATGGATATTCCATTGAAATTTTAGTTTCTCACATAGTTCTTCCTCAGGAAACAGCCTCATATGAATAAAATATATAATTAAGAATAGCAAAAAAAATCATTGAAACTAGATGTCCGTTGCTAGATTATCTCTTGATTACTGATATTAAAGCAAATATTTGCAGACAAGAATATGCATCTTAAGACTCATTTTTGAAGTACTGCTATTTATTTAAATGACAATCCAATAAGGGTTGATGAGAGATATTCTGTATAGTTGGTTTGCCTGCCTGTGGTACTGTATCAGTAACAAGTACTACTGATAATGTAATTTGTGCTCCCATTGGTACCTAATGCACTTGAGAAGCACCTTTATGGATATGTGTGGATGCTAAAATCAAGCATAGGCTGAATAGTATCTGTTTTATAACTTACTATGTGAAAGGTTGAATAAGAAATTCTGTTTGTATTTTATTAATTAGCAAAGGGGCAAATCTTGGACACTGCCTGTGTATGAAATTTCCATTGAAATCAACAGGAGTTTCGCTGAAGGAGGGTTTTCAGGATTCGGTGCAAATGCTCTAGTTCAAGATATTAAATGGATAAGGACAATGAGGCAGAGTTAAGGATGAGCTTTTCCCCTTAATTCCTGACTTTTGCAAGTGATTTATTTCTTAATTTTAATGTTGCATCAATATGAATTTAGTATATATACCTTTGTTTTTCAAAAGAAATACTTGTCTCTGCAATATTTGATAGAGCAATGCTGTTTCCATTCAAGATACCAAACATATTATAAGAAACTAAATCAGAATATTAATTTCAGAAACAGCAAAAGCTAATGTATGCCTATAAATGATTCTGCTGGGGAAGGTACTGTGCAAAAAGGGGGAAAAAATAAAGATTATATAGAACCTGGCAAGGTGAAGTGAATAAAAGAACAACAATATGACTTTGAAATGTCCTATGAAATTGTGCCCTAAAGAAATGTTCAACCAAATATGAAACTCTTATGTTCTTTCACCAGGGAATGTGGTTATTTGGACTTGGGAAAGAAAACTTTCCAGTAATAAATGAAAATGGTGGGCAGAAAAAGATTTGAGATATTTAAGATTAATGGAACCTATCAGTGCTAAACTACATAGGTTTGTGAATCTTATGGCATCTGACTGTAAAGGGGGATAAAACTTACAGGGTACATGATGAAAAAACTATTTGAGAAAGTGAAGGAGATTTGAAAAGCTACTTTGATGTGAATTTGTGAAAGGATATTTGTGTATTTTAAGGCTTAGAAATACTTACAAAAATAAGATGGACGCTTTCTGTGGAGTGAGTTTGTTTGTTCGTGAGCATGAGCATTCCTGTATAGTTAGCTAGGGTATATGGCTTTCATTTCTGTTTCATTCTGGAACCACAGTTTTCCCCATGAATTTTAAATCCCCAAGTTCATGTATCATATTATTGTCTTCTGAAGACTCTACCTATTCTTGTCCTGTCAGTGTAGGTACTCCACCTTCCTGACAGGTGGTAGCTGTGTCAATGGGAGAAACCCTCTTGTCAGCATAGAGCTCTCCACATCGGGGGGGTTAGGTCGGTATGTACTTCATCACATCTTCATTGTCATCTTCACTTTGCATTGGAACCTGAAATAAGAATTGCATCTGTGTTGAAAACCCACCAAATCTTAATGACAGCAGTTTATTCTAGACAGTCTGTGCTCATGCTAGGGTGAGACATGCCTTGGAGAGAACTGTGGTGTTGGGGACTATGCTTTTAGTGTCTGGACTTCCAGAGATGAAGTCTACGGGGGTTTTGTAGAAGCTCGTGTTGTTATTCAGTCAGTTGAAACGGGTAACAGAATAAAGCAGATCTTTTTTCTAGCACCTTAAGCACTGAAGGATCACTGAACACCACAGAGTACCAGGAGTAAAAATGAACTAAGAAAATACCTAGACTGGAAGAATGGAGCAGTTAAAAGCTCCACTCAGTGAAACTCACTTGAAACATGGGAGATAACTGGAGAAGCTTTAAAGAGCACTTTATTCTATAAATGCAAGCAATGGGTGCCAGCACAAAAGATGACAGTGAGAAGGTAGCCTTATTTCTGACAATAGCTAGTTCTGAAGCACTTGGTATGGTTAATAGTTTTCAGTTAACTTGGGTAGGGGCTAACTATGAAACTGTACTATAAAAATTTGGTGAGTACTGCACTTCATATCAAAATGAAACATGAGAGAGAGATGTTTAAACAGGGAGAACAAGAAGAAGGTGAAACCATAGAAGAATTTGTTACTGATCTGAGGCTGAAGAGCCAATCTTGCAATTTTGGGAAGCTGAGTCTCTGACAAGAGGCCAGAATGTGGCTGGGGTCTGGAATAAAATACTCAGAAATAGACTACTGGAAGAAGAAACCCTTGACAGAGCAATTAAAATTTGCCAAGCAAAGAAAGTTACACAGTGCATATGAAGGATGGACACTGCTCTGACATTATAGACATGATAGAGAATCCCAAATACTACATGAAAAGAATCATGAGGCAGAAAAACATGTGAACCTCAAAGTTGGAGTCAAGGAAAAACAGCAAATGGATTTACACACACTGTGGCAATCAAGCAGGAGTGGTGATTGAACGTTTGTCAACTCCATTGTCTTATAAAAATCCTCGGAGTTACTTCGGACCAATGGATCACCAGTAATGAGATCCTTGAAAGAACCGGCCTACAGTCTATGCAGACTATGCTAGACATTCACAGGCTTCACTGGCTAGGAAATGTGGAGCACATGCCTCAAGATCATCTGCCATACTCTATGGCCAACCTACAAACTGCCTGAGACACAGAGGAAGGCCAAGTATCAGAGGGGTAGCCGTGTTAGTCTGGATCTGTAAAAGCAGCAGAGAATCGTTCCGATAGAGTGTCAAAGTCAAGCAAAGTCTCAAGAAATTTAAGATTCCCACTGTAAACTGGAAAAATCCTGCCCACAATAGCTGAGTTTGGAGAAGCCAGGATAAGGCTGGTACAGTCACCATGAAGAGCCGTCAGAAAGCCCAGGCTGAGGCCCTCAGATGAGCCAGGAAACAAAGTATTCAGTTTCCATCTGGCAAGTGGACCTGTGACTGCTGTGGGAAGGTTTGTGGTTTGTGCATCTTTTCCCACATCATTGCTAAGAACCTCTGACAGACTAACTTCGTTTGTCTCTTTTCATCTGTCAAGATGTTGGACAGCCATGGTAATCAATGTGAGCCAAGACAATGTCTGGCATATAGGAAAAGATGCAAGAAATACAATGGACTAAATCACTTTGCAAGAGTTTGCAAACACCAGAAGAAATGCATAGCATCGACAAAGAGGACAACTGCTAGCTCAGATGAATTATCCATGGGAGCAATGGACAATGTTGCAGTGGAAGCTGAAAGCAAATTAGACATGTATTAATTTTAAATTGAATGCAGGTGCATAAGGCAGTGTGTGGCCAAAAACAGTGTAGGTAATACTAAAAGATACATCACAGGTACTGGAGGGTAAAATTCAGGTCTTACAATGGTAAACATATCACTACTAAAGATATAAGTGAACTAGATGTATGGGTAAATAACATACTGGAAAATATACAATTTGTAATAGTACCAGGGAGACGAGATTCTGTTATTGGTTAAAAATGTGTCAAGCCCTTGGTCTCATCAAGAAGGTACTCATTTTAGAGGGACGGGGGACTACAACAATTTAGGAAGAGTTTGAGGACATCTTCCAAGGGATAGAGAAATTCTCCACAGAGCACAGAATAAAATTTAAAGAACCCACTGCCCAACAATTCGTGTCCCCAAAGAGTTCCCTTTGCCTGAAAGAGGAGGCTAAAAGACCTCAATAGGCTCATTGCTCTGGGAATCATAGAGCAAGAGAAGAATTGACAGAGTGGGTAGATTTGTTGGTCATTGTCTGGAGAAAAAAGATGGAACCCTTACTTATGTAGAGATCCATAAGAATTAAAAAAAAAAATTAAAGGGAACATTTTTGTACTAAATGCAAGGGGAAAAATTTTGGGGGTATGACTGATGCTAATTATTTTTCTAGATTTAATGAATCAGCATGTTTCTGGCAGTGCCCTAAGAAAAACAGAGCATTGGGAAACCCTGCTTCAGTAAACTTAAAGACATAGGAATGGCCACACTATGTCAGACCACTGGTCCATTTAGCCCAGCATTCTGTTTTCCAGCAATGGCCAGTGCCTGATGCTTCAGAGGTAATGAAAAGAACAGGGCAATGTGTTGAGTGATTGTCCAGTCCAAACTTCTGGCAGCAAGAGGTTTAGGGACGCCCAGAACATGGAGTTGCATCCCAGAACATCTTGGCTTATAATATTTGATGGGCCTATCCTCCATGAACTTATGGAATTCTGTTTTGACCCAGTTATACTTTTGGCCTTCACTGGCAATGAGTTCCACAAGTTGACTGTGTGTTGTATGAAGAAGTACTTCCTTTTGCTTGTTTTAAACCTGCTGCCTATTAATTTCATTAGGTGAACCCTGGAGCTTGTGTTATGTGAAGGGGAAATAACTTTCCCATTCATTTTACCACACCATTCATGATTTTATAGGCCTCCTTCATATCCCCCTGTGATGATGTGCCCACCCCACATAAGGCCGGGAGGGGTTGAAGTAGCTAGCGAGTCCAATTAATTACCCAGGATGCACTTGAGACAGGGAGAAGGCCACTAAATGGAAATGGGCTCAGCTGGACAGGAACAAGAAGGGACTGCATAAAGCCCAGGAGCTGTGAGCAGCAGCAGGCTGCAAGGAGGTAGTCTATAGAGAAGAGGGAGCTTCGGCTGGCAAACCCAGAAAGTGGGGGAAGCCAGATAAGTAGGAAGAAGCCCAGGGAAACAGCAGCAGCCCAAGTGTAGAACTGTACAGACCTTGGCTTCTTGTTATAGGGTTCCTGGGCTGGAACCCAATGTAGAGTCTGGGCCTGAGTTCCCCTATCAGCCACTGGGAAGTGGTGCAGGGTATTAGAGACACTCAACAGACAGCTAGTCTTGAAGGGCTTTGACTTCCCCAGAAGGGGAGGACCTTAGTGACCTGGCTGAAGGGCCAAGCCAAGAACAAGAAGCTACAGCTCTGGGAGTGAGAGGGGCCTCAGAATGAAAAAGACAATGTGTAGAGACACCACCAGAGGAGGGCAGCACCTTGTAAGAGCTAATCCCCAGAGCTGCCAGGAGGAGCTGCCACATGCAGTGAGTGGATCCCATGACACCCCCATTAGTTGTCTCTCTTTTAAACTGAAGAGTCCTAGTCTTTTTAACCATTCCTCATATGGAAGCTCTTCCATATTCCTGATCATTTTTGTTGCTCTTCTCTGTACCTTTTCCAGTGCTAGTATATCTGGTTTGAGATGGGGTGTCAAGAACTGTATGCAGTATTCAAGGTCTGGGGATTCTGTGGACTTATATAGTAACATTATGATATTTGATACATATTTTATATGCTATTATATTATCTATTTCTTTCTCAATGGTTCCTAATATTCTGTTAGCCTCTTTTGACTGCTGCTGCACAGTATTTTCAAAGAAGTATCCACATTGGCCCCAAGATCTTTTTTGAGTAATAACAGCTAATTTAGACCCCATCATTTTATATATGTAATTGGAATTATATTTTCCAATGTGCAGTACTTTACACTTAGCAACATGGAATTTCATCTGCCATTTTGTTACCCAGTCACCCAGATTAGTGAGATTCCTTTGTAACTCTTTGCAGTCAGTTTTAGACTTAACTATCTTGAGTAATTTTTTAGTATCTGCAAATTTTGCCATCTTACTCTTCACCATTTTTGGATCATTTATGAATTTGCTGAACAGCATATGTTCCAGTACAGATCCCTGGAGGACCCTCTTTTTACCTCTCTCCATTTTTAAAACTGCCCATTTTTTCCTACACTTTGTTTCCTATCTTTAAATCAGTTACTGAGCCTTCAGAGGACCTTCCCTTTAATCCCATTACTGCTTAGTTTGCATAACAGCCTTTGATGTGGGAGTTTGTGAAAGGCTTTCTGAAAGTCCAAATGTTCTATATCAACTGGATTACCCTTGTTCACATGCTTGATGAAACCCTCAAAGAATTCTAATAGATTGGTAAGACATGATTTCCTTTTACAAAAGCCATGTCAACCCTTCACCAACATACTGTGTCATCTCTGAGCCTGCTAATTCTATTCTTTACTAAACTTTACTAGACAGCTGGATGGATTGTGTTCAGTGGCCAAGTGTCTCACCACAAAATGCAACAAATTGTTCATAGAGTAGAGGATACTAGGGTTTATATAAATTATATTTTGACTTGAGGAAAATGAACAGACACAGATGACCGGAGGACCCAGGCCTGGTCTACACTACGCGTTTAAACTGATTTTAGCAGCGTTAAACCGATTTAACGCTGTACCTGTCCACACTACGAGGCCCTTTATATCGATATAAAAGGCTCTTTAAATTGGTTTCTGTACTCCTCCCCGACGAGAGGAGTAGCGCTAAAATTGGTATTACCGTATCGGATTAGGGTCAGTGTGGCTGCAAATCGACGGTATTGGCTTCCGGGCGGTATCCCACAGTGCACCACTGTGACCACTCTGGACAGCAATCTGAACTCGGATGCTGTGGCCAGGTAAACGGGAAAAGCCCCGCGAAATTTAGATTTTCATTTCCTGTTTACCCAGTGTGGAGCTCTGATCAGCAACGGTGGCAATGCAGCCCAAATCCAAAAAGAGCTCCAGCATGGGACTTACGGCGAGATACTGCGATCTGATTGCTGTATGGAGAAACAAATTCTGTTCTTTCAAAGCTCCGTTAGAGAAACGAAATGCCAAAGCGTTTGAAAAAAAAATCTCTCTCCAGCTGCACAGTGCTGCATGACTAGCATAACGGGAAGCCAGAGACTAATGGACGCCATGGAGAGGAGAGGGGTGGTATGAGGACTCCAGCTTATCCCACAGTCCCCAGCAGTCGCTCGAAAAGTATTGCATCTGGCGGAGCTCCAATGTCTTAGGTCTCAAACACATTGTCCGGCCTGGTTCAGGGAATACTGTCAAATTTAACTCCCCTCCCACCGTGAAGAAAAAGGGAAAGAAATAGATTCGACTTCTTTCATTACCCTATGTCTACTGAATGCTGCTGTGACGTTGATGCTGCAGCAGTGAAGGCAGTATCCACTCCTTTCCCCTGCCCGTGGCAGATGGTGCAGTAGGACTGTGTAAGCCGTCCTTTTATCAACCCAGCATCTCCTGCTGGCTTCAGGTTGAGAGCTGCCGGGGCGCGCTGGGTGAAAAATAGAATGATTCTCGGTCATTACCAGTAGATGGTACAGAACGGCTGATAACCTCCCTCAATCATAGCAACTGGGGTCCTGAGCTCCAACAGCCCCCTCCCTTTCCTGTGTAAAGAAAAATTCTGTCCTGCGCTGGACTGTCATAGCCAGCGACATGCTGGCGCTTCTTCCTCCCCCCGCACCGCTTAATTCCTGCCTGGACTGTCATAGCACGTGGGAGGCTGCCTTCCCCTTCATTTATATCTCACTAACCGAAGTCACTGTTATTCTGCATGCTTTATACTGCATGACACAAATGGGGGGACACTGCCACAGTAGTCAGAAGGTTGGGGAGGAGGAAGCAAACGGCTTGGGTTTGATAGGACCCGTGCCCCCCGTGAATGCATTAGCTCATCATTTTCTGGGATCTGACAC
>NC_133771.1:38750234-38759390 GCF_003597395.2 Chelonoidis abingdonii | reverse complement strand
TAGCCTCAGACCATGGACGCACACTGCCGAATTAATGTGCTTAGTGTGGCTGCATGCACTCCACTTTATACAATCTGTTTTATAAAACTGGTTTATATAAAATAGGAATAATCCTGTAGTGTAGACGTACCCCCAGACAGCTTTGGAAACAGCAAGAGTTGCTAGGCGAAATCTAAACAAACAAAAATGTATAAAGTTCATTTAACAAAAATAATATACCTGAGAGAGAAGTTAACGCAGCAAGATGAGGCCATCACTAGCATGCCTGCCACAACACATAAGGAAGGAGTACAGAGCTTCCTTGGAATGATGAACTATGTAAGGAAAGCCAAATCTAACTGCCTAAATCAGCAACTTGAGAACATCACTGTGCAATGATGTCCAATGGACAAGGGGTGCAAATCTTAATACAGAGTTTGAGAAACAGAAGGATTTAATTAGAGGACTCAGTCCTAACAGTCAGCATTGACCTAAGCTGTCGAGGGATGTCTCCAAGGAAGACTTTGGCGTAGTGGTCATACAATAGTTTGGTTAATACTGGAGAACTAGTGGCTTATGCATCATGGGTGCTAACAAAAACTCAGTGTCAATATGCTCAAAAAGAGAAGGAGGCTTTTACTTTAGTCCACGTGTAGAAAGTTTCATGTCTTTATTTATGACAGGCCTGTGTTAGCTGAAACCAACCACAAACCACTTATTCTCATTGTCAAAAGGGGCCTGGCAACTCTGCCTGCCCTCCTCCCCATCCTCACTGAGAGGGGGATTTTTTTTTTAAGCTACAAGTGTATGATTTTCAATTTGATTAGAAACCTGGGAGGGATTTGGTGGTTGCAGATACACTCTAGAGCAGGGGCAGGCAAACTTTTTGGCCTGAATGCCACATCGGGTTTCCGACATTTTATGGAGGGCCAGTTAGGGGAGGCTGTGCCTCCCCAAACAGCCAGACCTGACCTAGCCCCCGCTTCCTATCTGCTCCTCCTTCTCACCTCCTGAGGTCCCCCCCACCCCCGGGACCCCTGCCCGATCCAACCCCTCCGTCCCCTGACAGCTCCCCCCCGGACCCTTTGCCCCATCCACCCCTCCCTGTCACCTCACCCACCCCCAGACCCACCACCCCTGACTGCCCCCAGATGCCCCATCCACCCCCCTCTCTCCTTCCTGACTGCTGCCTGCGACCCCTGCCCCATTCAACCCCCTTGTTCCCTACCCTCTGACTGCTCTGACCCCATCCATACCTCTGTCCCTGACCACCACCCCAAACTCCCCTGCCCTCTATCCAACACCCCTCTGCTCTCTGCCCCATTACCACGCTGCCTGGAGTACTGGTGGCTGGTGGCACTACAGCCGCACTTCCCAGAATACCAGGACAGGCCACCACACCACCCAGCTGGAGCCAGTCACCCACCGTGAAGGACAGAGCACCGGATCAAGCCGCTGCTCTGCAGCTGCACTGCCCAGCAAGAGCTCGCTGCCCCACCACCCAGAGCACTGTGCCGTTGGCACAGTGAGCTGAGGCTGTGGGAGAAGGAGAACAGTGTGGGGAGGGGCTGGGGGCTAGCCTCCTGGACCAGAAGCTCAGGGTCCGGACAGGAGGGTCCCACTGGTCATAGTTTGCCCACCTCTCCCTTAGAGCATTCGACAAAAGTGCAATAGATTTTGTGTGTATCCTGTTTCAGATGAAAAGTGCAGTGTGATCACCAGAGTCGCTTGCTCAGGGTAAGACCCTGCAGAAAGTAATTAAGACTACTAGCACAAACAGGCAGGACAGTCGGTTCCTGGTCCCTATTATCAATGTAAGGGAGACCTCTCAATACTAGATGGGATTTTGTTTAAAGGCACCAACTAGATGATTCCTAAGGTAATACCGAAAAAAATGTTTAAAAGGATATTTGAAGGTCATTTAGGGATTGAGAAATATAAAGTAATTGTATATGGACTCAAATGAACAGCAAGAATGAGGATGGTATTAAGATTTATTTCACATGCCAAAAATAGAGGCCAAGTCAACCAAAAACTATGTTGGTGGCAGAGGAAAAATTTGTCTGTTGGAACAAAAAAAGTAGGCATAATTTGTTTGTTTGCTGAAAAAAAGCATGTACTTATGCTAGATTGTGATTCTCACTTCCCTGTGATTCTCACTTGCCAGATGATAGTGCATGTCAAGTTTGTTTTTGCTGGACATGGTATACCTCACTTAGTAACGTCTGACAGTGAGCCACAGTTTAGTTGGCTTCAGTTTAAGCACTTCACAGTGAAGTACAAGTTTAGACATGTAACCATTAGTCCCTATTTTCCAAGATCCAACGAGGTGGTGGAAAACAGTGTCAAAATAATAAAACATCTTCTAAAAAATACAAGAGTCAGACTCTGATCTGTATGTAGCACTGTTAAATTAGAGAAAGGCATACCAGCGAAGCTTGGGTTATTACCTGCTGACATTTTGTTCTGTTTGGAAAACAAGAATGCCTGCACTATTATAAACTGATTTCAGAGTCACTGGAGACTTGCAGATGAGAGAAGTAAGACAAAACAAAAAAATCAATATGGTTTGGAGTCAGGGGAGCTGCCACCACTTCATGTAAATGACACTGTGCATATCTATTATGGGAAACAATTGTCTCAAACAGCAGTGGTTTCACAAGAGATTGCTCCATAGTAGTTATCAGGTTTTCACCCTAATGGACCATACAAAGGAGAAATAGGTGATATCTCCAAATCCCAGTCTGCTGTATGACCCAAGAGGGCCTCAGACAGCCAACAATCATAGCAGATTGAGCCAATGTAGGCCCCAGACTTAAAACAAGTGGAACAAATAGACTCGCCTCCTCCTGACAGCAGCAGGGCTGATGTTTAAGGGGAACACTGCAGATCCAAGTGACCCCACGGGGCACCTCAAAGACAATTTAATATTTTTACTAAGTTTAGTTACAGGTTGCATATAAGCATTTGTAATTGTGTTACATTAATGTTGGGTTTTAAAATGATATTGTTAAGTTTTGGTTGGAAGGGATGATGTGCCTTTAAGAGCTGAGCTTACCAGACAGAGTCTGGGGCACTGCAGCTCATTGTTGTTATGCTGCATAGCCAGCTGGAATCCATCAGAAAATAAAGCCGATCTTTTTGAAGTGCACGGAGCACTGAGTGATCACTGAACACCACAGTGGCTAACAATAAGAGCGCCATCAAAGACCGCTGACCATTTTTCACACATCTGTCGCACTCTAGTGCTTTCGGGAGTGAAGTGTCTATTGTTAAGAAATTCATTTGCTAAGTCTGTGTTTTTTGCTTTCCTGCCGCGTTGTTCCTGAAAAGTTTAATTAGGAACCAGAGCTCCCACAGCTTGGTGTACTCTGGGAAGATGTGCTTATGCTACTAGGGCCTCATGAGGGCTAAGCACTAGTTCAAGGATCTAAGGCAGCCAGTCTATGGGGACCCACTGTCCAAGAAGGGTAACAGACATGGGGTCTGATTCTGGAGTGTGCTTCAGAGACTCAGAGCTAGGAACAGTAACCTGGTCCCAGGAATTTTTCATATACTATGTCCCAGTGCTCCCTGCTGCCCCCTCTCAGATGGCTCCCCCATACAGGCACTCATTGCAGCTCCCCATACTTGTAGCAGGTCTTAAGGTTGCTGCTGAGTGAATCCTGTGGTTAGAGCAGGGGGACTGTCATGAGCATAATTCCTAATTCTGAACCTTAGAGTCCAAAATGTGGGTGCCTGCATGGAACCTCCAAGCTTAATTACCAGCTTGGATCTGATAGCGCTGCCACCAGCCAAAAATTTCCAGTGTTTGGCTCACTCTGGTCTCCCCAAAACCTTCCCTGGGGGACCCCAAGACTCAGATGCCCTGAGTCTTACCACAAAGGGAAATAACCCCCCTCCCCTTGTCTTCTCTTTACTTCCTCCCCAGGCTTCCCCTCCGTGGGTTATCCTGGAAGATTACTGTACTTAAACTCCTTGAATTACAAAACAGAGAGGGCAATTTACCTTCCCCCCTCCTTCTTTTTCCCCCTCCCAGTCTTTCCCTGAGAGAGACCGTAATCCTGGCACAGGGATTTCTATCCCCTAGAGCCTCACTTAGAAAAGAAAATCCAACAGGTTTTAAAAAGAAAAGCTTTATATAAAAAGAAAGAAAAGACATAAAAATGCTCTCTGTATCAAGATAACAATATACAGGGTCAATTGCTTAAAAGAAAAATATGAATAAACAGCCTTATTCATAAAGAAATACAATTTAAACATTCCAGCAACTACACACATGTAAATACAAAAAAACAATAAAAGCCTATTGTTTTTCTACCTTTGTACTCACAACTTGGAAACTGAAGATTAGAAGCTTGAAGATAGAAAGATCCATCTCATAGCCGAGAGACAGACAAAAGACACACACAAAGGGACACACCCCCAAACATTCCCTCCCTGAGCTTTTAAAAATCCAGTTTCCTGATTGGTCCTCTGGTCAGGTGTTTGGTTCCCTTTGTTAACCCTTTACAGGTGAAAGAAACATTAACCCGTAGCTATCTGTTTATGACAGGGACATGGGCTGCTGGAAGCAGGGAAAGGCCTGGCATGCCCCTGGGAGAGGATCTGTGGTGCAGGAGCTGTCCCCAAGGCCGCAGCTGGCTACCTCACTGCCTACTCAGGTTTGGCCCTAGCACAATGGGGCCAATAATGATTGAGTGGCATTGCAACCCGGTGCTTGGGTGTCACAGCACTGCTTAGTTTTGATCATGACAGATGGTCCTCAGAGCCTAGCCTGAGCAGGCAGTGGGGTGGCCAATGCTCGTTCTCTTTGCCACTGCCATTGGGAGGGCTCAGTAGTGATGGCGTGCTGCCCTTGCCAATGGTATACCCCATGTGTAATGTGCATATGAATGCGGTCACCGCTGCCAGTCACTACGCAGGCCCAGGGGGCTTAGAATCATATGGGATCCAGTGGTTGGGTCCTCTCACAATTATTGTATTAATCCCAAGGACCAAAAGAATTAAATGTGTTTATAAACTCTTTCATTGTCCAACATTAAAACAGTGATATTTAGGTTCATTTTTTTCCCCACAAAGGCTGTGGTTTACTCACTTTCTTGGCAAACACCCAAAAGTGTTCAGTCTAATTTTGAACGTTTATTGATCAAACACAAGAAACCACATGAAATTAAATAAGCATGTATACTGAAACTGAAATACTAGGGAGGCAGACGGGTTATTTAAGTTATATGCCTGTGTTGACACAAGAACAAATGGATATAAACTGGCCATCAACAAGTGTAGGCTTGAAATTAGACAAAGATTTCTAACCATCAGAGGCATGAAGTTCTAGAGCAGTCGCCCACCAAAAGCAGTCGCCACCGGGGGCAAAAAACCTAACTGGCTTCAAGACGAAAGTTGAAAAGTTTATGGAGGAGATGATATGACAAGACTGCCTACAATGGCATGTAGCTGATCTGCGACTGTTAGCAGCAAAGATCCGCAATGGCTGGCAATGGGGCACCAGACAGGGAGGGATCTGAATTACAACAAAGTAGTCTCTCCCAAGTGTCTGGGCTGTTGAGTCTTGCCCACATGCTCAGGGTTTAACTAATTGCCATATTTGGTGTTGAGAAGGAATTTTCCCCCCGGTTAAATTGGCAGAGACCCTGGGTTTTTGCCTTTCTATAGATTATGGGTCACTTGCTGTTTAAACTAGAGTAAATGGTGGATTCTATGTAACTTGAAGTCATCTAAATATGATTTGAGGACTTCAGTGACTGAGCCATAGGTTATGGATCTATTACAGGAGAGGGTGGGTGAGGTTCTTTGGCCTGCAATGTGCAGGAAGTCAGACAAGATGATCATGATGGTCACTTCTGGCCTTAACATCTGTGAGTCTATGAAACTGAGTGATAACGCAAAATAAATTGAGTCAAAACCTGTTAGAGTCTTTCTTCTTTTGGAAGCAAAATATCAGTATTTTATTTTCAATAACAACTGTTTTTTGATTAAAAGGAAAGGGTTAATTTTACTTTGGCCTGATGTGTGAAGAGTATTCACACACCCTGTCTTTAACAGACAGGACAGATGAAAAGTGAAGAAGAGACAGGATAGAAAAGGGGGTGGGAGGACCTATGGCTTTTTCAATATTTTTGAAACACTGAATGGCTGGTCCATTACAAATGGATGCTTTAGCTGGCATATTGACTATGATGCCTGTTTGGCCATGGTTCACTTTCCAGTCAGGGAAATCATTTGGTTGGATCTTTTCTCCTGGGATAGGCCCACTCATCCTACTGTGCTGATGCAGTTCAATTGATTTCAAAATTTGACGAAAAACCAAGAGAGTGAGAGATAAGACAAGAGGAAAGAAGAGGAGCAGAAGGTAACACAAAAGAAAGGGAAACAGAACAGGATCTTACACGCATCTGTGCTGCTGGCCATTAAGTATTCCCACTGCTGGGCTGGGGACTGGATGTCATGATAATATGATGATTTTCACAACTTTCCGGAGAAAAACAAAGTTTCTTAAACAAAGCAAGGCCTAATGGACTTCCTCTCAGGAAGTTTTTTTTTTTCTTTTTTTAATTTTTATCTGTTTCCTCTGTCTTGGGATTTAGGAAGATGAAATGAATTGAGATGAGCTGACATTGGGTTGGGAAGATGAGATTTATTTTCAGTCTCTTTGTTAAAGATCCCAAATAAGTGGAAAAGTGGGTGACATAGTTCATGCCCTCGTTATTTTGTCCACCAATTAGGCCAAACACCAATTTTAGTCCATTAATTTTTCGACCCCATATCTTCTGCACCCCATATCTTCTTGTTTCTGAAGTCCAGTCTGAACACAGTCTTTGAATCATATCAATAGGCCTCTTTTTGTCTGGACTAATCTAGTCTCCCTGTTTGTTTTTCTTGGATTTGTTCATAATTTTCGTTATTGAAAACAACTTGACCTATTTTCAATGGTTAATTCCCAAGCTGGCAAAAAAAAAAGCCATAAGTTATTGTGACATCTTATAAACTTTTACATACTTTTTACATTTAAGCTTACAATTAGGGTAAAGTTTTAGGTCCAGTAATCACAAGACAACAAACCAGTGCCTGTCCCAGAGATGAGGATTGAGCCAGGTTGTACATATACTGTACATAATTTTGTTGAACATGTAGGATACTTACAATTACCGTTGTCCAAACATTATCACCTTCTGATTCTGCTTGATATAATTTATCATACTGTTCTAGAAACTGGAAAGCACTTGAGTGTATTATCAGGAGGCAATAAGATTTGTTACTCAATTTGCAAAAAGACACACATCATTGGATCTCTGCATATTTTTTATGAAACATTAAATTAGATACTTTTCTGTACACAGAATCATCTATAGGGATTTTTATAGGCTAATAGGAGTTACTGTCCTGCTGTCTCATTGAAACTGTAAAACTGTGCGATTTCTTCTCTACATTAATAGAAGAGTATTGATCATGTGTTAATCCAGTATTTATGATTTTAGTTTGTGCTCCAAAGCATATTTACAGGGTATTCCCAATGGCTCTATTTGCAGTTTGATTTTATTTTCCAGTTTTGGAGATACGATGGTGTATTCTAAGTGATGCTCACTTGAGACCTGTCATGGCATGACTCACCCCACTGCCGTCCCTTGGGGTTCCCCTACATAGATTCGGTGTCATGATGCCTTTGCCTTTCTCTCATTTTTCATGAGCCCAGTTCTCCCACCATCCAATGCTTGTCTAGATAGCAATCTGTACAGATACAGAGATTTAGAACCTGGGTTGTGGGAATCAGGGTGACCAATGACACCACAGTTGATATATTTCAGCTGCCTCAAAAATAGTGGATTCTTATCTGCAGCCATTCCACACATGGAACTCCCATTAATTTATATCAGAATTTCTCATACAAATTGGTTCCATTGTGTGACAAAGTGCCTCCTCTACCTTGGTGGGTCCTGCACGTATTGGCAGATTTGCTCACCTCAGTGATCTCCCCCACAGTCTGGATCAACTCCTCCTGTGTCTGATCGGGAGTTGGGAGGTTTGGGGGAACCCGGGCCCGCCCTCTACTCCAGGTTCCAGCCCAGGGCCCTATGGATTTGCAGCTGTCTATAGTGGCTCTTGTAACAGCTGTGTGACAGCTACACCTCCCTGGGCTACTTCACCAAGGCCTCCTCCAAACACTTTCTTTATCCTCACCACAGGACCTTCCTCCTGGTGTCTGATAACGCTTGTACTCCTTAGTCCTCCAGGGGACCCAGGACCTAGAAGTCGGTGCCTCGCAACTCTGGAGACCGTCAGAACAGAGTCCTCCGAAAGCCCCTTTCGAGCATGCCCATCCAATAAGATCCAGCAGGCACTATGAAGAATAGAGTGTTTATGCACCGCGTCTGTGTCCCTCCTTCGTGCAGCGACAGTGCTCCACCCTTTATCCAAGAGGACCTCGCTGACTTTACGGATGGACATAAATCATCGCTCCTCAGCACGGACATACGAAACATATCGGCCATCTTTGCAAAGGCAATCATCAGCTGTCCAGTTCTAGGTTCCGTGCTAAGCGGCAGAACCGTGGTCCATCCAGACCAGACCACACGTCTCCGGCCGCACTACAATCTTTTGAGATAACTTGTATCTGGTCCAGGACCATTTTGAAATTAGAAGAAGTGTAGGGGATGGTCCTGTCGTTCGACCCTCTTGTCCTGGATCAAGGAGAAGGCGCGAAACAGAATGGAACACTACGGGTATCTTCCTGGACTCTGCGAGCACGTTGGGTCCTTCGGGATACCGCGTATTGGACGGAGGCTTTTCAGTGCTAACGCTTTTACTGCCGAGTGTCTGGGGCCAGGCTCAACTTGGACCTGACCGAGCGGTCAGCTTCAGCGGGAGTGCGGCAGGGGTGCCACCTCTCGGCCAGCTGTACCGCCCTGGCAATCGAGCCTTCCTCTCGTCCTCAGGAAGCAGGTTGACGGGTGGTCGCTTCGGGAAGCCGGAGCTCGCTGGTCCTGTCGGCGTACCATGCTGTACGATGTCTCCTCGTGTAAGGCAACCACAGCGGCGTTACCCAATAGGGATTCCTACGCTCGTAGGTGCCCATAGATATATGATTATAGCAAATGACTCTCACTCCGACTACGCCATGTATTTGATCAATTAAGTTGTCCACCATGTACTTTACTC
>NC_133771.1:38720136-38739036 GCF_003597395.2 Chelonoidis abingdonii | reverse complement strand
GTACTTACTTGGTGTCCCAGACCTGTGGGTCCTCCCCTTAGGCTGGGGGCAGGTCCTTTAGAAGTGGGTGGGCTTTGCCCACCCACCCCCGCTGGATGCCAATAGGACCAGACTCTTGCACCCCATTGGCCTGGGTCTGTCACAATTGGCTAAAATAATATTCTGTCTGCAATGTTAGTAGGGTTAGTGTACATTTAAATTACACTATGCTAAATCAAGGAAGTGCTTTCTGATCCTTCTCTTCTCTTCATCCTAGGGATACTTGTTTAGAATGATTTATTGTCCTTTTAGGACCTGATCCAAAGCCTACTGAAGTCAACAGTACGACTCTCATTGAATTCAGTGGGTTCTTTGTATCAGTCCTTTAGTATATGTCATTTTGCAAAATAATCACAGGGAGAGTCACTTTCTTCTGATACTGAACGAGGAACTTTATTAATATTAGCCTTAAGGCTTCTCTTTGTAGCTCTGTCACTAAAAAACGACTGCTTAGAAGCTTCCCACGCCCCTTCCTGCTAGGCTTCCTGCTACAGATTTAAAGAAATGATGTGCACATCTTCATAGCATTAATCTCTTTTTTTCTCATTTTCTTACAATAAATGCAAATGATTTCGGAATATATAAAATGTTGTCAAAATTAACAACTTCTAGTTATTAAATTGGAAAGGTCCTAGGAATACAGTCCTGGGACTTATGCACTAAGAATGTGAAATATTGATATAGAACATGTCTGATGCCCAGTTGCATGTAGAAGAGCCATTCAGAGTATATCTACACTGCAGAAACAAGACCTGCAGCAGTAAGTCTGCAGCCCAGATCAATTAACTTGGGCTTGCACTACAATGCTAAAAATAGCAGTGTAGATGTTTGGGCTTGGACTGGAGCCTGGGGTCTGAAACCCTTCTCCCCCAATCACTGGGTTTGAGAGCCCAAGCTCAAATGTCTGCACTGCTATTTTTGGACTCATAGCATAAGCCCTTCAAGCCGAGTCACTTGACTCAGGCTCTGAGACTCACTGCCTTCAGGTCTTTTTTGCAGTGTAGACATACCTTAAATGGTTGTTCTATGCCCAATTGATGTCTGCTATGTTCTATACCAATATCCCATTCTTAATGCATAAATTCCTGAGGGTTAGATTTAAAATCTGTCTTGATAATTGCCCTTATTTTGTTTATATGAAGGACAGTTTCACAATTCTTCATGACATTCTCTTGATCATCTTTACTGATTTTCTCAAGTCTCAGTGAATATAAAAATTAATTGTAACAACAAATTAGTAACACTTCAAAGCACTGGACAAATATTAGCTACTACTCACTTAGGTATGCTTAACCATCACAATACTCCTGTGCAGTAGATAACTATTATTATCTTTATTTTACAGATGAGAAACTGCAAAGCAAAAAGGTTAAGTAACTTGCAAAATTCCACACAACATTTTGGCACATATTTGACTCAGGAAATCTTAGCTTGCAATTCTGTGATTTCACTAGATCTCACTTTCTTCACTCAGATAAATGAGAGACTATTGAGTTTCAGAAAATACTCACAAACTTCTGGTCATGTGAATTAACATTCCAGAAATCTCTCCTCATCAGAGAGACAATGAGGTTTGTGAGTTAGCTGATATTGAGTCACATTTTTGAAGCTGCAAAGCACCACAGCAATAATGCTCCCCCCCCCCCCTCCAAAATATTCCCTGTGGAAAAAACCCCACATTGGAGGCTAGAAACTGAGGGTTCTCCTGACATTTTCTCTGTACTCTTCTGTCAGGGGGAGGGAGATTCAACATCCAAATGCTCTGGATCATGGAAGAGCTGCTAGATGAGAGAGCCGCCTGCACAAAGATCTGTTCCTCCTCATTGCCGCTGGGACATGCTGTCTCTCCACTCTGCAGCATGACACTGGACTCTCCCCTTGTCATCTTTCTCATTGGGAGCTTCCCCAGCCATAACTGAAGTCAAACAAAACTTAATCCTTTGCACAGCATGCACGTGTGGTCCTTTATATGATCTAAAGAAAGCAGAGGTTTTGCTTTCTACTTCTGTGCCTCTCTTGGTCAAGTTGGGATTGAGGAAATTTTTATTTTCTCCACTGTGGAGGAGGTGGCAATCTGAACTTTGGTTAGTCAGGAGGAGAACAACTTTTTAGGTTTACATTTTGCTGCTTTTAGTACTGGTAAAATAAATAGATAGATATAAGAAAAAGAACATAATCAAGGGCCAATCTTGCCATGCCTACTCAGATTGAATAGTACCCTACTTCACATGTTGCCTTATTGATTGATTAAAATAAATTAGTTACCACTCAACCTTAGTAAGTAGAGTCTCGTCTCAAGTAATGTGCAAGACACAGGAAGAACTAAAGATCAGAAATCACAAATAAATAGATTATGACCACAGACTGCTGAGATACTAACCACAGTCTGGGAAAGAGAGGGAGCATAAACAGAACAGAACCTAGGTTGCATGAAAATACACCTCTACCTCAATATAATGCTGTCCTCAGGAGCCAAAAAGTCTTACCGTGTTACAGGTGAAACTGCGTTATATTGAACTTGCTTTGATCCACCGGAAAACGGAGCCCCCCGCCCCCCCCCAGAGCGCTGCTTTACCATGTTATATCCAAATTCGTGTTACATTGGGTCATGTTACATTGGGGTAGAGGTGTAATAAGAACGAACAGTTACACTCAATTTGGAAAATTAATTCAGATTTCTGGCAGAAAGTACATCAAAGCGAATTAAATATCAAACACAGTAGTTGGGACTGCGAGGTATTAGCAAGGGAAGATGTTAGGGGAAAATACACAAGGGGAAAATAAAACTACAAAGAGATAAAAGGTTGTGACAGTCTGTCAAAAGAAAGACTATTCATGATTGATTTCAAAAACATTTTCTACAGATTGAACTGAACAGAAAGGGGTTAGAGAGGAGAAACCTACTTAGATTCCAAGACTCTGAATCACGTTTTGTTGGTATCCAACCTTCATGATCTCCAGAATATGATAGATGAGCATAACCATGAAAGCTGGAAAAAAGAACTTTCCATTGTCCAGGCTGATTCCCCACTCTGGCACTCTGAGTGCAGAAGGTGGGGTCTCACAAGGATTTTAAAAATGAATACTTGCCACTCCAGGCTTGTATTACACTCCCAAGGTTACAGCTTTTCTCTGATCTTGGATGGATAGATGCTGCCCAAGTGCAGAACCCCTTTGAGAACACAGGAAGGCGCACTTGGGAATTCTTCCCTGTGGGGTACCCTCAAACCCTATCACCCCTATCCGGGGAAGAGCTGAGAAAGAAAACAAAGAAAATTAGCTGTTGCCACGAGCTAATTAAACAACATATGCACAAACTTCTTAGGACGCCAAAAATCCAATTCTGTTCTTAAAAAGGTTTAATTTTATTAAAAACAAAAAGGAAGAAAATATATCTGGAACTTAGGCTTTTGCTAGATTTTTAAGGAGCAATTCCAAAAATTAAGCACCTAAAATAGCTTTCTTGGGAGTTCAGTTTAAAGGTTACAAGCAAACAAAAGCATCTGGGGTTAGCACAGAGGAGATCCACAAGCTAAAATAAAGAAATAAACCTGATTGCATCCATTTAAACATTCCCTGTTCCAATGATTCCTTCCGGGTATGGAAGATAATTATTCATACCTGGTTTAATTCCTGCTTATAGCATTGCTGCTCTTTGTCTTCACTGTTTCCCGGCAAACCGCAACACGCAGACAAAGGGAAGGTGCCCCCCCTCTCATTTTAAGTAGTTCTAGCCCTTCCATTGACTCTTTTGGTCAGGAGCCCACTCCTTTTCCTTCACTTGGGGAACTTTAACCCTTTACAGGTAAAACAAGCAGAGAACAGCCATCAAGAAGGACTTTATGGCTAACTAGCTGGCTGTCCATAAAAGGGAGCTACCTCCCCGCCCCCTTCATCTGTCACACCCATTATTGGATACATAAGGGAAATTTCACTAAACATTAACAGGAGAAAATAAAAGCAGTAGAGAATCCTGTGGCACCTTATAGACTAACAGACGTTTTGGAGCGTGAGCTTTCGTGGGTGAATACCCACTTCGTCAGACGCAGGTAATTTCCACTACCTGTGTCTGATGAAGTGGGTATTCACCCACGAAAGCTCACGCTCCAAAACGTCTGTTAGTCTATAAGGTGCCACAGGATTCTCTGCTGCTTTTACAGATCCAGACTAACACGGCTACCCCTCTGATAGGAGAAAATAAGCCTTCAAAGGAAAAGTTTGACTGCATTAAAATGCCACGATATTTGTTAGACTTGTGTGTTGTACTTACTGGACCTGATTTGGAGCCACACTCTGAATGCTTTTCATTGTTCCTCTAGCATTAAGCAGCCCTAAACTAATTTGGGTGACTTCTGGGTTTTATAGACGACATTATAGCTAATCCTATGCTATTAGTGTACAGAGCGTGGCTGGGACTTCCTTGCATCCTGGTAATGACCAATGGTCATGAGTCTGGTGGCAGCAAGTACAAATTTTTTCTCAAATGTGTATGAAGCAGAGCAAAACCAGGATAATAAAAGGACTCCTTTGTTCAACCCTCCCTCCATTATATTTGACTACTTCATAGCTGCTGCCAAAGATCTGACCTTGTATATGCTAATATTATTGATATACTGATACATGATTAATATTATTGATATACTGATACATGATCTTAGTACTACAAAAACATATTATGACTTTTGGAGAGTGAACAAGTTCTGTGTATTATGTTTTTATAAATATTGTGTGCACTTAGTTTACCTGTGTGATATTATCCTGTCCGAATGCATAGACTTAACTCAAAAAGAGGCTGTAAGCAGGAAACTGACAGGAAAGTAAACAATGGCAAAGAGAATGTCCTGTCATAGGGAGTACCAAGAGTTCTTGGGGAAATCATTAAGTGGGAAATAATCACTGGTCTGTCACCCACTAGGCTGGCAAAGTTTACTCTTCCCAGGCTGATTTTACGATCAAAAGGTATACTAGAGCTTGAAGATACTTGCCTAGGCAGGAAAGGGATGAAGGGGGAGGAGAAGATGAAGGTAACCGGGCTGAATGGAGCTTATCATAGCTTCCAAGGAAAGTTGAAATTGTTGGTAAGGGGAAATGTGCATGTTGGTCTCTTTTGTTTTATATTTGCACTCTGCACGCTCTGCAACTGTGGATGAAAGAATAAATAATGCCTTTGTTTTGATGAAGCTATTTTCGAATCACTTTAATTGGGTCATTGGTCTGACTTATGGAGAAAAGAGGCTTACAGAGGCCAAACTCAGTTGCGTTTGTTAAGTTAGCAGGGGGAGTAGGGAGAGGGTGCATCCCAGAGATTCATTTTAAGAGTGGTAGGGTTGCATGAAGGCAGCCAAACTTGTCACTAGAAGGGTGCACTCAAGGACGACTAAAAGGAGTCTAAAAGCACAGATTACCTGGTAACCAGAACACATGTAATCATGCCTGGGTAGTTAATCAATATTACCCTGGACTATAAAAATTAAAAGCAACATATATAGATGTTATTTAGTATCTATACATTTAACCAAGCAAATTTTCAACTGTATAATGAACCTGTAGTTACAAAACATGATCTTGACCATTATCATGTCCAAGGATAAGAAATTCCATGCACAATATAATTAATAGAACAATTTACAAATGTAAAAGTATTAAAAATAGTGGTCATGAAAATGATGTGCTTTGGTGAACTTGTCAAATAGATTATTAATAGATTATTACCTTAGTAAGTATTAATTGATCACTAACAAAGGTCCATCAAGTCAGCTATCAACCATCCTTACATAAACTATGGCCAATGCCTGATGTTCTGTGTAAAGTGGTTCCCTCCCCACACATCAGCAAGAGAATTGTACATGTAAATCAGTGGCAAATCGTCCCTCCCACTGCCCTGTGATAAGCAGATTATGTGCTGCAGTCTGATGATATATTGCCTTAACATTATCTTGGGTCCTGATTGTGCCTGCTAATTACATTGGTGGAAAGCTCCTCCATATCTTCTGTGCAGCCCAGCTAACAACCAGCCACACCTATTTGCCTGTCTTTAGGGAATTACAACACTGCTCCACCTCTGCACCTCATTTGGTAATCCACTCCATTCATCATTTCATGCATCACAGTTGCAGGGCGAGCTGTGCTTTTAGTTCCTCTAGAATGCACACCTCTAACAGGTCTGGCTGTTTTCACCAGCCATCAGATGGTCCTACCACTCTTACACAGGAGCTCTGGGCTGCAGGCTGATGGCAGGGCCTGCCCGTGACTGGGAGTAGCACAGCAGAAGGAGAGATCTGCACCCCCTGAAGCAGTGAGTGCACTCTCTCTGCATTCCAAGTATCTAAGAGGAATTGTTTTTTCTCAGAGTAATTTTTTCCCCTGTCTCCCACAAAAGCAGGGCAGATATGACCCAACCCCAAATGTGGCTTTAATAATGACAGTATTGAGTTCTTAGTTTCCATAGATACGTATGTGGTTAATAGTCATTGGCTACTACAATTCAGCCACGGGGTTTGGTTAAGTTATTGTGACTGTGTTCAGAGGTTCATTATATGCGGTGTGAAACAGCAATACCCTTTGTGATATTCCACTTAATTTAATCAAATGTTCCCTTATTTCATATTATGAATTCTAAAAAGAAAGGCCTGATCAACTCCTTCATAATTTTGAACTTTCCTACTGACATCGTCTTTTCAAACTAAATGTCCCTTAGTCATTGCAATATCTTGCCAAACTTCTAACCGTCTTCTCAGTCTCCTTCAATCTCTCTTACAATTTTTAAGATAAAGTGACCAAATATAAACAGTACAGGGCTACCGTTGAATAGGATCTAGAAGTATGTTCAGTATTTGGCTTTCCACCTGATCTCTGCCTTCAGCTTCTCTTCCACAGGTACAATCACTGGGGGAAATGGGTAGCACATATTCCCTTCACAGCTTGTCCCTCTACCTCCTTAGGAATGCTCCTTTCAATTCTGCCTACCTATGAGTGGGTATTAAAGCAAAAGGCTTCTGCCCCTTCGCACTAAAATATATACATGTGCTGCCGCTTCTCTGTGTGATGCTTTCCTGGACCAAACCATTCCTTCCCACCACACACACACTCCTTGTTGGTGTAACCCTGGGTCCCTGCAGCAACTGCAGAGGAAGGAGGAAACAGAGATCTTGCAGTGCTGCTTTATGCTGTTCTGCAGCAAACTCCTCTCCTTCACACTGAGGTGAACTACTGAAAGTTTAGGAGTGGCAAGAAGAGAAAGACATGAGTGGGAGAATCTGCAGACAGAGAGATTTAGAGTGGAGGAGCAGGGAAAGGGAGGGAGAGTTTGGAGAGAGGAAGAAGAGTGCCTGGGTGAGTGTGTGTAGTGGAAAGGAGAGAAGGATAAGTTGTGTGTGAGAGAGTGAAGAGGAGTGATAGGGATAGAATGAACAAGTTTTGAGGAGGGGAAGTCAAAAAGAGAAGAAGAAAATGAGATCTTAAGTATACAAGGGGCAGTGCTTAATTTGTAATGAAAGAGGTGCCAGGGCTTAGCTTCAGCAAGCCCCGGCACAAATTAAGCACTGGTGAGCGACCGGAGAGTGTCATCTGCAGGCTGGGCACTCAGCTCAACACCACCAGTGGCTGGGCAGGTCATGGCTTGGTAGAGAGAGTGGTGGCTGCTGGCTGGGAGCCCAGAGGTGCTGTGGCTATGAACTGCCAAGCCTAGAGGTGCCAGGGCTCAGCCCAGTACAAATTAAGCACTGACAAGGGGTGGGGCTGAGGGAGAAAGTGAGAAGTAGGAGAATGCTGTATGAATGGAAGAGGAGTGGTTAGGTGTGGATGTGCAAGGTTGTATTAATGCATAGACATATTAGGAATATGGCTAGTACCCCATCTCCTGGAGTCATGTGATGTCACAGTCTAAGCTTTCATTTAAAAAAAAATAGTTATTTCTTTTACTCATGATTGGTAACAGGAAATAAAAAGGACTCAGATAAAATGAGGGCCAGACCTTGCTGGCAGTTCTACCTCATTCTTGATTTTTTATTTTTCTCCTTCCTGATCACCTCCCCCAAGTTTTTTTTATTATTATTATTTTTTAAACATTCTGGTTGCACTTATCTTTTACTCCTATTTGGCTTCTACATTTCATCATAGCCTCCCTTTTGCCTACTCCCTTTGTTAACTTTGCCTTGCTCTGTGATAATTTTTATATTTTAAATAACCTGACCAATATTGTGCACAAAGCACTCACCTTTCTTTCTTCAGAAATAAAATTCCTGGCAACTCCCATTCAATGAAGATGTAGTGGAAGGGGAAGAAGGATTTTTGCACATTGACTGTGCTCTTCACTTTTTAGAATGTGATCCTACAAAGATTTATTGTCAGCCATAAGGTTGCAAACAAGATTTCCAGAGGATGCATTTTTAGGTATTTATATTCCTGCTTAGTCATAGTAGTTTTTATTCCTGTTTGCTCAAAATTATATACATCTTTCTCTTTTTAAGATATATTTCAATTTGTCTAAGGATTTTAAAAAAATGTGTCCTCTTTATCCAGGTTTGTGATAGTTTTCTTCATAGTTTAAATATCTTAATTCTAAAGGTTCATAGAATTGAGTTACAAGAGTCACTTGTGAAACTCTGAAAAACAAACTATTTATGGTATTCATAAATTGCTTGTCCAATCCATGTGTCAATAGGCAGTTAGACCCGTGTATCTTCAGGTAGTTATAATGGGTTATTTTATAATTATTATTTCAGAAGATTTTACAATATCAATTTTTATAATATGTCAAGTGTTTTAGAAATCTGTCCAGCTTTGATTGCCATTTATTTATTTTTTTGAGATATGCACCATAACAGAGATGCAAAATGGGCTACTAGTTTATTTCCCATAATACCTCTTTTGAATGTATGGAACAGTTTATTTCTTGCTCCTTATTCATCACTTCATTAAGAAAAAATTGATCCATTATTAAAATTTATTGATTTAGCAGTCAATGAATGAATATGGTATATTTTATAAATGCCAGGAAATTCTAAATTCTTTTACTCTCACCTAACAAAGTCACTGAAATCAAGTATCTGATGATATTTTGGTGACAGCCCCCAATTCAGAAACTTTAAAGTCACTGGAAGTGTTCTAATTTATATAAGGCTGTAACTCACCACCCAGGTCTATCAGGTGAATTTTTGTATTCTTTTATACCAAATGGCATATGTCAGCAAAGCAATATTTTCACTTGTACTTTACAGCACAAAAAATTACTTTTTTATTCCAGGAACTGTTGACAAAGGAAGTTAAATCATTGTTGCTCTTTTTTGTTTTGTTTTGTTTTGTTTTGTTTTAACTGAAAATTGCAAGTCACTTCATCATTTTCTGGCATGTCTAGGGAACTATCATCAACTACAGGAGATAAAACATTTCTTTTTCTTCATTTTCAACTGCATTTTAAGGGTTCAGTAGCTATTTACTTTTGTAGTATTCTTCTATTTGGCTTTCCGCTTGGTGGTTTTTGTGCAATATCTGTTTTGTACATATATTGTTATACATATAAAACTTAAGTATCAGAGGGGTAGCTGTGTTAGTCTGGATCTGTAAAAGCAGCAAAGAGTCCTGTGGCACCTTATAGACTAACAGAAGCATTGGAGCACAAGCTTTCTTGGGTGAATACCCACTTCGTCGGATGCATCTGATGAAGTGGGTATTCACCCAAGAAAGCTCATGCTCCAATACTTCTATTAGTTTATAAGGTACCACAGGACTCTTTCCTGCTTATATAAAACTTAGATGTCATAACTAATTATTTTTTATCATTTTGAGCTGTTAATTTTATGGACCATTTCTATCAAGCAAACTGAGCACTATGGAATATTTTCTGCAATCCAGTGTATTTGAAATGTAATTGAGGTGTTGTTGTGTGTTTGATTTTCTATAGACTTTGATAGAGTAGAGTCATTAGTCCACCTTGTGATAATCCATCTTTTTGCTTCCATTATAAATTAAATGGATGATATTAGAGTTCAGAAATAATTCACCTAATAAAAGGACCAGATTTTCAAATGGCCTCACCCTGCCCTTTATGGCCCATTCCAGCAAAAACTTCAGCATATGCATAACTTTAAGTAAGTGAGTAGTCCCACTGATGTGAAGGTCCAGTTCAAATTCTGAGTGCATATTTTAATTGAATTCAAATGTTTCCCCCTGCTTTTTGAGCTAAAATATAACAAAATGGCTTTTAGTTGTGTGCCAGCATTTTGATTGAAAAATCAGTTGTAGATGCAAAATTGTAAGAACATATTACAGAATTTAGTTATCTACTGATTGGCACTGACAAATCAGACACAGTGATTAGATGTCTAAATTCTTTTATTGTGTCTACAGCATTATAAACACAGCATTATTCTCTGATTCTGCAAAGACTCATGCAAGAATTTCGCCATTTAAATACTATAAATAAATTGTTTATTAAAAGGAAGGAGAAAACCAGTTTGAGTTAAATAAAAACTGACCTGAATATGTACTAGAGATTTGAATTGAACCAGATCAAATTTTTTTTGGAGTTTCAAAGTCCAGTTAACTACTATTTCAGTATTTTTTTCTTTTCTTAGTATCTATGCACTTCTCTGTGCTGCATGTGGAGTTGAAATCAGAGTGACCATCTTACCATGAGACTTAAACCCAAAGTTTTCAGATACTTGAGAGTCTGGGTATGTCGTGTTAGGATATAGATATTCAGACCTGTCTGCAAAGGCCTATGCTTTAAGAATTTAAGTGTATTCTTATCACTTAGCTAGTTATAGAGGTATAAAAGAAAGAATCAAAATCACTGTCTGCTGGTGTAAGGGCCTTCTCTTACTGGGACATTCTGAAGCCCTGTTCTTAGGCTAAGCCTTTGGCTAAGCAGCAGAGGCAGCCATAAGATGTGAAGCGAATGGTTACATCCTCACATTCCAAACTAGTCAGATTGAAATAAGGTGTGTTCTTATACTGGGATAGGCAAATTGAGATAACTATCTTGGTATAAAATCCTCCTGGAGATAAGGCACTGGTAGGTTTTAACCTCAGTGCAGCTTGTCAAGGCCAACACTATACCCTCACCTGGGATTTATCTTGCCTAGCTACTTTGAAGTATAAACTAGTGTCTTGTCTCTACTGGAATTTTACATCAAGATAAATTCCTTGATGTAAACCTGTTCCTATTTTTTTTTCCCACTGAAGACATAGCCATAAAGGGGGTAAGTGTCTATCTAAGTTCACTCATGAACTATGTGGAGGACCAGGAATAGAACATCAGTCTTCTGATTTCCCTGTCTGAACCTTAAACAAAACTGATCTCTTTTCCTTGATCTGCTGTTTTACTATATTTAAAGATATTGGAAATGTGCCTATAATTTTGTTGGCTCTGCCATATTTGATTTGAGGTATGACCTGAGCGTGTTACATTGTCTGACTATGTCCCATTTTCCCTAGCAATTATTATGAAGCTTTGAGATCATTAGAATTGCAAATTATTATCATGCTCAGTACTCTGTGTCTTCGTAGTCTTGTAATAGCATCTAATTTACTTTCCAATAATGACTGGGAACCCAGTTTGGGTTAATGAGGTTTGCAAATTAGCAGATAAGCAAACAAATGTGTTTGTAAAAAATTTCAAGGATCTGGCATCACAGAATGTATTTTGTTCCTTTGTTTTGGTTATTGCCCTTTATTTATGATTATAATAACATGCAAGTATAAGCAATCTGTGTTATTGTTTGTAGGAGAGTCTGAGCAGTACTGGGGTTTATTTTGTTAAAGTAATGAAGTGTCTGAGCATTCAGTTATTAAAGCTGCACTGATGAGTGGGTGAAGCAATATTTTGGTGAGAATTATTGAGTTTACACAATAGCAAAGTGAGAATTGGAAGGTCTACTGTATTTACTGCACTCTTTCCTACAGCATTAACATTTTAATGAAGTTATAGTTCAGTAGAAGAATATAGAGAAGCAATAGCATTACGTTGGTATAGAATATTTTTTGAAGCAAGTTGACTGATAGCAGAGATAATTATGTATTAAATAAGAGAGCTAGACAACAAAGTATGAATCATGCTAAGATAAAAATGTGACCATAGCACATGTTTCTGTATTCAAGCTGTGCTGTTACTGTACATTGTTTCGGTTCCATGCTCTGGTCACATTCAAAAGTTTATCTTAAGTATATAATACAAATGAGTCACTTCTTCTCTTCGAATCTCATCTGGGGGTGAATCCTGAAGTTCTTACACATGTTAATACATTCCTTACTCAGGCTAAATTCCCGCTCGTTTCAAGTAAGTTTTCATGTTGTGTGAGGGCTGAGGGCAAGATTTCAGAAGTGCTGGGAAACTTGTGTTCCTCAGTTACATAGGTACTTTGGAAATTCCATGCTGAGTACAAAAACTCACCAAGAGTATCAAGATTGGCCATTTACAGTTTAAGATTTGCAGAGTACTATAATTAAGACCAGATAAATATTTCAAGGCATATTAAAGGCCATATAGTCAGCATGATGTTTGAAATTAAGCATACTAGCTAGCGTACTAGCATTGTGCTAGAATGTGGTTCTTCAGGGTGTATCTAGCTCAGAGATGATAAAATCTTACTTTTGACCGAATTTCAAGGTTACTTAAAATACATAAATTTACTTTTAAAATAATTGTAAAATCATTACAATTTATTTGTAATAACGTTAAAGAAAATCAAAAATGTGTGAGATGAGCAACAAAAAGCCTTGAAATTTTATTCTACCAGCGAAGAAACACCAACAATTCCCATTTGAAGAAATGTATTCAAGTGTAAACCCCTGGAAGCACAGAATGTGATGTAATTCTTTTAGTGATGAACAAACTTCAATAACTAGTGAACTGCTTGGTTTCAAATAAGCCTATGGACTTATCCGCATGTCTTTTGTTTGGAAGCAGATCTCATAGAATTACTAGTGCTGCCTGGTTTTCACTTGGCCACAAATACTGGGGGAACAGCCCTTTTGTAATATTTCAATATCGCTATTTCAGGTCATGGCCAAAACCAGAAATTGCAGCAGCACATAGAGTGTTAAATAAGTGACATTTTTGGAACCACCCTAAATGGCTGGGTTGAAGCATGGGAAAAGATTTGAACACCTTTTTTATCAGAATAAATTTTCCTGTCTCTAATCTTTATGGGTCCAGTCCCATCCACTTTCCCTCATAGCTGAGGCAGACCCTCAACATACCAGATATCAATGTGATACTGGTGCACCAGGCAGACAAGATTCAGAGAGCCTGTGCAATATGGATCACACCTTTAGGGGGGCTCCCTACACACTGGAATAGAGTATAATTTCGGGAGCAGGTCTGAGGAAGGCAAAGGGGATAATGGGACAACAGGTTTCAAATCTGAGACCGCTGCCCTCCATTAACTGAGTGGTGTTCTAGGCAGAAGGAGAACTTCTGTGTAAAGGGTGTATTATGCTGCTATTGAAGCTTGAGTTCTAATTTTTCAAAGGTTTTACTCTGCAGATTATTCATATGGGCTGGGTGAATGAAAGACTGGAGGGAACTGGTTCATCTCAACTCTACAAATACAAGTTCCTGGCACTGAAGGGTTCATCCTTCTACATTTTCAGCACTCCACCGGTAAGAAACCAATTTTTTTTTGTAAGGTTTTGATTACTGGTGCAATCCTTTTGGAAGCCCTGGAAGTGAATTCTTTCCTATTAAATAAAGCTGTAGGCTGTGATTTTCAAATGAGCCTAAGGGAGTTAGGCACCCAAATCGTATTGACTTGCAGTGTGATTTTGGCATCCCTGAGACACTTTTGATAATCCCAGCCATAAAGTTCTGGGGAAACTGGATTGTTAATGGCACACAGAGCTTTTGTTTTCAAGGCACTGGTTCAAATTCCCCTCAGGCTGGTTGTGACCAAAATTTGCCATCTTACACTGGTTCTGAGGCCTACCTGTATGTGAAATGATCTGGTATTTACTTTAGCTCTTCTAAGAAAGGAGTCCACGTCACAGTTAGAACTAACTGGTTTTGATCTTTGCCAAAAGGCCATGGATTGAATGTTCACAAGGGATGAATTATCCCTACAGCTCCTAGACATGGGACATTCCCCAAAGGTTACAGCATACTGGTGGGGTAGTGTAGGATAAACTATAGTGCTACCTTCAGAGTTGTACTTGTTCTGTAGATAAAATGGAGGACGTCAGTCTCCACAGTTAACTAATCCCCTATCTATCAAAAGTACTAAAATTTCACTGGAAGAAACTGAATAAAAATAAGCTAGAGAGTTCTAAAAATCTCAAAACAATCCATACCATATCACATCATAACCTTCCTATTCTTTTGCTTCCACTTATACAATAGGGTGCTGTTGCTCTCGGGGAAAAAAATTGTAAAGAACAAAAAGGAACATTAAAATAACAACTGCAAATTAATTGCCTGTTTATGCCCCCATTGAAGTCAATAGTATAACTTCTATTGCTTTCAGTTGAAATAGGAGCAAATCCAGGCACTTTAAATATAAACTATCTTACTGGAGTACAGTAAAGTGAGAGAGAGGATGATTTATGAACCTTAGACAGTAGCAATCAATAACTCAGTCCCTCTTGCACTATGCTACAGTTCCAAGCCAAATGATCCTATTAGATTAGTACCATCATGGGTCAAAAATGGCCAAGTACCAATCTTTTGCTTAATTTGGAGTTGACAAAAACTAGATGTGAAGGACTCAATTTAAAATTAAATCCTCAAATGCAAGTAAACCAAAAAACACCTCAGCTCAGAGACTAATATTTAAATCAATTAACCTATTGTATCTGTCTCTACTTAAAAGACAATAAAGCACAAAGAAAAAATTAAGCCAATAAATAATATAACAGCCTTTTATGACAGTCTTTTATGAATCTTAATTATGGCTTTCAGACCTATTGTAGAAGGGGAATATTTGATATAGTTAAAGCTATTCATCTCAGTGATACAAAACGAAGATAAACTAGTTAATTTATCAAAATCCAGCTCTCTGCTGATATCAGACAGTGAGAATAAATGTATTGTAGCATTTTCCCCGCATTATCTTCATATATCTACTTCACTGCCATGTTTCTGGAGATAGTCTGTAGTGGTATTGCTCCTTGTGAAAAAGTAAACAAGATAACTAACATGGCACCTTGTATTAATGCCATGCTCATGCCGATTGATCAGATACTATAGTAATGACTGTGATATAAATGACTAAATAGGTAAATTCTAAAGCTCAATGAACAGTTTTTGTGTTTTTTATTCATGTCACAAATGCCATGTTACATGAAACTGTGGCTTTACCACCCACTGATAGGGCTGTTCTCAGATTATCTTTATTTCTTTAGGCTAAATATCCATTACTTTTTTATCTTTTTATTGTTGTATAAGTAGTAATAATAATAATTAATAATTAATAACAAAGTAATGATCAATTGGAAATTGGCAGGATCCAACAAACCCGAACACTAGAGGGCTTCACAATTTCAACCTGGATCCAGATTCAAATTTCCCAGCTGGCCTCTAGATGTATAATGGCCACAAAAATGTGGAAATCTGTGGCACTCCAATTTTGGATTCCCCCTTTCGAACCTTTGGCTCAACTCTAATGACATTTTTTTAAAAAACTCTCTAATAAGTTATTAACTATTATTCCTATTGTTTATGGTCTATATAAAGTGAAATCCTGAGTGTAACATTAAAATAATTCCAACAACAATTAATTGTTGTCCCATAAACAAATTTGTTACTGTGATTGGTTTGCTTGAATTTTACAAGGCTAGTTATTATGTTGTATTTTAATCATGTTGCCGTTATGCTGTACAGCATTATGAGAACATCAGCAGGTGAAGCACTTTATAATTAAAATTATGTTACAGTGTGTATTTTGATTTATATATACAAATTAGATGGGCTGTCAGATAAAATGGCTATCCTCAGTCTTGAGGATCCTGTTCACAACTTTATTGCCCATTTATATCAAGCATGTCCACTACAGTTTTTACTCTTCTTCTAGTCCTTTGTGTAAATGGACTGTAAGTCATACTTGGATTTACGTAGTTGACATCTTTTTATGAAAATAACCCATACACGTGCTACTCATGGGCAGAACTCAGAAGAAATACTTCATAAAGGTTCGGGTCTAGTGATGTTTAGCAATTGAAAGGCGACTCACTGTGGAGCTACGCTCTGCCAAAATAGTTTCTGCAAATGACAGATCATCAATTTAGCAAGTATATGTCAATCTATTTGTACTTGCTTTGTTTATTATTAGGGCTGTCCAATATTTAAAAATTAATTGTGATGAATCTCATTAAAAATTAATCGTGTTTAATCATGTAAATAATAGAATACCATTTATTTAAATATTTTTGGTTGTTTTCTACATTTTCAAATATATTGATTTCAGTTACAACACAGAATACAAAGTGTACAGTGCTCATTTTATATTTATTTTTATCACAAATATTTGCACTGTAAAAAGCAAAAGTAATAGTATTTTTCAATTCATCTAATACAAGTACTGTAGTGCAATCTCTTTATCATGGAAGCTCAACTTAACAAATGTAGACTTATGTACAAAAAAACCTGCATTCTAAAATAAAACAATGTAAAACTTTAGAGCTTACAAGCCCAATCAGTCCTAATTCTTGTTCAGGCAATGACTCAGAAAAACAAGTTTGTTTACATTTGCAGAAGATAATGCTGCCTGCTTCTTGTTCACATCACCTGAAAGTCAGAACAGGTGTTTGCCTGGCACTGTTGTAGCTAGTGTCACAAGATATTTACATTCCAGATCCGCTAAAGATTCATATGTCCCTTGATGCTACCATTGCAAAGGACATGCATCCATGCTGATGACATGTTCTGCTTGATAATGATCCAAAGCAGTGCAGATGGACGCATGTTCGTTTTCATCATCTGCAGTCAGATGCCACCAGCAGAGGGTTCATTTTCTTTTTTGGTGGTTTGAGTTCTTTAATTTCTGCATCAGAGTGTTGCTCTTTTAAGACTTCTGAAAGCATGCTCCACACCTCATCCCTTTCAGAATTTGGAAGGCACTTGAGATTCATAAATCTTGGGTTGAGTTCTGTAACTATCTTTAGAAATTTCACATTGGTACCTTCTTTGCGTTTTGTCAAATTTGCAGTGATCGTGTTCTGAAAACGAACAACATGTGCTAGGTCATCATCTGAGACAGCTATAACATGAAATATATGACAGAATGTGGGTAAAACAGAGCAGGAGACATACAGTTCTCCCCCAAGAAGTTCAGTCACAAATTTAATTAACGCATTATAGCGCATCTGGTACATAAATATCTTACAATGCCAAGTAAAACAGTGCCATGAGAATGCCTGTTCTCACTTTCAGGTGACTTTGTAATTATGAAGTGAGCAGAATTGTCTTCAGTAAATGTAAACAAACTTGTTTCTCTTAACAGTTTGCTGAACAAGAAGTAGGACTGAGTGGACTTGTAGGCTCAAAAGTTTTACATTGTTTTGTTTTTGAGTGCAGTTATGTAATCAAAAAACTACATTTGCAAGTGGCACTTTCATGATAAAGAGATTGCACTACAGTACTTGTATACGGTGAACTGAAAAATACTGTTTTTTTCTTTTTTGTTGTGCAAATATTTGTAATCAAAAATAAATATAAAGTGAGACCTGTACAATTTGTATTCTGTGTTGAAATATAATAGTATACTCTGTGTTGAAATCAATATATATGAAAATGTGCAAAAATATCAACAAATATTTAATATATTTCAATTAGTATTCTATTGTTTAACAGTGCAATTAATCACAATTATTTTTTTAATCATGATTAATATTTTTGAGTTAATGGCATGAGTTAATTGTGATTAATCGACAGCCCTATATATTATTCATCTGGGAGTGCTACAGTGTGACCATGGTAATGTCAACATGTTTGTCATCAGATATTGTCCCTACACGGTCAACATAACCGTTTGCAAAAAATTGATAAGTTTAGACATAAAACTCAATATCTAAAATAAGCAGACTTGCTTAAAACAAAATCACCAGAGAACAAGTTACATGCAATAGACTATGAACTACGGACCTTGGGGATTCTAATTCCTAGAGTATAAACAAAGGTTGAGTGATCATCATAGATTTCCAACATGCATCTTCCATCCTTGTTCCGTAATACTGCAAGTAGTATTATTGGATTTCTCTTATGCTGGAAAAAAAATCTCATTGACTTGCACTTGTTTGACCCTCAGAGACACATTTTCCAAAAGTATCTTGCATTTGTTCATGCATACTTTTCCCTTCTGTGTTTCAAGCACCATCACCTGTTGCTGCTGGGGTTTTTCTCTTATGCAGGCATGTGATAGAATTTACCAGTACAAAGCTGAACACTTCTCTATAGGCAAGACAAAAGCAGTCACCTACATGTGTTTATTAAAGAGCATATTTAACCATTTGTAAACACAAAGTTGCCTGGGCACAAATGGAGGCTGGATTGAAACCCTTTGAATTTTATTATTACAATCAAAATGTTTTACTCTAGGTACCCTGCTAGGAAATTTACCATAATAATTTAATGCCCTGAAAAGGCATTAGATAGGGGAAAAATAGTTTAAAATCTGATTAATACAGTGGTTGTGTTAAAAAGTCAACATTTGCCAGAAGATAACACAAATCGGCTTACAATAGAGATGAATTTAGCTTTCAGTGAACTCTCCAATAGATTTTGTTCCTGGGACCAAAATGTCTATATGATTTGCTATGCCAGATAAGTATCAGAGGGGTAGCCGTGTTAGTCTGGATCTGTAAAAGCAGCAGAGAATCCTGTGGCACCTTATAGACTAACAGACGTTTTGGAGCGTGAGCTTTCGTGGGTGA